>NW_004443941.1:8029894-8155534 GCF_000243295.1 Trichechus manatus latirostris | reverse complement strand
TCACCGCTGAGCGTGAGGCCAGCCCGCCGGAAGGAAGAGGCCAAGCTCCAGGCTACTGTCCTGCCTCGCCTGGGGTCGCGCGCTCCCTGCCCTCGGGAACCCGAGTCGCTGTGACCTCCGGCAAGGGCGTCGATCCGGACCCCCAGGCCAAGTAACTCCTGGTTCAGAGCTACAAGGATTTATGGAAAAGCCTACGTCCCTTGTATGCATCCCACTTGTTACTTAAGAGACTTTTATTCTGTTCTCTCTAAGCCCCCATCTTTCTGGTATTCTCCCGGCCGCCATCAGCCCAAGGACGGGAATAGTTATTCATTCAACAGATATTAATTGAATCATTATTGTGTGTGTCAGGCGTTCTCTTTAGTCTCTAGAGTTGGAAAGTGTAAGAGCACCTGGTTTCTGCCCTCCAGGGACTTAAATTCAAGTGGAGGTACAAACTAGTGACGGAGCAATTACAAGAGTGCTTTTAATTGCTATAGAAGTGCAGGGTGCCTCGGGAACTCAAGAGTGATGCTTAATGTGTAAGGATTGAGTACAGAGGAGGCACTCTAGGAATTCAAAGAGGTTCAGGATGGCCAGAGATTGCTTGCAAGAGAGAGAGTGGACAAATGAGACTAAAAATGCTAGGGAGTTTAGGGCTTTATCCTAAGGGCAACGAGAAACTGTTGAAAGATTTTAAGCACAGCAGTGGCATGATAGGATTTGCATTTTAGAAGAATCACTGGCTTTGTGTGGAGAACGGCTTGGAATGGACAATGTTGGAAACTGGAGGACTGGTTAAAAACTGAGCGGTAATCTAGGTGACAGAAGGATGGCCTGGTTGTGAGGTGAAATGTTTTGAGAGCTATTTCAGGAAGCAGAATGGTTAAAGCTTGGTAGTTGATTGACCATGAAGAGTGAAAGAGAGGGAAGAGACAGGATGATGACAGATTTCTGGCTTGGGAGACTGGGTGGTGAAGCCCTTCAGGGAGAGAGAAAACACAAGAGCAGAAAGAGGTTTGGAGGCAGAAATGGCAAAATGCGTTTGGGATGTTTACATATTTTGAGATACGGATCAGGAGGAGGATCTAAACTGGAATATAGATTAGCATACAAGTGGATAGGAGGGGATGAGATGTTGTTGTTAGGTTCTGACTCATAATGTACAACAGAATGAAACACTGCCTCATCCTGCACCATCCCCATGATCATTGTTATGCTTGAGCCCATTGTTGCAGCCACTGTGTCAACCCATTTTGTTGAGGGTCTTCCTCTTTTTCGCTGACGCTCCTCTTTGCCAAGCATGATGTCCTTCTCCAGGGACTGGTCCCTCCTGATAGCATGTCCAAAGTATGTGAGACAAAATCTCACCACCCTCACTTCTAAGGAGCGTTCTGGCTGTGCCTTCCAAGACAGATTTGTTCATTCTTTTGGCAGTCCATGGTGTGTTCAACATCTTTGCCAACACCATAATTCAAATGCGTCAGTTCTTCTTCTGTCTTCCTTATTCAATGTCCAGCTTTCACATGCATATGAGATGATTGAAAACACCATAGCTTGAGTCTGGCACACCTTAGTCCTTAAAGTGACATCTTTGCCTTTTTAACACTTTAAAGAGGTCTTTTGCAGCAGATTTGCCCAATGCAATGTGTCTTTTGATTTCTTGACTGCTACTTCCATAGGTGTTGATTGTGGATCCAAGTAAAATGAAACTTTGACAACTTCAGTCTTTTCTCTGTTTAACATGATGTTGCTTATTGGTCCAGTTGTGAGGATTTCTGTTTTCTTTATGCTGAGGTATAATCCATACAGAAGGCTGTGGTCTTTGATCTTCATCAGTAAGTGCTTCAAGTCCTCTTCACTGTCAGCAAGCAAGGTTGTGTCATCTGCATATTGCAGGTTGTTAATGAGTCTTCCTCCAATCCTGATGCCCCATTCTTCTTCATACATTCCAGCTTCTCGGATTATTTGCTCAGCATACAGATTGAATGATGACAGGATACAATCCTGATGCACACCTTTCCTGACTTTAAACCATGAAGTATCTCCTTGTTGTCTTCAAATGACTGCCTTGTGATCTGTGTACAGGTTCCTCATGAGCACAATTTAAGTGTTCTGGAATTCACATTCTTATTGCAATGTTATCCATAATTTGTTATGATCCACACAGTCGAATGTCTTTACATAGTCAATAAAACACAGGTAAACATCTTTCTGGTATTCTCTGCTTTCAGCCAGGATCCATCTGACATCCGCAACGATACCTCTCATTCCACGTCCCCTTCTGAATCCGGCTTGAATTTCTGACAGTTCCTTGTCAATGTACTGCTGCAAACACTTTTGAATGATCTTCAGCAAAATTTTACTTGTGTGTGATGTTATTGATATTATTAAATAATTTCCACATTCAACTGGATCACTTTTCTTTGAGATAGGCATAAATATGGATCTCTTCTAGTCAGTTGGCCAGGTAGCTAGCTGTCCTCCGTATTTCTTGGCATAGCCAAGTGACCACTTCCAGCACGGCATCCGTTTGTTGAAATAACTCAGTTGGTATTCTGTCAGTTCCTGGAGCCTTGTTTTTCGCCAGTGTCTTCAGTGCAGCTTGGACTTCTTCCTTCAGTACCATTAGTTCTTGATCATATGCTACCTCCTGAATTGATTGAACGTGGACCAATTCATTTTAATACAATGACTACGTATTCCTTCTATTTTCTTTTGATGCTTCCTGCATTGTTCAGTATTTTGCTCACAGAAACCTTCAGTATTGCAACTCAAGGCTTGAGTTTCTTCCTCACTTTTTTCAGCTTGAGAAATGCCGAGCATGTTCTTCCCTTTTGGCTTTCTATCTCCAGGTCTTTGCACATGTCATTATAATACTTTATTTTGTCTTCTCGAGCCGCCCTTTGAAATCTTCTGTTCAGCTCTTTTCCTTCATCATTTCTTCCATTCGCTTTAACTACTCAATGTTGAAGAGCAAGTTCCAGAGTCTCTTTTGATATCCGTTTTGGTCTTTTCTTTCTTTCCTGTCTTTTTAATGACCTCTTGCTTTCTTCATGTATGATATCCTTGATGTCATTCCACAATTTGTCTAGTATTTGGTCATTAGCATTCAACGCGTCAAATCTGTTCTTGAGATGGTCTGTAAATCAGGTGGGATATACTTAAGGCTACACTTCGGCTCTCGTGGACTTGTTCTGATTTCTTCGGCTTCTACTTGAACTTGCATATGAGCAACTGATGGTCTGTTCAGCATGTGAATTGATGACATACAGCACATGAAAAGAATAGGGTCTTTGCCAGACTTTGAGGAACTCCAACATTTAAGGAAGGGCAGAGAAAGAGGACATAGACTGTAAAGAATATTCAAAAGGAGCAGTCAGAGAAGCTAGGAGAATGGGCATCACTGAAACCAGAGAATGTTTCAGATGGAGGAAGTGATCAACAGTGCCAAACTTGGCTGACAGGCCAAATGAAAGGAAACCGGAGAAGGGGACTTACTGATAAACCTGATAAAAACAGTTTCAGTGGTGTTTGGAATGGAAACCAGACTACAGTGACAAAGCATGAACAGGAAGTGAATAGAGTCAGCAAAAGTGGACAACCTTTTTTAAAAGTTTGCGTGAGAAGAACAAGAGAGAGATGAGGTAGCTGGAATGCCAAGAGGAATTTTTGAAGGTGGGATTAATTTAAATGTTTAAATATTGATGAGAAGGAGCCAATAAAGAGAGAGATTGAACACGTGTAGGTAAGGATGATGGAGAGTGGGAGGCGTATGGAACAGTTGGCCTTAACAGTAAGCCAGACTGGACTTCCATTGTCAGAGGAGGAAAAGAGAAGGACAGGTGCAAATGCAGGAAGGTTGCAGATTTGGTCGCTGAAAGTTAAAGAAGTTCATTTCTGATGGTTTCTGTTTTTTCCTGTGAAGCAAGAGAATGGAAATGATGGAGTGGTGTGTAGGAGATTTGAATAAGATTGGACTAGGCTTAGTCTCCAAAAGTCAGAAAACTGATTATAGAAACAACAGAATTGCTTGCCATGGACGAGGACTTAATAAGCCTAGAAGCATAAACTTACTGTTATCAGTTTGCACAATTTAGTGATTTTCTCTAAGCACTGGATTTTCTCCAGTAATCCTTAGGATTGTGTGACATAATTGACTGATATTAGCCAACTACTAGCTGAAAGGTTGGCAGTTCCAACCCACCCACAGGAGACAGGCCTGGTGATCTGCTTCTGAAAGGTCACAGCCTTGAAAATCCTATGGAGCAGTTTTACTCTGACACACGTGGGGTAGCCCTGAGTCAGAACGTACCCAATGGCAACTAACAACAACAACATAGAATGACAGTATAGAATGTCATTTATGTTCATGGTAATGATGGTCTCGTTGCAGTCAAGTCAATTCCAACTCTTAGCGACCCTATAGACAGAGTAGAACTGCCCCATAGGGTTTCCAAGGTGTGGCTGGTGGATTCGAACTGCTGACCTTTTGGTTAGCAAGCTCTTAACCTCTGAGCCACCCAGGTTCCAGGTAATGATGGTAGTGATGTTAAAAAACCCAACCAAACCCACTGCCGTTGAGTCAATTCTGACTCATAGTGATCCTATAGGACAGAGTAGAACTGTCCCGTAGGGTTTCCAAGGCTGTAATCTTTATGGAAGCCAACTGCCACATCTTTCTCTTGCAGAGCGGCTGATGGGTTTGAACTGCCAACCTTTTAGTTAACAGCCAAGCGCTTAGCCACTGCATCACCAGAGTTTATTGAGTAATTTTCAAGGCCAGCGCTTTACCTGCATTATCTCACTGAATTCTCCTCTATATAGAGATGATTGAAAATAGTTGAAAGAGAGTGAAGTCCAGAGCCCTGGTGGTGCAGTGGTTAAGCATTTGGCTGCTAACCAAAAGATCGTTAGTGAATCCACCAGCTGCTCCTTGGAAACTCTATGAGGCAGTTCTACTCTGTCCTGTAGGGTCACTATGAGTCGGAATCGACTCCACAGCAATGGGGTTTGAATAAAGTCTAAGTTGGTTGAAATCAAAGTGAAGAGAGAAGAGGGTTTATAGGGAGAAAATAAAGGGGTCAAGGAACTGCAGATACTGATGAGGTAAACGAACAATATGAAAGAGCGAGCAAGGGATCTGGAAAACAGAAATGTTTGGATTTAAGATCTCAAAGACGAAGCAATTTCAAGTGATGTCAGGCTCCCTGGAAATGGATGTCTAAACTGGAAAGGTTGAAAAAATTATTCGTGTAAAAGAGATCAAGTCTCTTCCTGCTATTCTACCCGAAGTTTTATAGAAAAGACTACTGAAACCCTTTCAGGTGAGAAAGTTGGTAGACGGAAAGTTTCTCTGTGGGACCTGGTCTACTCATCATTCCAGACAGTAGTCCAAATTCTGGGCTTGAGTTTTATCTCTTGGAGCTCAGGATACTTCACCAAAGCATAACAGCCCATTATCCTTTCAGCCAGATCCTGAGGGAGACATTGACTTCTTATCAGACCCCTCAAGAAAGCTGACTGTAATCACCCTTCTTGGAAGACCCAGCAAGTGCAAATCCCTTCTTGAAAAATATTCTGAAGTGAGAGGTTCCTGCTGCAGCTGGAGAAATTGGCAGAGGTAATTATCAATCATGTATCTATGTCTTTGATATAGTTATTGGTCCGCTACTTGATAATCCATTATTCTCAATGAACAGGATAAAGACAGATTGTTAGCATCATTCTTTCCCCTGCCTCAGTCGTCCCTGTATATGATGTATTAGTACTTGGGGCTGGGAATATATTGGCAAGTGGATAAATCACTGTTGCCAGGAACATAATCTTTAGAAGTATTTGAATAATATTAGAAGACTCATTTGTTCAAATCAAATATCTGGACTCCTACTATGTTGTAATTATTGAAGGCACAAAAATATTGGCTCTGAGAAATGTTGAGGGTTTTATTTTTCTACTTTCTATATAGTTTTTAAGGAGCCCTGGTGGTGCAGTGGGTAAAACAATCGACTGCTAGCTGAAAGGTCGGTGGTTCGAAACCACCAGCAGCTCTGTGGGAGAAAGATGTGCCAGTGTGCTTCCATAGAGATTTACAGCCTTGGAAACCTAGGGGTCGCTATGAGTCATAATCGACTTGATGGCAGTGGGTGGGGTGGGTTATAATTTTTAAATTTTAAATATTTCATCCAAACATCCTTCTCATTCAGGCACAGTACTTCTTCATTTCATTTTAACTAGAGTATTTTTGGAGTTCAATTTTTTATAAAGAGGAAATGAGCCCTATTAACTTCTTCTCTATGATTATTTTACAGTTTTTCTGTTTGTTAAGTATGTTGCTATTATTCAGTATAATATAGCTAGACGTGACTTTATTTTTATTTGTCTTGCATGGTGTTTTTGTTTCTTGAATCAAAAGGCTCATAAAAAAAAAAAAAAAGAAAGAAAAAACCTATTGCTGTCAAGTCAATTCCAACTCATAGCAGCCCTTATAGGACAGAGTAGAACTGCCCCATAGGGTTTCCAAGGACCACCTGGTGGATTCGAACTACTGACTTTTTGGTTACCAGCCAAACTCTTAACCACTGCACCACCAGGGTTTCCAAAAAGGCTCATATCATTCATTAATTATGCATATTTTTCAGTTATTATCTTGCCCCAAATTTTTTATCCTTTTTCTCTCCATATAGAATTCCTGTTACACATGTGTTGTACCTTCTCGTTCTAATCTCCATGTTTCTTATAGTTTGCAAGTCTCTCGACTTCATTCTGTACAACTTTATTGGCCATTTCCAGTTCTTGGGTTCTTTGTTCATCTGTGTCTGATTTGCTGTTCAACATGTCCATGGAGCTTTTAATTTCAGTAACTATATTTTTAATTTTAGAAGTTCTATTTAGTTATTTTCCAAATCTACCTATTTTTTCATAGTTTCATTCTTTCTTTATGGTTCTAATAACCTTAATCATTTTAGGCATTTGCTGACTTTTGCTCATGTTGGATAATTTACTTGTATTTTGTAATTTTTTATGTTATGAATTCATCTTCAGAAGGTTCCCCCCCACAGGGAATCCCATGAGACCCAGGTTGTGAGAATGTCTTTCAGAGCAAATTTTATTGTTTACTTGCATGAAAGCCACAGAACTATCACAGACCCAGTACCAATATTTATGTTCATTTTTCAGCTAATGTATATTTGGATTTCTGTCCTATGCAACTTATAGGCATGGGAGGGTTCTACTTTCATACAGTGTTTTACTTTCAATTCCTTTAGGTCCAAAGCTTTAACTTCTAATCCCTGAGTAGATTTTCCCTAGTTACTTGCTGTTTTCAGATCCAGTAACTCTGCCCCACAGTTGATGCAGGGTCATCTCATTTCACTTATCACTCTGGCTTTCCTTTCTTCTTTGTTTCTGGCATCTTGAGGTTTTCCTTTCTATGTATGAGCTCATCCGTGGTTGTCATTTGTTGTTATTTTTAATCTAGCATTTCTACATAAGAAGGTTTCTGCATTAGCTTAGGCTGCCATGCCACTGGAACTGGGAGACCCTTAAGGAACGAGCTCCTAACTCTAAAATATCAGGCGTCACTGGGAGCAGGAAGGAACTATTATAGGTTGGTAAGAGCTTCCACGGAGTCCCTGAAGTTGTATTGCATAGGTGGCCGTTGGTGATGCTTATCCACAAGGCTATATTTATTTAATGATTAAGAAATTAATTTATTATTTAAAAAATACCTAGTTGGTATTTAAATGCAAGATAAGTTATTCAGCACTGCTGAAGCTCTTTGTGTTTCTTCTTTTTTTTTTTTGACAAGCTGTGAATAATGTAGGAGTTGACAGCCTCCCTCATAATCAGGTATAGTAAAGAGATGCATTGTATATTTTAATGGCAGTTCATGAAACTAACAATACAGTCAGTGGAGAGATAATAACTAATGCACAGAGAGATGTGCACTTTTTCCACCTACCTCCAGCTTTTGTATGTATAAATAGAACAGGCCTTACTCATAGTCAGAGGATGAGATTGTCTGCGTGTATAATTTGACTAGCCAGCAAGACGCCCACACTTTATCTGATACTTGAAATGCTACCATTTGCAATCTGTTTCTTTGTACTAAGCAGAATCTCTTTTGAGATTTATAGATTCATAAGAGGGGTAATGTATCAAATCCCTAATTCTCCAGAGTGAATTATACACCCATTAATTCAATAAACATTGAGTGACTCTTGTGTGCCAAGTTTGGGCTCATAAGATGGATGACACAGTGCTTGTCCTCAAGGAATTCACTGTCTAGTGGATTGACAGACATGTACACAGATAAATTAAAATTGTAACTACTGTTAGCGGAGGTTTCTCTCTTTTTTTTTAAAATTGTGCTTTAGGTGAAAGTTTACATCTCAGGTTAATTCCTCATACAAAAATTTATACACATATTGTTTTCTGACGTTAGTTGCAATCCCCACAATGTGACAGCACACGCCCGCTTTCCACCCTGGTTCCCTGTGTCCATTCAGCCAATTCCTGTTCCTTCCTGCCTTCTCATCCTACGTCTGGACAGGAGTCGCCCGTTTGGTCTCATGTATCTGATTGAACTAAGAAGCACACTCCTCAGGCTGTAAATCTTTACGAAAGCAGACAGCCACATCTTTCTCCCGTGGAGCGGCTGGTGGGTTCAAACCGCTGACCCTTTAGTTAACAGCTGAGAGCTTTAACCACTGTGCCACCAGGGCTTCTCTGTCAACAGTAGACTGACTGAATTATGATATATTTGCGCAGTGAAATACTACATAGCAATGGCAATGAAAAATGCACAGATGCATGCAACAATATGGATGAATCTCAAAAATGTAATGTTGGCGCAGAGGAAGCCAGATGAGAAAGAACATGTTCTGTATGATTCCATTTATATAAGGCATATAGAGATTACCTTGAGGGTAGGCTAGTGAATGGAAGGGGATGTGAAAGGGGCTTCTGGGGTACAGGTTATATTCTGTTTCCTCATTGGGGGAACTGGTTACATGGGTGTGTTTAGGATGTTAAAATTCATTGAGCTATACACTTATGATCATGCCCTTTTATATGTGTATATTATGCTTTTAAATATGTATAAAAACATTAAATAAAAAAAAAAAAACAGCTCCAGGCTTCTTCACAAAGTTCTGTTAGATGCCATTGAGTTGATTCAACTCATAGTGACCCCATGTGACAGCATAGAACTGCCCCATTGGGTTTCCTAGGCTGTAATCTTTACAGAAGCAGGTCACCAGGTCTTTCTCCCACAGAGCCGCTGGGTGGGTTTGAACTGCCAACCTTTAGGTTAGCAGCTGAGCTCTAAAACGTTGTGCCACCGGGGCTCGCTCTTCCAAAAGTGTAGGCTCCTAATTCCTACTTAGCCCCAGAGAACAAGGTGAAGCCTTCCTCTCTCAGTCCAAGCCACTTCATTTTGGACTTCTGGGTAGTCAGTGGTGGACACCAGCATTCTCTATGGGAAAACCCTCGCCCCTAGCCATAGGGTATGGTGTAGCTGTCTCGACCTGAGTAATTCAATTTTTCTGTTGCAGTTGCTTTGCTGTATTTTTTTTTTAATTAATCTTTGTATTTTGAGATGATGGTAGATTCACATGCAGATGTAAGAAATAGTACAGAGAGATCCCTTGTACACTTCACCCAGTTTCCTCAAATTGATAACATCTTGGAAAACTGTAGTCTGATACAACAACCAGCATATTTACATTAATAAAATCAAGATACAGTTCTCTCACAAGGATTTCTCCTGTCACCCCTTTATAGCCATACCCACCTTCCTATGCCTTCTGACATTCCTAACCCCTGGCAACCACTACATTGTTCTCTATTTTTAAGAATTTTATCATTTCAAAAATGTTATTTAAATGGAATCATACATGATGTAACCTTTTGGGCTTTTTTCACTCAGCATAATTCCCTGGAGATTCTTCCAAGTTGTTGCATGTATCAATGGTTTGTCCATTTTTATTGCTGTCTAATATTCCATGGTATGGATATACCACAGTTTGTTTAACCATTCACTTATTGAAGGACAAGTCATTCCCAGGCTTGGCTATTCCAAATAAAGCTTTTAAGAACATTCATTTACAGGTTTTTCCATGAACGTAAGTTTTCATTACTCTGGGATAAATGCCTAGGGGTACAATTTCTGGGTTGTATGGTAGTGGCATATTTAGTTTTTTGTTTTTGTTTTTTTTAAATAAGAAACTACCAAGCCATTTTCCAGAGTAGCTTTACCATTTTATATTCTCACAGGCCATGTATGAGTGATCCAATTTCTCTACATCTGCACCAACATTTGGTGTTGTCACTGTTTTTTAACCATTCTGCTAGTTGTGTGGTGATATCTCATTGTGGTTTTAATTTGCATTTCCATAATAGCTGATGATGTTGAATGTGTTTTCTGTGTTTATTTGCCAGCCGTAGATCCTCTTTGATGAAATGTTTAGTCATGTATTTTGCCTGTTTTCTAATTGGATTGTTTAGTTTTTTACTGTTCAGTTTTGAGAGACTTGTATGTATTCCAGATACTAGTCCTTTGTCAGACGTGTGGTTTGCAAGTATTTTCTCCCTGAACGTTGTCTTTTCATCCTCTTAAACAGAGTCTTTTGCAGAGGAAAAGCTGTTAGTTTTTGATGAGGTTCAAATTGTTATTTTTTTCCTTTTATGGGTTGAATTTTTAGTGTCAAATTTATGAACTCTTTGGCCTAGTCCTAGATCCCAAAGATTTTCTCCTATTTTTTTTCTAAAAGTGTTAATAGTTTTATGTTTTCCATTTAAGTGTATGATCCATTTTAATTTTTTATAAAGTGTGATATTTAGGTCAAGGTTCGCTCTTTTGCTTATGGACATCCAGGTAATTCAGTTTTAAATAACACCACTTGATGAACATCAAGAGTTCAGTCATTTATTTCCACTGTCTTTACTCAAGGAGCCCTCGTGGCACAGTGGTTAAGCACTTGGCTGCTCACTGAAAAGTTAGTGGTTTGAACTCACCAGCTGTTCCATAGGAGAAAGATGTGGCAGTCTGCTCCTATAAAGATTTACAGCCTTGGAAACTCTGTGGGGCAGTTCTGCTTTGTCCTGTAGTGTCACTATGAGACGGCAGTGGGTTTGGTTTTATTTTTATTTTTTTGGTCTTTACTCAAACATGCAGTGAAAAGACTGTCAAGCCAGCATAGGTCTGCTGGCACTATCTTACACTGGGTTCTCTAGAGAAGCAAAACCAGTTAAGTGTATAAATATACATACATAGAGAGAGATTTATATCAAAGAAACGGCCCATGCAGTTGTACAGGCTGGAACGTCCCAAGTCTGTGGGTCAGGACAGAGGCTTCTCCTGATTTACGTAGCCGAAGGAGCTGGCGAACCCAAGATCAGCAGGTCGGAGAGCAGTGCTCTTGCTTACAGGCTGTGAGGATCTACGAATCCCAAGATCAGCAGGCAAGACCACAGGTAAGCTACTAGCTCAAGTCCCAAGAACCAGAGGTCAGACTAACAGGTGCCAGCTGCAGGATCCAGAGTGAGCAAAAGCCCACAAACCTTCCCAGAGAGTCGACTTACATTCGATGCAGGCCACACACCCAAGGAAACTCCCTTTCAACTGATTGGCTACTCACAGCAGATCTTATCATAGAGATGATCCCATTATATCAAATCTCATCATGGAAGTGCTCACAACATCATATGACTGCCAAACTACATCATAACTGCCAAACCACTGAGAATTGTGGCCAAGCCAAGTTGAACAACCTTAACCATCATAGGCACCATCCACTCTTATATTCTACTAAGAGCCAATACTTGAATAAAAAGACATATCTCTCAAGAACAAAGAGTAAGTTTTACGGACAGTTCTTAAATCCATAGTTAGTAATACAAGGAACACATTTACTTAATTCTGCTAGGACCTGGTCCTGCCAAAAGTGTACCTAATTTACTTTGTTTGGAACACTTAACAGTGGTGGACATCTGCCGTTGTTTTTGACTGTCCAGCATCTGAACCAACTAACTGGGTTTGGGAAATCTATTGTCTAGGTCTTGGTGGGAAGTAGGCTACTACCTCTAACTTCAGAAACCTAAGGGGGGAGATTCACCATCTGCTCACTTCCCTGACAGCCTTGTGACCCAGATTTGGCCACCGTGCACTTTGAATCTTAAACAAGTGATGCCAACATAAAGGGATGATATTGGCTAGGTGGTGGCTGTGGTATAGGCAGTCTGGCATCTGTGGCTGTGTTCATCAGGAGCAGTGGCCACCGACAGGGCAGCTATGTCAAAGGCTAGTGGTGGCCTGTGTTAGTGGTATCAGCAACATCTTCACCAGATTGTTTCTATTACCCTTACTCCCTTGGTTCCAGCCCATTATCTCAACATGTTTCTCATCACTTCTGTAAGTTACCTGATACTTTCCAATAGATTCATCTTCCATTTAAGTTAGCCAGAGTTGGCTATTATTGCTGATAATCAAGATCCCTCACTGATACTTTCAGCACATCAGTCTAAAGTAGTGGTTGAGCAGATTCCCACCCCTAGAGTTTCTGATTCAGTAGGTCTGGAGTGGAGCCTGAGAATTTGCATTCTTTCAAGTTCCCAGGTGATGCTGCTGCTGTTGATCAAGAGACCACACTTCATCTTCGTCACGGTGGGTATGACTTTATAGTGTTTCTTCAAACCAATAAGTAGATGCTTGACAGTTGGATTTGGACGATCAAAGGACTTATTCTTTTGGTTTCCCCAAAACCATCTATTCCAAAGGAGAACTGATGTCTCCATCTCTAGAGATAAAAAACTGTTAAATGATACTTCTTCAGCTTTAGAAAACTTAGAGACCTACTGGAGACTTCACTAATAAAAAGCAAAGTCAGCTGGAAGAGGTCGTGTGGGGTATAGGGTACAGTGTTAAGCTGTAGGAGGGAGTTTCTGACCCCATGGTGGAGAGAGTTTGCTTGTCTTAGAGGCTCACTCAGTTTGATTGGGGTTGATGATTTCCCTAATGAATATCTGGAAGTTTGGAACTGGGGTCTCTGTGAAAAGAGTCACAGAAGATAGTGTGGGAGAAGCCAAAACCACTCTCCACCTTATAGTTTAGAAGGATTTGTTCTGAATTTAAAGTACTTTTTAAAAAAATCAAAGTATATATGACCTTTTCATCTCCTGTATGCCGTGTTCCCTTCCCATAGACAGCAGGAAAAAAGAGTGCAAATGGAAACTCAGTCATATGCTTAAGACACACGGGAAATTTAAGGAGAATGTCACCTATATCCTCAGTTTTAATCATCAGACTAGATTTTCTTTTGTAGTATTTGAAAACGGGAACAGAAAAAAAGCTGGAAAGATGTAAGAGAGGAAAGAAAAGTGAGAAAAAGGTATATATATATATGCACATACATAGAATATGTGTATGATATTGAAAAACCATTTTAATTGTCCTGGAGTCCAGATTTCTGGGTCCATGGAGTTGAGGTGACCCACTCAGGCCATCTACCCTTAGGTGTCCTTTTCAACCTTGAACCTTTAAGGAACTGTTTTCCTAAAGTCACCTTCAAGTACAAAGCCTAGTAAGTAGCTTAGGGGAGGTCGTTTTGCCTTGGGCATCGGGCTCTTTTGGAGAATTCCAAAGACCTCCAGGAGACTACCCTGCTCAGACCCACCTGTATAACCTGTTTTCACTATCCAGTCTTCTGAGCACCTTCCCAATACCTTTGGGTTGACACTGCCCAATTCGAATCATATCTACTCACAACAAATATATTCTGTTACATTAATTTTTGGTATTTCTCTGTACTTTTAGGTTTTTAACAATATATATTAAACTTTTCTAACCTGCGTAAGAGGGAAATGAATAAATTAATTTGAAATTGTAAAGAGTTTGTGGAAAAGTAAATTGAGGCTCTAGGGAGCAGGTAGTAGAACAACAGATGGCCCCATTAGGCTAACAACTGGGCTTTTGTTTTGGTGCTTGTAAGCTATACCAAAACCAAACCCGTTGCCGTCTAGTCGATATGAGTCATAAGCTACAGGTAGTTTAAATTGCTTTGGGCAATATGAGATTTTTTTTTTTTTTTTTTGGGAGGCTGCATAGAGGAAGGAAGAAACTGGGAGCCCCCATCAGAGACCTGGGAAGAGATTTTGAAAGGGGTTCAGGAAAGGGAAATGCCATGTGCTATGTGAAGGAGGTCCCCTCCTCCAGTTCCCTACAAAGTTCTTGGGAAAGCATCAATTTCCAATTCAATCTTTGTGTAGTCGGCTCTTATTTTTAGAAAGCATTGACATGATGAGTCTTGATTGCAGGGCGGCAAGGAGAGAGAGCAGAGCCTGCTGAAGGGGGTGCAGACATGTGGTTATAGATTCAGAAAGTCCTCACTATTCAAGGGTGATTTGTCCAGAAAAAGTCTACAGAAGGCAAATCTACTTAAAGTAGGAGATAAAATTCTATACTATGTAGTGGGAGGAAAAGGAATCGGAATTTATCTTGAACAAAACAAAAATGACAATAAGTTTATTTTATCTACATTTAACAGAATTAAGTCATAACTGTAAGTACCTTTGTAGGATTGTCAATTGTTGACTCCCCCACATAGACTGCCAGGGACAACTGTTCATCAAGCAAAGCTGAGTTGATTGAACTTACAGCAGCAAAGGAGAAACACACTCTTCGACAAGTCTTAATTGTGTCTCAACAAGGGAAGGTTAAAAACCAAAAAACCAAACCCATTGCCGTTGAGTTGATTCTGACTCATAGTGACCCTATAGGACAGAGTAGAACTGCCCCATAGAGTTTCCAAGGAGCACCTGATGGATTTGAACTGCCAACCTTTTTGTTAGCTGCCATAGCACTTCACCACTACACCACCAGGGTTTCCAAGGGAAAGTTAGGGTAGGGTATTTACAGGGGTTTGAGGCCTGGACTTAAAAAGTTTGAGGCTTGTTTTTCTAAGCAGGAAATTGATTAGGATTGGGCAACGTTTTTTACGTAATAGTTTAGAATTGGTAGACACAGTGAGGGGAGGGAATTGAAGCAAGTCTTGGTAAGTAAAATGTCTGAAAATTAAGCTCTTTGCCCAGGTAATGAGCCCTGGTGGCATAGTGGTTAAGTGCTCAGCTGCTAACCAAAAGGTTGGAGGTTCGAACCCACCAGTCGCTCTGAAGGAGAAAGATGTGGCAGTCAGCTTCCATAAACATTATAGCCTTGGAAACCTTATGGGGCATTTCTGCCCTGTCCTATAGGGTCGCTATGAGTCAGAATCTACTCGAGAGCAATGGATCGCCCAGGCAAGTAATCTATTATCCTGATAGTAGAGCTGTTGCCCAGATCAGCAAACTGTTTGCCTCCAAAAATGGGTTTGAAATATTTCCTGAAGCAAACAGTGACCATATTTATTGTTATATTTTTATGTTCTTGAGCAGGAATTTCCTGAAACAGTCAAATCGTGTTGGCACAAGTGGTTTCAATTTTCAATACCACAAGCTGATTAATGGCATAAAAAAAAAAACCCAAACCAAACCCATTGCCATCAAGTCAATTTTGACTCATAGCGACCTTATAGGACAGGGTAGAACTGCCCCATAAGGTTTCCAAGGAGTGGCTGGTGGATTTGAACTGCAGACCTTTTGGTTAGCAGCCAAGCTTTTATATATATATGTATATATATATATATTTTTTTTTTTTTCCTACTCAACCTTCTGCCTGTGCAAGGGAAGCAGGTAGAACTCCTCCAGGATGGTTAGTCCTATGATATCTGGTGGGGTGGGGATGGGGAGCCAGTGTGGAGTAAGGATAGGTGTAACAACAGCTGGGGGCACTGTGTGATCTCCTCCAACCCCATAAGGGGGAAAGAGAACCAAGATCAGCAGCGCCAGGCTGACTTCCATTAGGCGAAGGCCAGACAAGCCTCCTCTCTCCACCATCTTTACTAATTCTGACACCAACCATGCCTCGCACAGCACTACTTCTCTGCTGGGTTCAATAATTCATTGCAATAGCCACACAGAACTCACAGACCATACGCACAATTATGGGGTTTATTAAGGAAGTAACAGTTACAATTCAGGCTCAGGAACACTCAGGATACAGTTCTTCCATCAGGATAGCCTCTTCCCAACCGTGCTCACAGGGACGCCTCTCCCTGGCCCTAGGCCTCTCCCCAAAGGCACTCAGCTTTCTTGCTCAGTGGGCCCAGGAAGCCCACCGCGCCCTCTCCTGCTGCCAGGTCTCTGCTTGCTGGGTCTCTCCTGCCATCACTTCTCACCAGCTTCAGGGTTACATCTCTCTCTCTCAGTCTCCTACTTCCAGGAGCTTCTCAGCACAGGGATCCCGGGTCCAAAGAACATGCTGTCCGCTCCCGACCGTTCTTCCTTGGTGGTGGTAGGATCCTCCCTTCTGTGCTGGAATTGGCTCTTTTAAGGCAAAACTGACCAATCCCTTTGGTAGGCCACAACTACCCTATCACGCAGTCCTGCCCAGTCACCTGGGTGGGAGTTACAAGACCATAGCTAGAAAGGCCACACACAAAAGTAATTAATCCACCACAGGCTACCCCTTGGCTTTTCTAGCCATGGTTCCTTCATATTTGGAGGATAATGTCCCCCTCCCAAACATTTTAGTAGTCCAAAACAGTCATCAACAATTAGTCCTTCAACAGGGCAAAGAGTCCAAAGGGTGAGTTTACTCACGTACCAGCCATTCAGGTCCGCTGCAGGTTTCATCTGATCTGGTCAGGTTCTCCAAAAGGCATCTTGTCTTCATGCTTTCTGGCCTCTGACAGAATTCACCTGAGAGAAGATTATTCCCTTGCTCTGAGCCTTACAAGGTATCAGCATAGCAAAACCTTTAAGGGACTTGAGCTTGGGCCACTATACTCTAATCCAGCAGTGCCTCTCCCTTAGTCCACTGTTTCATACTTACAGCTTCTACAATTGCAGTTTTTACAATCACAATTAATCCCATTGACGATTAGCACTCATAACACTCACAGCTGAATCGTATAATCCTATCAGCAGCTTCCCCTACCCACTTTTCCCCAGACCCATCAGGAAAAGAGGAATCTATTCAGTGGGGATCCTACCTTGTCCCCCTGGTTTAATGTAAGCACATTCAGGAAAGTGTGTAAGCCAGCCACTTCATGCGTTTATCTCCCGCCGTTTTAGATAGCCAATGTTTAAATTGCCTGTCCATATCAATCCAGTACTGAAGCGACAAGTGTATTCTTTGGTCTTGAAGAATCTTCTGTTCCAGCTGGAACTTTGAGCATCTGCATCAAACTGCAGAGCAAGCCATCAGATTGCAGCAATCTACACCAGCTCACAGTGCCAAACATCTGTCTCTTCATTTCACTGGGTTCTGGTCAGCTCATCCCTCGCCATCCAAGCTGGCTCACAATGGGTAGCAAGCAGCCTTAGGCTGAAGAGTTCACACACATCTCCTGGCACTTCAGACAGCCCCTTCACACTCTCATCCCTAGCTCCCAGGGGCTCGGTCAATGGGTTCCACACATAAACTTCAGGAGTCCAGCAACTCCTTTTGCTTCTAATCAGCCAGCCCTTCCTCTCTCCTCTCTAGCCCCCGTAGGCTAGGTCAGCAGGTGCCAGTGGAACATGTCCAAACTCAGCCCATCTCTTCACTGCTACACTTCCCCACTTCCACTCATTGAGTGGACCCAGGTGGTCACCACGAGTGAGCAGACCAAGTTGTCTACTTGCCAGCTCTCTTTAATGTCCAGTCCTAGAATGGGGTGCCTTCTGATGGACCCTGACTTTTCCTGCCCCAGTACATCCAAAAGCAAACTGCTTGCTCAAAATTCAAAAAGCAAAACAGCCACTTTTTTTTTTTTCTGTACGTTCTTCCTTCAAATGCAAATCTTCCATTCTCTCTGCAGTTCTGGGTGGTTCTGCATGTCTTTTCAAATGCAAATCTGAGTGAGGCTCAGGTTTTTGACCTGAGGCCCTTACTCTATATACAGGGCTACTGCATTCAACTCTATATACAGGGCTACTGCATGCAAACAGCCTGTGTTTCCCTCAGGCAAATCCTCGTTCCCCTTTTAGCATATCCAATCAAATATTGGCTGAAGGCAGAGTTACACGCTCTCTGTAATCTATAATACCCAAAATTCATTTATGGTGTACATTTAGGTCTGCTTTACAACATTAGGTAGGAGAAACATTTAATATCCACAGTACATTCAGATAAATGCATAATCTTAAACACATAACCCTTTTAAAACATTCCAGTTCAGTCTTCTGTACACCTTAACTGTCTTCTCATTCATATGCATAAATCCTTGGACCTCTGGCTGGGTGGAACCAGAAGACCCTGTCCCCCTAATCATCATTCTGCTTATCTGGCCTGGTTTTTGCCCCAGGCCACTCCAGGTGCAGCTTTTCAGACATTACAGGTAACAACAATCAAAGCAACCACCCAAGAATCAGAAGTTTCACTTCGCAAGCCTTTTCATTCTTTCTCTTACAAAGTTCCATGCTTTCATCAGTCTGGAGCCATTGCAAAGAATCCCACTCCTGACACCAACTGTAAAAGCAGCTTGTCTGGCCTCCACCTCATGGGAGTCAGCCTTGTGCTGTTGATCTTGGTTCTCCTTCCCCCTTGTGGGGTTGGAGGAGGTCAGACACTGCCCCAAAGCCATTTTTACAATAGGCAGGGCTGGGTATGAAAGAGAACCGGATTGGTTCTATCCCCAGAACATTGGGGATGAGCTCAGCAGGAGAGCTGTTATTTACTGAGCCAGTTGTATTCATTTGCTCCGCCATCATCATGTAAAAAAAACCCTCAGCTTCTTAGGCTCATGTTGTCTCATTATATTGCTGTCTACTCCTTTTTGTTGCTGTCACCTCCTAGCTTCCTGGTCACTTGTCATCATTTGTTGAAGATATTGGCACCTGGCTCACTGTCTTCTTCCCTACCATTATCCTGGATGACATCAGGGTTCATACAGATGATCCAGTCAACACCTGGCTCTCAAGTCCTTTGACTTCCTCATCTGCAGTGATTTTTGTCCTCCATCTTTCCCCAGCCACCCTGACCATTGTTATCACCCAGAGCTGCTCCACTCTATTTTTTTTTTTTGGCTGGGGGTGGTGGTCCAGGTGACCCACAGGTGAGTCCTGAGGTAGCTGGACCTTTGTCTGGGCACGTGTGTCAGTACCCACTGTGGGTTGATGTATGGAAGCCCCATTGATTGTGAGGGGCTTTAGGGGCTGACTGTGGAGGTGCTAACTTTACCCTGGTCTCTCACCAAGGGAGTCCTGTCACCAGACTCAGTCAGTAGCCCCAGCTGACACTCAGAGGCAGAACAGACCCATGAAATGAATGGTCAGTGCCACCACCCCAGTGTTTTGTTTTCTTTTAATTTTTAATTTTTTTTCCCCAAGTTAAGATTCAAGTAGGTTTTTGAATATCAGTTTCTAGAGAGAGAAGGGACTGGGCTGGAGATATAAACTTGGAAGTTGTCAGCATATAGATGATACTACATTTGATGCCAAGGGACCAAATAAGGCCACCCAGAATGCAATATAGACAGAAAGAAAAGAGAGAGTAAAACCTTGATAATTCCAAGTGGTACAGAGCAGAAGTCAACAAAGAGACTGAGAAAAATAAAACTAGGACAGAGTGGTGTTGGGGCCTCAGGTTCACCCCCACGTTCCAGTATTCACTGGATGGACTCATGGGGCTCAGCATAAAGTTGTACTCATGGTTAAGATTTATTACAATGACATACTAAGGCTACAACACCAGATCATAAGGGAAAAAGACACAGGTGGAGTCTAGAGGAATCTGTGTGTTGGCTTCCTCGTGTTCTCTCCCTCCCATGAGGGCCCACACAGAGCACACTCTTCCTCCAGCAATAAAAATGCAGCAACATGTGTGTGGTGTATCTACCCAGGAAAGCCCATTAGAGATTCAGTGCCTAAGGTTTTTATTGGGTCCAGGTCATGTAGGCACTCTCTGCCTACAAAATTCCAGACCCTTATAAGGAAAGCAGGTGTTCAGCATAAACCACATTGTTTGTACACACATCCTAGGCACAGTAAGCCACCCTTATCAGTTAGGGAATGATGAGAATGCTCCTGAAATCCAAGGTCTGAAATGTCAGCCAAGGGTTAAACTTGCAAGCCCTTTTTTAAGGATGGTATTCCCAGGACTGTTAACTCTTTTCTGTGGCATCACAGAAGCCATATAAAGATAATATTTATTTTTCTCCTGGAAACTATTTCAGAGAGAGAGAGATGCTCAATGGATTTGGCAATATAGAGGTTATCGGTGAGCACAATTTCATGGTGGAACAGGGAAGCTGGACTGGAGAAAATTCAAGAGTGACTTGTTTGTGACAGAGTGGAGACAGCATGTGGAGGCAGGATATTTCAAAAATTTTTCCTGTAAAGGAAAGCAAAAGAGAGGTAATTTAAAGGTACAGATCAAGAAAAGTTTTTTTGTTTTTTGTTTTTCTTTTTTTTGACAGAGGAGATACTAACACATGTTTCTTTGGGATCAGACTAATTTATTACAAAAAGAGAGATGATGATGTGGAGTAAGAGGGATCAGATCCAGGGAAGAAGTGAAATGATGGGGAGGATGGACACTGGAAGGAAGAAGGAGAAAAAATGTATAGGTGCAAGTAGAATCATAGATTTGGAGGTCAGAAGACAGGCAACTTCTGATGGCTTCTGTTTTCTTAGAAGTTTGAGGCAGTTTCCTCAGTTGGGAGTAGAAGGTTGTGGAGAAGATGTGTGAGGAGAAAGTAGAAAGCTGGGAATTTGTAGAATAAGGAGGAAGATAATTTGGGTAAGAGAATATATAAGATGGGAAGCAAGTAGAAGAGAGGTCATGTTAGGGATTCAGGAGAACTATGGAATTTTCTTCTAAATGTTTTATTACTGAGAACAGTAATTTATTAAGATCTGCTTTGAATGGAAAATATTGTATTGGGTGTTGTTATTAGTTGCCATTAGTTGGCTCCAACTCATGGCGACCTTATGCATAACAGAACGAAATATTGCCCAATCCTGCACCCTCTTCATGATCATTGGTATGCTTCAGTCCATTGTTTTGGCTATTGTGTCAGTCCATCTCATTGAAGATTTTGCTCTCTACTTTACCAACCATGATGTCTTTTCTACCAACTGGTCTCTCCTGATGATATGTCCAAAGTCAGCAATGCAAAGTCTTGCCATCCTCACTTTTAAGGAGCATTCTGGTTATATTTCCTCTAAGACTGATTTCTTCCTTTCTTTCTTATAAGACTGATTGTGTTGATTAGCAGTTAAAAATAGAAATGAAATGATCAGGCCTTCAACCAAATAGTTCATTATTACTCAAAACTACTTTAGTGTTACAATTTCATTCCCAAATTACTCTGGCACTGAATAACTGAAACTCAATGACCAAAAGCCAACCAACCAACCAGTCTCTCCCAGCATAACACATCTCTAACATTACACCAGAGCCCTGGTGGTGCAGTGATCAAGAGCTACAAGTGCTAGCCAAAAGGTCGGCAGTTTGAATCCACCAGCCACTCCTTGGAAATCATATGAGGTAGTTCTACTCTGTCCTGTAGGGTTGCTATGAGTCGGAATCAACTCAATGACAACGGCTTTGGTTTGGTTCTAATGTTACACTATAACATCGCCCACCACGCAAAACAGGAAGAACAGTTATGCTTAGCTGATAGTGTTAGATGGTCTGTCATGTATCATTTCCGTTACATTCTGAATATCAAATTGCTATATTATGTGACAGTTCTTTATATATATGTTTTTAACACTGCTATGGCAGGAATATCTTTCCATTTTTGCAGAAGGGTCTCATGAAGGAAGACATAAAGTATATTTAAAAAGAAGTTTCAGAATCTTTGTGATCTAAAGGACATATTTTTAGTCCATATTCTGACTCTCGTATTTGCTAAGTTCCAGCTGTAGCACTTGTCTCAGAGAACGACTCTGCCCCACCCACTTATCTCATTATTACTTTCAGTTGTGAGATGAAGCGTTTTGTCTTTTGTTTAACTCAAGTTAAATCAGAGAAAAGATTTTCATATCTAAAAAACTTATTCAAACCTGCAGTTACCGTGCTGTTTTTCTTAGTGCATAAATCATTATTATCACATTTCTTAGTTTTTCTAGGTCATGAAATAATTAAACTTCAAATATGTCCTTTTTAGACAATTAATTTAGTGCTATGGATTTAATTTTTACTTATGTGAATTTTACAATGTGTAACTTTTCATATATTTCTGAAGCATTTTTATATTAGTCTCTTAACATTTATTAAAGGCCCACTATCCTTGGAAACCCTATGGGGCAGTTCTACTTTGTTCTGTAGGGTTGCTATGAGTCAGAATCAACTCGACAGCAACAGATTTGGTTTTTTTATTCATATGCAAAGGCCACCATTCATGTCAGTTTGTCATGCTGTGGTGGCTTGCGTGTTGCTCTGATGCTGAAAGTTACGCAACCAGGATATCAAATACAAGCAGGGTCACCCATGGTGGACAGGTTTCAGTCGAGCTTCCAAAATAAGACAGACTGGAAAGAAAGGCCTGGAGACCTTCCAAAAATTAGCCAACGAAAACCTTATGGATAAGAACAGAATGTTGGCCAATATAGTGCTGGAATATGAGCCCCGTAGGTTGGAAGACACTACCCAATAGCCGCAATGGACTCAAACATACCAACAGTCATGAAGATAGCACAAGACTGGGCAACACTATATTCTGTTACATGTAAAGAGACAACTTGACTGCACTTAACAACAACAAATGTGCAAAGGACTATTCTAGGCACTGTTGGTTCTAGTTTTTTCCTCATGTTTGTCAGCTTTTTGCCTCAGCTCTTGGAGAATTCTGAGTATCAGAGATTTGAATTCCCTATCAGGTAGTTCTAGTGCATTTTCTTCCACTGGAGAGTTATCTGGTGTTTTATTTTGGACACCTACTGGAACCATCCTGTCCTGTTTTTGTAAATGTTTTGATATTGTCTGCTGTCTTCGGTGCATTCAGTAGTTATTTTTCTCGTTTATTGATTGTAGATTTGTTTGTTTCGTCCCTTTTTTAAAAAAATTTGACTATGTCTGAGCAGGCGGACTGTGTGTTGTTTGTTGTTTGCTCATCTGTGGGCACAATACTTTTTGCCTCCTTCTCCAGTTGGCAGGGTCAGTCACTCAGATATGGTACGGCAGGGCAGGTCTAGCTGAAGACGATTTACTGGGACGGGTTGTTTGTGGCACTTACTACAGCCACCAGAGAGGGTCAGTAATCAGTGCAGGGCAGGTTCCAGTAGGCTGTGCCCATGCTGCTTGGTGGTATGATGTCAAGCGCATGGTGCAGATAGGCAGGATGCAGCGGGGAGATCGTTATGTGTGGAGCTAAGATGGATATAGGAGAGAGGAGAGAGGAACAGGAGCCGAAAACATACAAACAAACAAAAAAGAATGCTAGGGGAGCTTGCATTGGAGTGGAAAGATGAGAGACTATGAAATGGAGAAAAACAGAAAGGGGAAGAGGAAGAAAAGAAAAGAAAAGAAAAGAATGAATAAATAAAAATCGGAAAGGTTAAAGAACCGCAAAGTTCCCGGGGATCCCACTGGTGCAGCTGTGAGGTCTGGGGAAGTCGCTCTCAGGTGTTGCAGTACAGCCTGGCTAGAAGGCCTAGAGGTATACAACTCCAGGTATTCAGGGAGCAGAAAGAGAAGGAAGATAGAGAGAGACGAGAAACTGAGCAATGAAGCAAGACAAAAAGGGAAAAAGAGGGAAAAGAAAACAAAACAAATTAAAAAAAAAAAAACAAGATAGGCCCCCCCAAAAAACAGAAAAATAAACCAACGAGAAAACAAATGTCCTCAGGGATCCCTCTGCATGTCTGTGCAAGCTGTGGGGGAAGTCTCCTTGCCACGCAGCACCGCCTGTCCAGAAAGGGCTCCCAACTCAAGAAAAGGAAAAGAAAACAAACAAACAATTCTAAAGAAACAAATGAACAAAAGCCCTGGGATCCCACCAGCGTGGCAGCCCAGACCGGGAAGCAGCTCCACAGTCTAACGGAGCTCTGCAACCCCTCAGGAAGAAGCATAGATGGTGCACGGAGCCAGGTATTTGAGCGAAAGGAGGGGGAGGTGGTGAGAGGTAAGGAAGAAATCAAAAGAAGCGGAAAAAAAAGCAACACTAGCAGCCAACAAATGGCACTCAGAGAGTCAGCTAGTGCGGGCTGGTGTCTCTCGGACAAGAGACTGTGTCCGCGGGAAGCAGAGGGCGCCGAGTGTGGGTGAAGAAGGGTAGGGAGTGGGAAAGCGTATATCACAAACTACGGGAGCTCTGCAGCCCCTCAGGAAGAAGCAAAGATGGTGCACGGAGCCAGGTATTTGAGTGAAAGGAGGGGGAGGTGGTGAGAGGTAAGGAAGAAATCAAAAGAAGTGGAAATAAAAGCAACACCAGCAGCCAACAAATGGCACTCAGAGAGCCGGCCCATTCAGATGTGTGGAATCCAAGCAGCTGGTGTTTCCCGGACAAGAGATTATGGCCACGGGAGGCACAGGAGGCCGAATGGGGGTGAAGAAGGGTGGGGGGCTGGGAAACCGTATATCGCAAATTACCGGTTGTTTTGTCTCCCGCTAGACGCTCCGTGAGGCTGCTTTCTCGTACCCCATTTGCTGGTCTCCGATAGGAGTCCAAGATGGCAGATCCGCAGTGCATTAGCTGGTAGGGGACCTCTGCATGAATCTCTCCTCGCTGTCCGTTCTCTGTCAGTTTTCTCACTCCTTTTGGTGCTTGGCTGAATTCTTTATCTCTTCATTTGATGTTTTGGGGTTTCAGGATTGTTGTATTCTCTGTTGGCTTAGTTTTTCGGATCTTTGCTGTGGAGGGACAGCGTGGTGCTTCTGCCTAGAGCGCCATTTTGCCGGAACTCCGCACTGTTGGTTCTAGGAGAATAAGATTAATTATACATCTGGCTTTTCTGTTTATAGGTATGTCAGTTTGGGTCCTCTAGGAAGTAGACAGATGGAGTTAGAAGTGCAAGAGTTTATTCGAAGTAATGCCTGTAGTAGGTTGAATAGTGGCCCCAAAAGATATATCCAAGACCTAAGTGGGCCCTGAATCCGGTAACTGGCGTCCTTATGAGCAAAAGGAGAGGATGATTTGAGACACAGACATACAGAGAGGAAGGTCATGTAAAGACAGAGACAGAGATGGGGGAGCAAAGGATGTTGAGAGCCACCAGAAGCTAGGAGAGAGTCCTGGAACAAATTCTCCCTCAGAACCTCCAGAAGGAAACAACCCTGCCAACACCTTAATTTCAGACTTCTGGGTTATGAGATAGTAGACCTATGAGATAATAAATTTATTTTGTTTTAAGCCACTGAGTTTGTGGTAATTTGTTATGGTAGCCCTGTTGTTGTTGTGTGATGTCGAGTCAATTCCAACTCATAGCGACCCTGTAGAACAGAGTAGAACTGCACCATAAAGTTTCCAAGGCTGTAATCTTTACAGAAGCAGATTGCCACATCTTTCTCTTGTGGAGCAGCTGGTGGGTTCGAACTGCTGACCTTTCAGTTAGCAGCCCTAGAAAACTAATGCAATGCCTATGAGAGATGAGGGGAAAGAAAGAGGATTGAGTAGGGAAAGCATTTAGACCATGATGTTGATCCAACACCTGTCAAAGGAAAGGGGGGCGGGGAAAGGTGGAATTGAGTAGGGAGAGCCTTAGACTTTGATGTAGATCTAACAAAATCTCAGCTCACCCAGTCTCGCTCTGGAGCAAAGATTGCCTGTTAGAGAACTACTTCCTTGGGTAGAAATGGCTAGACCTAGAACCCCTGCCATGCTCAGTCATTGCCGGGGGCTGCCTGGCAAGAATGTGGCCTCAGCTTGAACACGGTGGTGGTGGATTCCAAACGTGCTGCAGCTGGAGGTTATGAGCTAACTACATTCTGCAGCTGGAGGGAGATCTGAGTAGTGTATCTCCATGACTGCTGCAAGAGTTGTGCCCCATTCGCTAATGTCGTCTTCCTCAAAACGTTCAGTTCTGAAGTCCACAAGTTCAGAGCCTAAATTGTTGTACAGTCCCCTAATTCTTCTTCGGACAACCCCTCATCTCTCTACTAAACACTCTTATCAGACTGATCTTGGTAAAAGATAATTTTTATCATGTCAGTCCTTTACTCAGAAATATTCAGTGTCATTCTATTATCTAAGGAGCCTGGGTGGTACAAGCAATTTGTGCTCGGCTGCTAACCTAAAGGTGGGCAGTTTGAACTCACCCAGTGGCTCCATGGAAGAAAGCCCTGGCGATCTGCTTCCGTAAAGATTACAGCCAAGAAAACCCTATGGAGCAGTTCTACTCTGTAATACGTGGGTCCCCATGAGTCAGGGTGGACTCAACGGCAGCTAACAACAACTCTATTATCTACAAAATAAAGCCCAGACTCCTTAGCCTGGTACTCAAGGTGAGCACAAGACTGGCCCCAACATACCATTCTGTTTTTATCTAACTTTGTCTCCTCTCTGGTCAACCAACATTTGGGTGTACTTGTGATATTCCCAACATTTCATTTCTATTTACGTATTTCTTGTTGCTCACATGATACCTTCTACTCCACCTGACATATCATTCTCTCTTCTATCTGCCTATCAAAACCTAACCCATCCTTCAAGGCCCAGTTTACATTCCCTCACTAAAGAAAGCAGTCTCTGGCCCTTCCTCAGAAATAGTTCAATGTGTCTCCCACTTGTTCAGATACTTCTTTCTTTTATCACCCAAGCTTCAACGTGAATATGTCTCTTCCCCAACTCTACTGTCATTTCCTTTGGAATATGACAAACACAGTGTTGTTTTTTACTCAACAAGTACTCCAGGATTTAATGAATGAAGGGGAAAATAAATGATAAGAAGGTGTCTTAGTTGTCTAGTGGTGCTATAACAGAAATACCACAAGTGGATTTTAACAAACAGAAATTTATTCTCTCACTGTCTAGGAGACTAAAAGTCTGAATTCAGGGTGTCAGCTCCAGGAGAAGACTTTCTCTATCAGCTCTTGGGGAAGGCCCTTGTCATCAATCTTCCCCTGGTTTAGGAGCTTCTCAGTGCAGAGACCCCGGGTCCAAAGGACACGCTCTGCTCCTGGCTCTTCTTTCTTTGTGGCATGAGGTCCCCCTCCTCTCTGCTCAATTCTTTGTATTATATCTCAAAATAGATTGACTCAAGATACAACCTAATCCTGTAGATTGAGTCCTGCCTCATTAACACAACTGCCTCTAATCCAACCTCATGAACATCATAGAGGTTAGGATTTACAACACACAGGATAATCATATCAGATGACAGAATGGTGGACAACCACACAATACTGGCACTCATGGCCTAGCCAAGTTAACACACATTTTTGGGGACCACAATTCAATCCATAAGAGAAGCCAAATGAAAAGCAAAAAAAAAAAAAAAAAAAAACAGAAGAGATAAAACCTCAGGGTAATAGAGGAAAGTACATTGTGAAGTGAAAGAATACTCTTCATCTGTTTTTGTCTATGATAAAGACCAGGGCAGAATTCTTTACCCAAGTTGCAGAGATTTTTAGGCTATTTATGGATGGGCTTTGGTAGTGGGTGCTAATCAAGAGCTCTTAGAAGCTGTCTTAGTCATCTAATGCTGCTGTAACAGAAATACCACAAGTGGATGGCTTTAACAAAGAGAAATTTATTTTCTCAGTCCGGTAGGCTAGAAGTCCGAATTTAGGGCATCAGCTTCAGGGGAAGTATTTCTCTGTTGGCTCTGAAGGAAGGTCCTAGTCATCTATCGTCCCCTGGTCTAGGAGCTTCTCAGCACAGGGACCCCTGGTTCAAAGGACACAGTCTGCTCCCGGCACTGCTTTCTTGGTGGTATGAGGTCCCCAACTCTCTGCTTGCTTCCCTTTCCATTTATCTCTTGTAAGATAAGAGGTGGTACAGGTCACACCCCAGGGAAAACTCCCTTTACATTGGATCAGAGATGTGCCTTTGTAAGGATGTTACAATCCCACCCTAATCCTCTTTAACATAATGTAATCTTGCTTCATTAACCTCAGGCAGAGATTTGGATTTACAATGCATAGGAAAATTACAATCACAAAATGAAGGACAACTACACAATACTGGGAATCATGGCCTAACCAAGTTGACACATATTTTTGGGGGACACGATTCAATCCATGACAGAAGCTTAGGAAAAATTTATGTATAAACATTTACTTTTTTTTTGGGATTGGATCCATAGCCTGTATCTGATTTTTAAAGGAGTCTGTTATCATAAAAAGATTTAAAACCATTTGACCAGCATTCAAGGCCTTGGCAGAAGTGACGTTGAGCAGAACTGAGCCTGTTTTAGCAAGGAAGAGGTTACTGGTAATCTTTAAGAAAAGTTTCTGAAGAATGAGAAAAGCAGAAGCCATATCCCCAGGAATTAAAGAATGAGTGGGTGGTGAGGAAGTGGAGGTAGCAAATATAGACGCTTCCTTCCAAAATTGTATCTGTGAATGGAGAAGGAGATGATATGGTAATTTGAGGAACAGTAGGATCAGGGGAAGGCTTTTTTTGGACAGGAAATACTTGAACATATTTACAAAGAGGTGAAAAGGGGCTAATAGAGGAAGTAGGTGGGAAGTGTCTGCATAGTCTGGGTTTGTGCTCTGGTAGCAATCCCAAAGTAAGAGTGACTTAAAACATAAACATTGCTTTGCTAATGCAAACTCTGCTGTAGATCGCCATCCTCCAGGCAGAGATCTGTTCATCCAGGCTGCTTCAGCCTTGGGGAACTACACCCAACCCAAAAAACCAAACCCACTGCTGTTGAGTCAATTCCAACTCACAGCAACTGTATAGGACAGAGTAGAACTGCCCTGTAGGGTTTCTAAGGAGTGGCTGGTGGATTTGAACTGCCAACCTTTTGGTTAGCAGCCAAGTTCTTGACCATTGCGCCACCAGGGCTCCTAGGGCTCTATGCTCATGGTCAAAGGGTAAGAGAGAGAGACTGGAAAATAATGCAGTGAGCCCACTGTCACTGCTCAGAAGTGATGCAGTAAAACCTGCGAAAGCTGGAACTTGTGGAAGGTGGAAACCTGTCTAAATAGACAGCGATAGAAAAGTGGTGACCGCACCTTGTCAAAGGCGGAAAACTTGCGAGACCCAGAAAACTAAGGCAGTCCCATTGTGTTCCTGCTCTCACAGGCTTCACTGTACCCGTTACTTCCGCTCATATTTCACTAGCCAGAACTGGTTGCACAGCTATGCTCAATTGAGGGAGACAGGGAAGTGTAGTAGGAATAGAAAAAGGATTTGATGAGTAAATGTAATTATCTCTGCTCTAATTTGGGGGAGTTGTAAGTGGCATAGTTTTTAGATATCACTGGATCTTCCCACAAAAACAGAGCAACTTGAATGGCAAAACCTAAAACCCACGAACATCAACAACAAGGTGGCAAGGTATGAACCCCCAAATATACGCAGATGAGGAGAAGTTATGATAGCCAGAGAATCCCCAAATTACCCAAAGATGCCCCCAAAGGAAGGAGCCCCACATGGTGTGGAAAGTTTAGAGGACCCAGCTAGAGGTAGCAGTCAAAACTGGGAAGAAGCTTTGTGAGTTCTATTTTGCAGATGAACACAAAAGGACTGTGGGAAGACTGGATGATACTAGATTGGTCAAGGCCCAATGCACTCTCCAGACCAACGTAAACTCCCTTCCAGGACCAAGCCCTGTGCAGGTGGTGGAGCTGCTAGGACCAGACATAAGCTCCAGGGGCCATGTTTTGCAACCACTGCAGATAGCATGTTAACTAAAGAAATTCCATATCTGAAAATTCATCCCCTAGTCTATTTCCCATAGTAATTATATTCAGTAACATTGTCCAGTCTCACATATCAGAGGGCTTGACTACATTGCACCATTAATTAAGATATTTTAATAATAAAATGCAGTCAACACAGACACTTCAAATTTGACCATAAACTCTCTCCTATTATCAGATTTCTAGGGAAAATTAAAGTCCAAAGATTAAAACTCTTTGTAAATTAAAGTTTAAAGGACTTAATGTCAAAGTCAAATTCTCTTTCCCTTCAGATTTAAACGTCAAAGAAATTAACATCCAGAATTCATCCTCTCCACTTCGTATTTGGCTTAGTCTTAATTAGACGGGTTCTTGAAGTTTGGTTAGGGTTGGGATTTTTTTAAGCAGTTAAAGCCTGGACAGAAATTGTTTCATTTAATATAAGTCTCTCATTGAGCTTGAGAGACCAAAAAGCTAATAAGACACAAAATCACTACAACACTGTCCCCATACCCATAAAATGTAGAAAAAAAGCTATTTCTCAGCCTCTAGTGTAGTTATGAGGCCTGATGAGACAGTGCTTTAAAGCACTTGGCTGCTAACTGAAAGGTGGATGGTTTGAACCCACCAGCTGCTCCGAAGGAGAAAGATGTCAGCCTGCTTCCATAAAGATTACAGCCTTGGAAACCCTATAAGGCAATTCTAGTCTGTCCTGTAGGGTTGCTATGAGTCAGAATTGACTAGATGGCAGCGGGTTTTTGGTTTAGTGTAGTTATCCCAGACAAAATTATATTCCTAAAGCTCAGCAGTTGGTGATGTCAAGTAACAGGGCAGAGACCATGGAGTCAGGGTTAGGGGAGGGTCTGAGTTTTAGCTTTACCAACATGGTTGATCGGGCATAAGGTTCTGGAATCTATGACCTATGAACATAAACTTAATTAGGAGATTTTAATTAAGGTAGTTAATTTGTGCACTTTGAATTTCTTATTCCTAGGAGAAATTTTTTACCTATTCATATTACCTCCTCTCTCAGTGACATATGAGATACTGTCTTCTTGTGAAGCTTAGAAATTTGTAGTGTTTGAAGACTGTATCAGTCAGGATAGGCTGAGTTATGCTGCAGTGACAAAGAACCTCAAAATCTTAGTCTTTGAAACAACAGCAGTTTTATTTCTCACTCATACTCTGCATCCCCTGCAGAATGCTCCACACTGTACTCATTTAAGGAACCAGAATGATGGAATCCTGCCAGGTTTTCCTGTGATCACCGCAGCAGGGACAAGGGAATGTGACAATTTGCGCCCTGACTCTTAAAATTTCTGGCCAGAGTAGCACTCGTCTACCCACATCACTTCCGCTCACATTCCAAAACATGCCATGTGGCCTTCTAACTTCAGGGGGCGTGAAAGGACAATCCCTTTGAGTTCTAAGCTCTCAGCCCTTTAGTGCTACATTTCGAGTGAGCTCTGTCTGCTAATACCGCTTGTATAATAACTTGTGAAGGATCCTTGGTGGTGCAATGGTTAAGCACTCAGCTGCTAACAGAAAGGTCGGAGGTACGAACCCACCCAGTGGCTCTGCGGGAGAAAAGACCTGGCAATCTTCTATGGTAAAGATTACCTGTTGTGGGTTGAATTGCGTCCTCCAAAAATATGGGTTGTAAATCCTAACCTCTATGCCTGTGGTTATAATCTCATTTGAGAACGGGTGTCTTTGTTATGTTAATGAGGCAGGATGAGTGTGTATCTTAAGTCAGTCTCTTGAGATATAAAAGACATTAAACACGAGCTAGCAAGGAGAGATGGGGGAAGAGAGATGCCAAGCACGTAAAGATGGCCCAGGAGCAGAAGCTCAGAAGAGACAAGAACTTTGCTCCTGAGCCAATGGAGAGAGAAAGCCTTCCCCTAGAGCCGGCGCCCTAAATTTGGACTGCTAGCCTCCTAAACTATGAGAAAATGAATTTCGTTGGTTAAAGCCACCCACTTGTGGTGTTTTATTATAGGAGCGCTTGATGACTAAGACAAAAGCCTATGGAGCAATTTTGCTCTGGTCGCTGTGAGCCGCAAGACTCGATGGCACCTGACAACACCAACAGATGTCTGCGAGCAGACAATCTTAGTCTGACAAGTTTGGGCCGCTGTGACTGCTTCCAAGGAGCCCTGGTGGTGCAGTGGTGAAGTGCTCGGCTGCTAACTGAGAGGTTGGTGATTGGAACCCACCAGCTGCTCAGCGGGAAAAAGATGTGGCAGTCTGCTTCCGTAAAGATTTACAGCCTTGGAAACCCCATGGGGCCATTCTGCTCTGTCCTATAGGGTTGCTATGAGTTGGACTTGACTCGACAGCAATGGATTTGGTGACTGCTTCCAGCTGTAGAATAGCTTAAACCATTGTTTCACAAACTTACCTGATCAAAAAATTCACCTGAGTGCTTGTTAAAAATACTGATTCCTATATCCAATCCTGGAGAAGTGATTCAGTAGATCTGGCGTGAGACCCAAGAATCTGTATCTTTTTAAAAAAAATACCCTCTGTTATGCCAAGGAAGCCTTCCTTCTAGCACGGGGTTCTCATCATGTCCTCACTTTTGTTTCAGCTGGGAAATCGTCCCCAGCAAATTCCAAAGCTGCTGTGCCGGTTCCTAAAGCTTGTACCCCCAGGACTCAAAGCGTTAGTGGGGACCAGCACCTTTGCCAGGTGTTCCTTGAGACAGTTTCTGCTGCTTTTTAATGTCCCAGGTTTCTCAGACATGTTCCCACAGGGCACAGGAAATTCCAGCATGCCCGTCTACAGCCACCAAGCTGTCAGGAATGCTCCAAGTATTTTCTACGCCTGAGTCTGTGGACAAGCCAAGTGCATTCAAGGTTAGTGACTTAAGTTTTTGTCCTTTGCCCTGAATACCAGTAACAACTGAAAGTCAGAAGGTCTTTGGTTCCCTGAAGAGCGTTCAGAACTTGGCTTAAAGCAACAGATACCTAAAGGATCTCATCCTGCCAGCATCTAGCGTGTATATCACACCAAGCTACACCTGCGCGGCCCCCTGTAGCACCTGCCCTCGAAGACCACTTGCCTTTGCAAGAGCACAGTGTTTGCTTTTTGCCTCACTTTCCAGAGGCTGCAGAGACCACTTACAGGTCTTGTGTTGACGCTGAGGGTCCTGGGGCCCCATGAGCCGTTGCTGAAGCCTGCCTCTGTAAAAATATCCACTCACCATAAACTACAGTCCTTCCCTAATATCAGAATACCCTGCACTTGAAGGCTTAAAGCTGCTTCTCCAGACTGCGGATATTAAAAGCTTATACCACTTGCCAAGGTCCAAACATTCTGTCTGCACACACTTCTGAATTTATGTGTTGTTGTTGTTAGGGGCTGTCCAATTGGTCTCAGTGCTCATGCCCCCGTGCACAACAGAACTAAACGCTGCCTGGTTCTACGCCATCCCCATGACCCACTGAGGATCACACGGTTGTGATCTACAGGGTTTTCATTGGCTGATTCTTGGAAGTAGACTGCCAAGTCTTTTTTCCTAGTCCGTCTTAGTCTGGAAGCTTCACTGAAACCTGTTCAGCATCATAGCAACACACAGGCCTCACTGACAGATGGGTTGTGGCTGTACATGAGGTTTATTGGCCAGGGTTTGAACTAGATCTCCCATGTGGAAGGCAAGCATTCTGCCATTGAACCATCAAAAAAAAACCCCACAAAAACCCAAACCCATTACCATCCAGTCAATTCTGACTCACAGCAACCCTATGAGTAGCCCCATAAAACAGAGTAAAACTGCCCTGTAGGGTTTCCAAGGCTGTAAATGTTTACAGAAGCAGACTGCCAAATCTTTCTCCTGCAGAGCAGCTGGTGGGTTCAAAACACTAACCTTTCAGTTAGCAGCCCAACACTTAACCACTGCACCACGAGGCCTTCTTTTAAATATATATAGCTCCTCTAGATTCCAAATTTTGCTTTTTATTTTTCAGTGTTCTTCAACATCCATCCAGTTGGAGGTCTTCAGACTTCAGAATTATACTCCCTTCCAAAACGGCAGGTTTCACCACACCCTTCAGGGGCAGAGCTGGACTCCTGTGCCACTTATGGCCAGGAAGAGAACAACTGAAAGGCTAGACTCTGGCTGACCGGCTGCTGAGTAGCCTGAGGCTGATTAGTGCCTGCTGGTTTATTCTACACAGATTTGCCAATCAGTGGATCATTCGCCCACCCTAAGGTAGAGTGAGCATAGGGATAGAGAGGCCTGGAGCCACGTTCCTTGGGTTCCATCCACTTGGGAGGAAATACCATGAGTGCAGACACATTCTTTGCTAAGGGCAGGGGAGGGGGGGCGGCTGTTTCTCCTCAGTGAGGTAGGAGATAACCTCATGTCATAAAAACACTTCAAGCAGGAGAGGGTTTAGGGACATGAGGAAAGTATATGTGGCTTGGAATAGCTAGTGTAGGGAAAGGAAGAAAAAGTCAAGGAGGGATTAATTTAAAAAAACTCCTGAACACAGATGTTTCATAGCAGCATTATTCATAATAACCAAAAGGCAAACATAACCCAAATGTCCATCAACTGGAAAATGGTAAATAAAACATGGTATTTCCCTGCAGTGAGTTATTCAGCCACGAAAAGGAATGAAGTCCTGATACACGCTACAACATGGATGAACCTTGAGAAGACTGTGCTGAGTGAAAGAAGCAGCCACAAAAGGCCACATATTACGTGCTTCCATTTATATGCAGTGTCTAAAATAGGCAACTCTATAGACAACGTAGATTAGTGGCTGCCTAGGTTTGGGGGTGGTGAGGAGATGGGGGGTGGTAGCTAAAGGGTACAGCGTTTCTCTGTGCAGTGATGAAGATGGTCTAAAATTGATCATGGTGATGAATGCACAACTGTGAATATACTAAAATCCACTGAATTGTTCACGTAAAAATCCCCCTAGCATCCCTAACCATCTAGCGTTAGGGTCCAGGATGTCACCAGATTGGAAACAAGCAGAAGCTGGGATTAAAAAAGTGAGCAATGGAAGGAACTAGACCAAACGGAGTGGGAGCAAGTCAGGATGATGCTAGCAACCAGGCTACATAGAGGACAAGGGAAGCCAACTGGGTTACGACCGAAAGTAAACAGAATATGATACTAACAGCTGACACTCACTGTGTACTTCCTACGTGCCGGGTTTATGTGGGTTATCTCATGTAACCTTCACAGGAAGCCCATGAGGAAATTAGGACATAAGGAGATTAAGTAACTTGCCCCTGGCCACTCAGCTAGTGAAGGGCAGGGTCAGGACTTAAACCCGGGAAGCTTGACTCTAAAATCTCCAGCCTTAACCACTACGTTACACTGGTCGAGGGTGGAAGGAATCCAGGTATCCTGAGGACACATACCAGGTTCGGTAGAATGGAAGAAGTGACGAGATTATGGCCAGGGATGGGCATTTAAATTTAAGATCTTGTGGATTGAGCAGATTCCATATTCAAGGACTGTGGGTGGCAAGAGGTCAACAAGGCTGAGAAAATGTGAGGCCAGGCTGTCCAAAAGTCATGAACGGGGATATGGAGGTGATCACGGACGATGGTAGCTGGAGAGAAAGGATGGAATAAGTTCCTGACACGCCACGTTGCTAATAGTCAGGGATAGTTGGTGACAAAGTCGAGTGAAAAGTAGCAATAAATTGTTGAATCTTGTGGCTTGGCTCATCATCTGCTTTTAGCATTGGAAATCAAGCTATTAAATTCCCAAGCAGTCACTTGTTATGAGAATACATATAGTATAACACTTTTATTCCTAGAAGCTCCTTTTTTATTTTTCATTAAAAATTTTTCATGTTGCTGACACCTGTCCCATTTAAATGTAATTTCTATTTCTTTAGATATTCTTGAATAAAACATTCTCTCCCATGCTGTTCCCTGGCAGTGAGGATATTATTCTCTGGCACCGTCTGATGACATTTGAAAAGTGTCTCCTGCTTCCCCGTCGTCAGATTTACATTGTACTTTCCTTCATGAATACAGAACATCTTTTTCTAGTTCACCGTCTCTCTCTGCTTGGACCCTCCTTCCCTCCCTCGCAACCCCCTCTGTCTGTCTGTCTCCCTTTCTTATAATAATAAGTGGAAGATAACTCTGGTATGCTGTTCTTAATCTCCTTTAAAGTCACACACATTTAATACTGTGTTTTCCTTTTCCAGTCTCTTTCTATTTCAGCTGACTGCAGTTTCCTCATGGAAAAATGGGCTGTGTCATTTAGCAACGCGCTTTGCTGTGAGATCTTTATTGGAAATGCCAAATGATAATCTGGTAAATTGGGCCATTGTATTTTTCAGCTATTTTCTGTTTGTACCTCCTTTGGTCTATTTTTTTTAAATCTCATCTCTGTTTTTTCATTCGAGGGCATTTTCTCCTTGAGTAGCTCAGTAAGCTATCTTGTCAAAATACATAAGCAATTTCAGAGGATTTGATCGGAGCTTTCAATGGCTTCAAGGTTCTGGTTTCTCAGAATGTCTGTACTTGAAAGTTTTTGTACTTGAAAAGCACCTATAGATTTTTCTGATTTAAAACAGTACTAAAATAAAATAGAATAGTACTGAAATAGATTCCCCTTGATAGGTTAATTGTTGAATGTATATTGGTTTTTGCATTTGCCTTTCTGTTTTCCCCATGTCAAGTAAAAGCGTGACACCACACCTCTTCCTGTGGCATTAAGGTCATTATCAGAATTGGGTTACTTCTTCCATCCTCATCTCTGCTACTACTCTGACTCATGTCCTTGCCTCTTCACCTCTGCCCTTTTCTGAAACTTGTTGCCGTGGAGTCGGTTCCAACTCATAGTGACGCTATAGGATGGAGTAGAACTGCCCCACAGGGTTTCCAAGGAGCGGCTAGTGGATTTGAACTGCCAACCTTTTGGTTAGCAGCTGAGCTCTGTTGCCTCCCAGCTGGTTGATGAGCTTCCGCATTCCATCCCTACCATCGATTCTCAACCAGCAACCAGAAGGGTCCTGTTAAAACCCATCAGGTCAGGTCAGACCTCTTAGACCTTGAATGGCTCCCCATCTCCTTCAGAGTAAAAGTCTAAGTCCACACAGTAACCTGCCAGGCCCAAAGTTAGCTAGCCTTCCTTCCCTCTCTACCGTCTTCCAACTTCTCTCCCTCCTGCTCGCTCTGCTCCAGCCCCAGTGACTCCTTGCTGTTACTTGAATATGCCAGGATGCTTCTACCTCAAGACTTGGCTGGCTGGCCCCTTGGTCTGTAGTGCTTCCCTAGATAAGGCATGCTCCCTCACCTCTTTCAAAATGACACCTTCTTAAGGAGGCCTTCCCAGACTCCCTGCTTCAAATTCCACCTCAGCAATCTCTAATCCTTTTCCCTGCCTTTTTATTTTTGTTGTTGTTAAGATAACATTTGCCACCGTCTGCGTGTGGCTGCTACTGAAAAAAGGTCGGCAGTTCTAATCCACCAGCTGCTCCTTGCAAACCCTTCGGGGCAGTTCTACTCTGTCCTATAGGGTCGCTATGAGTTGGAATCGACTCAACGGCAATGGTTTTTTTTTAAAATGGGATATATTTTAACAAATGTATTATTTATTGCCTGAACTGCCACACAAACGCTCAGATATAAGCTCCATGAGGAGCTTATACAAGAGTGCCTGACACAGAGAAGGCTACCTACCCCCCAGCCCTCCGAAAAAAGAAGTTGAATGAATCAACTTGACAGTTAGCCAGGGAGATGAGAAGTGTTTACTAAATGAAGTAGCACAGCTGAGACTGGCTAAGAATCCGTGGTTACAACAGAAACTACGGAAGCTCAGTGGAATCTGGGCGGGACAGTCCTGGGAATACTAACCTCTCTCTCCAGCTTCCTGGCTCTTGTGCTAAAGATAAAGGTGAAGCTGGGCTCATACTTACCATCATTGAAGGCCATGCTTGTCTCCATTTAGATTAACCCATTGCCGTGGAGTTTCTGACTCATAGTGACCCTACAGGGCAGAGTAGAACTTTCCAAGGCCGTAATCCTTATGGAGGAGCCCTGATGGCGCAGTTATTAAGAGCTTGCCGCTAGTCCAAAAGTTGGCAGTTCGAATCCACCAGCCGCTCCTTGGAAAACCTATGGGGCAGTTCTGCTCTGTCCTATAGGGTCTCTATGAGTGGGGATTGACTGTCAACAGTCTTTTTTTAATCCTTATGGAAGCAGATCGCCAGGTCTTTCTCCTGCTGAGCAACTGGTGGTTTGGAACAGCTGACCATTTGGTTAGCAGCTGAGCACTTAACCACTGCACCACCAGGGCTCCTGTCATTTAGTTTAACCCACTGCTGTCGAGTCGACGCCGACTCATAGGGACCTTATAGGACAGAGCAGAACTGCCCCATAGAGTTTCCAAGGAGCACCTGGTGGATTCTAACTGCTGACCTTTTGGTTAGCAGCCGCAACGCTTAACTGCTACACCAGCAGGGTTTCCTAAACTGGAAACCAGAGGCTCCTTGGAAACCCTATAAGGCAGTTCTACTCTGTCCTTTAGGGTCGCTATGAGTCGGAATGGACTCAACAGCAAGGAGTTTTGATTTTTAAGCTAAATCGAGGCTGTAGGTGTTGCGTTTTACCTGAGGATCTCAAAGTACTTGAAAATATTCAGCTAACTTTTCTGTTATCTAGTCTGTCACAAATTTTGAAACCTTGTTTAGCTTTTATAGAAGTGGAATTGGAAGCCTTCATCTCCCTGTTTCCCTCATCGCCCGGTCAGTCTCTTTCTTTAAAAAATTTTTTTTTTATTGTGGTAAATGTGTCTGTAACAAAATATTTGCCATTGCAGCATTCTTCATAGGTATAATTATGTTCATCATGTTGTTCAGCCATCACCATTATTATTTCCACGTTTTCCCATCAGCCTTAACAGAAGCTCAGTGTCCTCTAAGCAATGACTCCCCCTTTCCCTTTCCCTCCTGCCCGTCTGTCATTCTTTCTTGATTCATAAATCCCCTTCCTAAAAGATCTTCATTGGAGCTTCTAGAAAGCTTTCTTTTGGGCCTTGAATCCCACATGAAGCACAGTTTTATCTTAAGGGAAAAACAGAAGTTGAAAAACTAACAAATCTTTAACTCCAAGTTCTGTTTTCAGTCTGCTAGACCCTTCAATTAATCAGCACCTGGAATCTGCAGCTTCCTTTGGGTACATACTTTTGTGTATATAGCTAGTTTAAAGAACAAGTTGGACTTCGTAGGGTGCAGGATGAAGCCTTTCCTCCCCCATTCTCAATTCAAGCCAGGTCTGCAGACTTCACTCTTTCCCATACGTTGGATGAAATCTTGGGCAGTTCTCATACCTTTTTAGGTAATTCGTAAGTAGTAAAAAGTCTAGTCCAGAGTAATAATCACATGCCTCCAGTCCAATACAGTATTATAACAAAATGCCAACACGTATCCATTAAAAGCTTCTCCCTTCGCCCAGCTCATACCTGCTTCAGTCTTGGAAGCCTTGATGAGGGAAAGTATGTAGCTGGTTAGACATCCACTGTTGAGAGGGCATTGCTCTTTCTGACACACCTCTTGGACAAGGTCCCATTGATGACAGGTCAGCTCCCTCCTGCAGGATTCCGCTTTCCAGGTCTGACCCCACCTCTACCGCAGTGAAAGTGTGGCTCACTCCTGGATAGCATTTCTATCTCCTTCAGTCCTTCCCTTCTTCCCTTCATCCCCCTGCTCTGCCATCTTTGACTGATTTAGCTGCAGCCTTTTCACTCTTAGACTTTTCAGTGAGTGATACGCCAGTCCCTATGTTCCCGCAATTCCAGGGGACACAAGGCAAGCTCTCCAAGTGATTCTCTTGAAAACCACCTCACTTGAGGATACGGGTGAGAACTCCTCTCCCAGGTCCTTTGGCACATGGGGATGGGCGGAGGGAACACACAGTACGCAGCAACACTGCCAACAGCTCACCCAGACGTCACCACCCGTGCCTTCAGCTTCAGTACAATGTTTACGTATGCATGTAATCTGAAGGTGAGTGATAGCTTAAGACTAACAGAACTGGTTTCTCAGTGTTTTAACATGTTGAGGAAAGCACAGCATCTACTGTGCAAATAATAGAAGCCTCAGCTGAAACTGAGTCTCTCCTCCTAGTCATTTTAGCAGCTCTGTTGATCAATTGGCCTGCCATGCCCAACTCGCCCTCTCCACTTGACCCACAGTCTCTAAAATATTTATTATATGAAAGACCCTGGTAACAAGTGATTGAACCAGAGATGCCCATCTGACCCGGAGGATCAATCCAAAGACTGAGCTGGTCCAATCTGAGACCCAGAAACTGTTTAGTAATATTGTAGTTCTTGAATTGAAAGTCATTCAGAGTCAGTACGGAAAGTCCTAATGGGCAAACTGACGAGCAAGCTGGAGAAGGAAGCAGAAAGAGACAGGAAGCCGTAGATCCAGAGACAGAGGAGAGAACAGTGTCTGATGACTTTCCAGTTTCCATGAGACATTCTGTCATTTTTTCTGCATTTGTCTCTGTCAGATTCTGTGTTGCCCCTTTTTACTCAGGCTGCTTGAGAGGGGAGAGGGAAACTTCCGTTCCTTACAAACAAATGAACTAGCTAGAATAATTATTTTCTAGACAATTATTTTTTTCTTTATTACATGCTTTCTGTAAATACTTCAATAGTATATCTTACTGAACATCTTTTTTTCTTTGATATACATAGATTTATTGTGCTTCAGGTGAAAGTTTACAAATTAGTTTCTCATTCAAAAATTTATATACAAATTTTTTCATGGCATTGGTTGCAATCCCCGCATTGTGTCAACACTCTCCCCCTTTCCCTTTCCACCCTAGGTTCCCTGGTTCCATTCGTCCAGTTTCCCTGTCCCTTCCTGCCTTTTCATCTTTGATTTTGGGCAGGCGTTGCCCATTTGATCTGTATACTTGATTGTCTAAGAAGCACGTTCCTAACGTGTTATTGTTTGTTTTATAGGCCTGCCTAATCTTTGGCTGAAAGGTGAATTTTGAGAGTGGCTGCAGTTCTGAGTTAGAAGGGTGTGCAGGGGCCATAATCTTGGGGGTTCCTCCAGTCTCTGTCAGACCAGTAATTCTGGCCTTTTTTGTGAATTTGATCTTTTGTTCTACATTTTTCTCCCGCTCTGTCTGGGATCCTCTGTTGTAATCCCAATAAGAAGGGTTAATAGTGGTAGCCGGGCTCTATCTAGTTCTGCTGGTCTCGGGGTCGTGTAGGCTGTGGTTCATGTGGTCCATTAGTCCTTGGGCTAATTGCTGCCTTGAATCTTTAGTTTTTTTTTCACTCTCCTTTGCTCTGGACTAGAAGAGACCAATAGTTGTATCTTAGGTTAGTGAATATCTTGAATTAAGAACCACACCCTAATCCTTTGCTACTCAAAGTGTGATCCATGAACCAACAGCGTGTTTATCGCCAGGGGAATTTGTTAGAAACACAGACCCATACTCCAGACCTACTGAATCAGAATCTACATTTTAACGAAATCCCTAGGTGATTTTGTGTGCATCTGACAGCTTGAGAAGCCCAGCTCTAATCTACTTTATACACTTAGTCAAATCACTCTTCCTCAGACACTGCCTTCATCATACCACTAGGATTTTAGCTAGGGTTTCCCATTGTTCTCACATCAAGTCAAATGCCTTAGCCTGACATGTAAGGACACGGTAATAGGGACCTAATCTATGCCTCCAGTCTTTCCTACATGAATGCCCTACTCTAACTAAATTGGTCTACTCATCATTCTCCAGATGTGCCAAAGCACCTGCATGGCTTTTTCTCATGGCATTTGCCTGTCTGCAGTCTTCGTTCCCATCTCCTTTCATGTCCATCTGTCAAAGGCCAGCTTAGTTTCTACATCTTCTGTTAAGAGGCTTCTGCTGCTCACTTCCCATCACATTGCTGTATCATTCCCTGAACATCTGCACCCCTTAACTGGCAGTCCCATTGCCGTCTTTTTTCTTTCTTTCTTACTTTTCTTTGTAGCCTCTCTCCATTCACTAATGCCTATCACAATGCAGTGCGTATAGTAGTTGGTTGATTCATTGGTTACAGTCTTATTTATCTTTTAATTTTTCTTTTCTTTTTTTTCTAATTTGGAAGAGGCTTGTTAATTCACAGGATTCTAATTTCCCTGACCAAGCAGGGGTTAAAGTTGAGCAGGAAGAATCTTGAAGTATTGTGCTCATGTTCTTCTATGTTTGGAGGTGAATTTTCATCACACTCTGATGAGAGTACAGTCATTTCAATGATATTTTATTCTCCAAACAGGTGTTCTGTGTAAGCAAACATTCTAGAGGTGAAGGCTCTGATCAATCTCTTTAAAAAAATATTTCTAAGATATTATTGCAATTGATGTTATAACTGAACACATAAGTTAGTAGTCAATTGCTCTGTAATTCCTCCCTGTGGTGCTTAATGTTGTCAACCCAGCTAGGCTATGATTCTCAGTGGTTTGGCAGGCACTGTGGAATCACCTTCCATTTTGTGATCTGATGTGAGTAGCCAATCAGTTGAAAAGGGAGTTTCCTTGGGGGTGTGGCTTGCCTCCAGTATATAAATGGATGTTGTGGCAAAGCTCGCTCTCTTTCTCGACCCTGTACTCTTCTCATCACCTCATCTCTGGTTTTTGGGAAGTAAGCCAGCAGAGGCCTCCAGTCTGCCACCTGACTCGCAGATTTTGGGTTGGTCAGCCACTGCAACCACATGAGCCAGCAGAGGTCTTCAGCCTATAGCCCGGCCCATGGATTTGGGGCTTGCCAGCCTCCAGAATTGCATGAGCAATTTTCTCACAATTATGTGAGTCATTTCCTTGATGTAAATTTCTCTCTGTATATATTTATATACATGTCACTGGTTTTGCAACTCTAGAGGACCCAGACTAAGATACTCCCCCATCCCTATCCTGCACCATTGGTCCTTGAGCTTTCACTGAGTGAGGAGATGTAGATGCCTTATGTGCTGCTGTTAAGTCTAGTCTACATGTGGGTTAGCGTCAGCGTGGTGAGTGGGAAGAGCAGCAGTTACGAGGTGTGTTTCCATCTGTAAGCCCATTTTCACGCTTCCCTTATTTTGATCTGAGCCAGTAGAACGTGGGAAGAGTGAGGAGACTCTCAGTGGGCCCCTGCTGGGGCTGAGCTACCAAGAGTACTGTTCTTTTTATATTGCAATAGCTACATGGGTGTCTGCCTAGATGTGGTTCTCAAACATGCATGTGCATCAGTAATATCACCCGGAGGGCTTGTTAAATCACAGATTGCTGGGCAACTCCCTAAAGGTTCTGATTCAGGAGGTCACGGGTGGGGCCTGAGAATTTACATGTCTGACAAGTTTTCAGGTGATGCTGATGCTGCTGGTCCAAAGACCACACTTTGAGACAACTGGTACAGCAGGGAGGAAAACATCAAAAGGGAAAGAGAGCTGAATAAGCGTGAGATGATAGGTCAAGTCCCTGTGGATATTTCTTTTCTTTTGAAAGTGTGAAAATTGTATTCATTAATTCAGATAAGTGTTTTTAAATGAACAAAGATAAAAAGCCCAGTTTGTTTAAATAGATCTGTTTATGGGTTTTACCAGATCTGTTTATGGGTATAAACTGTTTCTATCACGTAGTTGTAAACATCAGTCTGTATCTGAGAAGGGATTTTTTATTTTTATATTTTAAAATTTGTTAATGCTAAGGAAATGCATTTTACTTTCATTGTTGTTGTCGGTGGCCGTTGAGTCAGTTCTGACTCATATTGACTGTACAACACAAAAAACACTACTTGGTCCTGCGCCATTCTCATAATCGCTGTCATGCTTGAGCCCATTGTTGCAGCCACTGTGTCAATTCATCTCATTGAGAGTCTTCCTCTTTTTCGCTGACCCTCTACTTTCCAAGCCTGATGTCCTTCTCCAAGGATTGGTCCCTCCTGATAACATGTCCAAAGTATGTGAGACGCAGTCTCATTATCCTTGCTTCTAAGGAGCATTCTGGCTGTACTTCTTCTAAGACAGATTTGTTCATTCTTCTGGCGGTCCATGGTATATTCAGTATTCTTCACCAATACCATAATTCAAAGGTATCAATTCTTCTTCAGGCTTCCTTACTCATTGTCCAGCTTTTGCATGCTTATGGGGTTATTGAAAACATCATGGCTTGGGTCACGCTCATGTTAGTCCTCAAAGTGATGTCTTTGCTTTTTAACACTTTAAAGAGGTCTTTTGCAGCAGATTTGTCCAATACAGTAAGTCATTTGATTTCTTGATTGCTGTTTCCATGGGCGTTGATTGTGGATCCAAGTAAAATGAAATCCTTGACAACCTCAGTCTTTTCTCCATTTACCATGATGTTGCTTATTATTCCAGTTGTGAGGATGTTTGTTTTCTTTATGTGGAGGTGTAATCCATACTGAAGGCTGTAGGCTTTGATCTTCATCTGTAAGTGCTTCAAGTCCTCTTCTGTTTCAGCAAGTCATATTTTCGTATAACTGTGAAATTAGTTAACAGTGTGGTAGAGGTATTCTATAGATTGCTCTCATTTTGTATTCATCTTGATGTTTTGAATATAATGATTTTTTTCGTACAAACTGTTGGTCACATTATCATTTTGTCATTGAATTTTTTGTGTAGTTTATCTTTATAGCTTTTTTTTCCCTTTTCATAAAGATTATTTATATCGATACTGAATGAGCTGACTTCAGATTATTTCCTGAAGAATGAACCATATTCCCCCGCTACTCTACAACCATATTCTTGGAGCAGTGAGATGCTGTGTTGTGCTTTTATTTTTAATGATCCATTTTAAAAATCAAAATACAGTTCCTGTGGATTGAATGATAAAACTGTAATTGCTTCCCCTCTGGGAGAGGAAATATCAGTACAATACTTTCCTCAAATGCTGTTGAAAAATAGTGCTTTGAAACAAGTTTTTAAAATTCCTTACTATGACTGTAAAGTAATCGGTCAAGTGTTTGAAAAAAAAATCCAAAGTTTATTCATCCTGGTGATTACTGTCACTTTGGAAGGCTATATAACTACTTCATTAATTCTGTTGCTACCTAAAACAGGGGCCAGCAAACTATGCCTGTTTTTGTAAATACAATTTTATTGGAATATAGCCAAGTTCATTCGTGTAAGTATTGTCTGTGGTTGCTTCACGCTACAACAGCAGAGTTGAGTAGTTGCAACGGAATCCATATGGCCCACGAAGCCTAAAATATTTACTATCTGAGCCTTTACAGAAAATGTTTGCCAACTCCAGGCCTAAAATATTTTTGGAGCTCTTATAGTGTTTTTGATTTTAGAAACACAGGAAGTTTTTTCCTTTTTTTTTTTTTTGAATAGCATCTATAATGGCAAATTGCAATTCATTAAGGTAGACTTGATTTTTCAGAAATGCTAACAGTTAGTCATTTGAGTTAAAGAATGTTAAGTAAGTTCCATGATCGGTGTACTGATGCCATTTTGTCCAAACACAAAGTGTGGATGTACTTAAAATAACCACGTTGATTTTGTTAGGTGGTTCAGAAACAAGCTCTGAAGCACCAAAGTGGGATTCCCAGAAATGTCTGAGCAATGGCAGAATTGTTGAAATAAATAGATAGGCTTCCAAGGGGACCATTGTTTTAAGTAAAAAATTAATTGACTTGTCACGTTATTGCCTACTCTGCCTTTTTTTAAGATTGATCTTGAATAGAAATGTCTACATGATCCAAAAAAAAAATGGACAAATAAATTGAGCATTATTTAGAGTCATGGAGTAGGAAAAAAGTTGTTTCTTTGAACTTTTTAGTTTACAACTGGATTGTACTAGTGTTAAACACACAATCCTAAATTTGGTTGAACTCTGAACAACTTCTAATAAACAACGAGAACACAGTGTTCTGAAAAGACAGTAACATTTTAAGTCACATTTCTGTTGCTCAGGCAACATAAATACTTTGGCTAGCCTTGTTAACAAAATAAAAAAAGAAAAAGAAAATTTCTATCATCTTACCAGTACTGTTACTGAGCTTGCTTTCCCCCACAAGCTTCTGTTGTAAAAATTTTTAAACCTATAGAGACGTCGCAGGAATAATGCAGTAACTCATATACTCCTCACTTTGGCAGTGGTATCACCATGGGGGTCTGAGGGGTGCAGACTGCACCTGGTGACACTGTCAGAGGGGGTGACACCAAAATGACTGTCTATAAAATTATTTGTGCAGTGTTCCAGCAGAAATTTATTATTTTTTAATAAAAATATCCCTGTAGTTATAACAACAAAAACATTTTTCATATGCCCAGCTTACCTGTATCAGTATACCTACAAGACTAAAACTGTATGCTGATTTAGTTTTTGAACTTGTAAAGTGCTCCAGTCAGAGCTCTCATTATTAGCCGATTACAGTGACCCTTTGAATCCCATGATTCCATCTGTGCGTGCTACAAGAATGCACCGTTGTTTCTGTTGCTGCTGGTGTTTTTATGGTTGCTGATTTTGTCAGATTTTCTGGTGTTCCAGCTACAATGTTGTGGTAATTACTATTTTTGAACCTATATCAATGACTCTTTTGAGAATGAAGTACTAATTAAAGGAAAGGAAGGAGTGATAACATGGCATTTACGGTTTACCAGTAACGTTACTGTAAAAAACATTACCAAGGATCCTGTATGGTCTGGTACAGGAGGAGGCCCATGGAGGGGGTGACACCATGGGTTACTGCACTCGGTGACACCAACCCTAGTGACCCCACTGCATTTTGATTCACCAGTGTTTAACATTTTGTCACATTTGCTTCTCCTTCTCTTTCCTTCCTTCCTGCTCCCCTACCTGCTTTTCTCTTCCGTTCCTTCCTCTTATCTTTTGCTCAGTCAAATGACTTGAGATGAGTCATCTGCAGACATGACATTTCACCCCTAAATATTTCAGCATGCACAACCTAGGACAATAACCTTGTGGTTATTTCCAAGAGTTTCCATTAATTTCTAAGTCATTCCCCCCACCTTTTTTAGTTGTTGTTATTTTTGTTGTTAATGATTTCATTTTACATTTTATGTGTGTGTGTGCATGTGTGTGAAAATATATATTTTTATTATTCTTGAGTAATTACCTAGTAGTGACGTTGCTGGATCTTATGGCAAGTGTATGTTTAACTTTGTAAGAAATTGCCACACTGTTTCCTATATCAGCTGTATATTTTTCATTCCCATAAGCAATGTTTGAGAATTTTATTTGCTCCATGTCCACATGAACACTTGATTTTGCCAGTCTTTTACATTTTAACCATTCTTGTGTGTCTTTAATGCCATTACATTGTGGTTTAATTTGCCTGATGACTAAAGATGTTGACTGTCTTTTCCTGGGCTTATTGCATTTATACATCTTTTTTGGTGAAGTCTATTCAAATGTTTCGCCCATTTTTAAAATAAACTGTGTATTTTAGCATAGTTCTGGGTTTGTAGAAAAATTTTAAAGCTAGTACAGGGAGTTCCTATATACCCTGTAGTCAGTTTCCCTTATTATTTACATCTTACATTAGTATGGTACATTATTTACAAACAATGAAGCAATATTGATATGTTATTATTAGTGAAAGTCCATATACTTCGTTAAGATTTTGTTAGGTTTTACTAAATGTCCTTCTTCTGTTTCAGGATCCCGCCCAGGATACCAGATCACATTTAGTCATCATGTCTTCTTCGGCTTCTCTTGGCTGTGACAGTTTCTTTGACTATCCTTGTTTTTGAGGATGGAGCCCTGGTGGTGCAGTGGTTAAAGTGCTTGACCTGCTAACCGAAAGGTTGGCAGTTTGAACCCACCAGCCACTCCATGGGAGAAAGATATGGCAGTCTGCTTCCATAAAGATTACAGCCTTGGAAATTTCCCTGTGGGGCAGTTATACTCTGTCCTATAGGGTCACTATAAGTCAGAATCGACTTGATGGCAATGAGTTTGGTTTTTGACAATTTTGAAGAATACTGTTCACCTATGTTGTAGAATGTCCCTCAGTTGGGATTTGTCTGATCTTTTCCTTATGATTATACTGAGGCTATCGGTTTCTGGTAGGAACACTAGAGAGAGAGTGTGCCATTTTCATCACATCATTTAAGGCTACATACTATCAACATGACATCACTGTTGATGTTATTCTTGATCACCTGGCTGAGATAGCACTTGTCAGGCTTCTTACATTGTGTATTTTTTAAAATATGTTTTGTAAGTGTCTTTCTAAGCAGTAAGAACAGATCTTAAGTCCTCCTAAAGTCATTATTTCCTTCCTCCAGGTGTCCTCTCGTAGAAGTATAAGACAATTCATCTATGTTAATCTTTGGTGCACTCCAACTTCCTTTTCCTTTAACAAGTAATTATGAATGCCAAGTCTGTGTCAAGCAGTCTGTGCTCTGACAGTGACCACAACACAATCTGTGTCCTCAAGAAACCCATTGTCTATTGTCATGGATTGAATTGTGTCCCTCAAAAATATGTGTCAACTTGGTTAGGCCATGATTCCCAGTATCGTGTGGTTGTCCTCCATTTTGTGATTGATGTAATTTTCCTATGTGTTGTAAATCCTAATCTCTGCCTGTGGTTAATGAGGCAAGATTAGGTTATGTTAAAGCGGATTAGGGTAGGATGCAACACCCTTACTCAGGTCACATGCCTGATCCAGTGTAAAGGGAGTTTCCCCAGAATGTGGCCTGCATCACCTTTTATCTTACAAGAGATAAAATAGAGAAGCAAGCAGACAAACGGGGACCTCATACCACCGAGAAAGCAGTGCCAGGAGCAGAGTGTGTCCTTTGGACCTGAGGTTGCAGTACAGAGAATCTCCTAGACCAAGGGAAGACTGATGACAAAGACCTTCCTCCAGAACCGACTGAGAGAGAAAGCCTTCCCCTGGAGCTGGTGCTCTGAATTTGCACTTCTAGCCTCTCAGACTGTGAGAGAATAAATTTCTCTTTGTTAAAGCCATCCACTTGTGGTATTTCTGTTTTAGCAGCGGTAGATGACTAAGACATCTAGTGAGCGAGCTCAACAAGTAAAAAGATCCTGTGCTTCCATAGAGGAAAGCTCAGGAGGCTGTGGAAGGATGCATCGGCTCATATGTGTATCAGGGAAGGCTTCCTGGAGAATACTTTTAAGCAGATACCTAAATGAGAAGGAATTAGCCAGATAAGCTGGAGAGAGTGTAAAGAAGAGTGTTTCAGGCAGAGAAAGTAGCTTCTGCAAAGACCGGTTAGTAAGAGAGACCATTGTCTATAGTGGGTATTCAGTAGTTTATGACGATTCAGACCTGGAGCCCAAGGCTAGCTGATTAGTGGGAGCTGATTAGAAAGATGAACCGAGTCCAGAGCACAAAAACTTTGTAAGTCACATAAAAGAGTTTAGATTAGTGGTTATCTGTGGGAGCTGGGAGCAGTTGTGTATCCCTATCCCAGGAAATTTGTGGAGTCTTTTTTTTTTTTTTCACTTTAATGTAATCATGGCCAAGCATTTTTGTATTGAACTAAATATTGTTTTATTATTAATTATTTTGCTTTTATGTTAAATTATGGATATTTAAAAATTATTTTAAAATCCTGTGTATAGATAGCTTATACTCTATGAATTTCCTTTTAGAATAACAAGACAGGGGTGATGAAAATTATTTGTTATACAAGATTTTGCTTAATGGGTGAGAATGACTAGTTTAGACCATGCTGACGGCAATAGGGAGCCCCTGATAAGGTTTAAGCAGGGGAGTGACATGATCAGATCTGCATTTTGGGAAGGTCACTCTAAGTGTAATGTGGAGAATAGATCAGAAGGAGCCATCTGGGAGTATGTAGACCAGTTAGATTGCTCCTACAGTAATCCAGGTGAGAAATGACAGTAGCCTTAAATAAGATATTGGCAATGAGGCATTGGTGATTTGTTAGTAGAATTCTCGCCTTCTATCTGGAAAACCTGGGTTCAGTTCCCAGCCAGTGCACTTCATGCACAGCCACCACCCATCTGTCAGTGGCGGCTTGAGTATTGCTATGATACTAAACAGGTTTCAGTGGCACTTCCAGACTAAGACAGACTAGGAAGAAAGGCCTGGTGACCTACTGAAAATCAGCCAATGAAAACACAGTGATCCAGTGTTGTTGTGCATGGGGTTGACATCAGTTGGGGGCTGACTAGATGGCAGCTGACAACAAGAAAGAAAGAACATAATAAATCTCCCCCCACCCTCCCTACCTCCCGCTGCCCCGGGTTCCCTGGAAGTTAGCTGTCTTTTTCCCAGAGATATTTGCTTTGAAGACAAAAAGAATAGTGAAATTTCAGAGGAAAAAAAAAACCCTAGTTGCTGTGGTGCTGATTCTCGCTCATGGCAACTCCATGTGTGTCAGATAGAATTGTGCTCCATAGGGTTTTCAGTGGCTGATTTTTCAGAAGTAAGTCGCCAGGGCTTTCTTCTGAAGTGCCTCTCGGTGGACTCAAACCACCAACCTTCTCGGTTAGCAGTGAGCACATTAACCATTTGCATCACTCAGGGACTCCCCTGAAAGATAATGGGTGAATATTTTGGAGCAGAGACATTCTCCATATTTCTCAAATCATACCAGTAGTGTAGTGGTTTAGAGCCCAGATGCTGGGTAAGAGGTGTGAATCCTCACTCTGACATGTAATCATTCCAGTCTTGGGCAAATTGCTTAATTTATCTAAGCCTCAGTTAATTTCTTCACCAGTAATATGGTGATATTATGGTCTGACTGTTGTAATTCCATATGCATAGATATTCGCTTCCCTTACTTGTTAGACCAGACCTGTTTCTAGCTAGAAGGAATTTAAAAAGCAAGTTGGACAGTTGACTTACGAGTAGTGGTATTGGATTTATACTCAGCCATCTACACGATCACATTTAGTTCCACTTGTGACAACTTTCAGGCAGTTTGGAGATTGGAATGGTTAGCAATGATTAGCATCCATGAAAGAAAGTGAAATATATCTGTTGGCCCCAGGTTTTAACATATCAGCAGCAGATGTTTCCCCTATATAATTTCTTATTGTCGTTTGGGCCCATGGAGAAGTATCTTCCAAGGATTTGAGAATGAAGAAACAAAATTGCCCTCTGAGAATAAACTGTAAGATCAGGACAGAAAAACATATCATTACCTGCAGTAGATAGGCTGACTCTTAGGCTACTAAAATGTCAATAACCTGATAAAACCAAAACACCAAACTTGTTGCTGGCAAGTCGATTCCGACTGAAAGTGACCCTATAGGACAGAGTAGAACCGCCCCGTAGGGTTTCCAGGGAGCAGCTGGTGGATTCCAGCTGCCTACCTTTTGGTCAGCAGCCAAACTCTTAACCAATGTGCCACCGGGGCTCTTAGAACATATATTAATATATTTAAGATACCAGTCAAAAGAAGATTGATCAGCCTCCCAGATAAAGAGATCTATAGGTAAAACTGACAGTACCCATTCAAGCTCAGAGCAGGGGAAAGGAAGTCTTATCCATTAGCCTGCATACGTCTGGTTTTAGTGGAGATGGGTGCAGGGGTGACAGCTGATGGATTGTTGAGGACTTTGGTTCTTTTTTCACATCATCTTAACTGAGATGGATGCTGTGACAGATATTACTGGTAGTCCCTATTATTTCAACTCCTGTTTTTCCTTGGGACTAGGACCCTTTATTTTTCCCTGGTGCAAAGCCACCTAGAATAACCTAGTAATAACTGTTGTATCACCATCCAGTCGGCTTTGACTCATGGCAACCTTATGTAGAACAGAATAAAACCTTGCCCAGTCCAGCACCATCTTCATGATCATTGGTATGTTTGAGTCCATTGTTGCGGCTGTTGTGTCAGTCTATCTCATTGAAGGTGTCCCTCGTTTTCATTGGCCCTCTGCTTTGCCAATCATGATGTCCTTTTCTAGCGACTGGTCTTTCCTGATGACGTGTCCAAAGTAACTGAGTTGAAGTCTCACTATCCTCACTTCTAAGGAACATTCTGGTTATATTTCTTCTAGGACTGATTTGTTCTTTTGGCAGTCCATGTTGTAGTCATTATTCTTCACCAACACCACAGTTCGAACGGAAGCTAGGTGACTAAGCTAGGTAACTTAGGCCATATGACTAAGTTCTAGTCTATGAGATGTAAGCTGACATTGTGTATGCAACTTTCAAGAAGTGTGCTTGTAAGGAAAAGGTATGCTTTCCTCTACTTCTTCCTTATTTCTGCTGGTTAGAAGGTGTATGCAATGACTGGAGATTGAGTAACCATCTTGACCCATGAGGTTGAAACCATGTGTTAAAGATGGCAGAGCAACAAGATGGAAGGAGCATGAGTACCCGGTAATGATGGAGCTGCCATACCAGCTCTGGAATGTTTAATCTGGACTTTATTTTTATGATACAGAAATACATTGTTCAAGCTACTAACATTTGGGGATTTCTACCACTCACAGATGTGCCTAATCCTAACAAGTATAGCTGCCTCAGGGTCTGTACTAGTTTCCTATTGCTGCTGTAGTAAAATACCACAAACTTAGTGGCTTAAGACAACACAAGTTTATTCTTTACAGTTTTGGAGGTCGTAAGTCCAAAATAAGTCTTACATGGTTAAAATCAAGGTGCCAGCAATGCTGTGTTCCTTCTGGAAGCTTCAGGGGAAAGTTCATTTCCTTGGCTTTTTAGCTTTTAGAAGCTATCTGCATTCCTTGGCTCATAGCCAACCTCTTGCTTCTCTGGCCACATCAGCCACTACTGCCTTTGACCTTCTTGCCTCCCTCTTACAATGACACTTGTGATTATGTTGGGTTCACCCAGATATTCTAGGAAAATCTTCCCATGTCTCGACCTTTAACTTAATCACATCAGCAAAGTCCCTTTGCCGTGTAAGATGATGTATTCACACACTCTGGGTATTAGGATATGGACATCTTTGGGGCCACTATTCTGTCACAGGATCCTTTAGCCAGTTCTATTTATTTTAACCACTTTGCACAGTGGTTAAGTGTTTGGCTGCTAACCAAAAGGTTGGTAGTTCAAATCCACCAGCCGCTCCTTGGAAACCCTATGTGGCAGTTCTGCTCTGTCCTGTAGGGTCACTATGAGTTAGAATTAAATCAACTAGTCGGCAATGGGTTTGGTTCGGTTTATCTTTATTGTGACTGCTGAGCAGCATTCGATTATGATTTGACTTCCCATGTAAGCTGCCTGTAGGGAGAGAATGCAAAGATCGTACAGCCCTTAAGATTTCTGTCCCCATGGCAGAGATTTCCTTCTTTCTTTTTCTTTTTTTTTTTTGTGCTGTTATTGTTTATTATAACTTATCATGTTTCTTCTAAAGAGGGCTCAATCTTTATAACCGGTTAGTTATCACCTTACAGCAGGACTTGTTCTTCTTTTTATTTTACTTTATTGTTGTACTTTAAGTGAAAGTTTACAATTCAATTTAGTCTCTTATACAAAAAATTATACATACATTGTTATGTGACCCTAATTGCTCTCACTGTACTGTGACAGCACACTCCTCCTTTCCACCCCGGATTTCCCATGTCCATTTAACCAGCTCCTGACCCTCTCTGCCTTCTCGTCTCACCTCTGGACAGTAGCTTCCCATTTAGTCTCATGTATCTACTTGCCCATGCCAGAGATTTCTCATGGTAAGTTAATAAAGTATCTTCTGGTTATGAATTGGTCTCTCTTTGCCTTGACTTCAAGGAGAAAATGCACTGATTATATGAAAGAGCATTCTGGTCCACGTGCAAGTTACATTTCTCATCATAAATTAATAAAGTGGCATTAAATAAATAAAGTCTACCCATGTCTCTTGTGCATGAGTCCATCGCTGAGGGCCTGCACGAGGGAACTGGCAGAAGTTTCTGGGCCAGATCCTAGAAATGGAAGTCTAATTATGGTGTTCCCATGCATCCTACCCAGCTCCTGCTGCCTTCCTTGGATGACCCTTTAACAACTTCTCTATAAGGGTCCTTTTCATTGATTTCTAGATCATTCACCTCAAAATTTTCACCTAAGTCACTTCAAAGACTTACTCAAAGGTCTGTGAAGTAATATTGCCCCTACATAATATATTTTAATACAGATAAAAATCCCTTTAGAAAATATTTTAATGGACATGAAGGGTTGTTTTTATTTTTCAGATAATCAGTATAGCTAATATGACTGACAATGTAACAATAAATAAAACGTTTTTAGTTAACTAAATAAAGCATGTGGTAAAATTGAAATCAGAGTGCTTTTTAAATAAACTAATTCTAATGTAATACATTTTAGCTAAATGCTTATCAACTATCATACCAGAAGATAAAATATTGGAAATATCAATTACTGTATGAAACTTGGAGATTCTCTGAAGAATATTAAGGTGACTTAGAGCTGGCAGGTTCTTTCCACTAAATGTGTCAAGCAGATTGGAGTAAACATTAGCTCAGAGTGTGACAATCTCCAAAACTTCCTCTGCTGCACAGTAAAATAATGCCTACAATTTAATATTCCGTGTTACCAACGCCTTCCCTTACATAATAAAGAAATTAAAGCATGAAGTAGGAAAAAACAAGCTGGATTTATTGAGACAACTCCAGGTCATCACTTCCTGGAAGGTGTGTGGCCAGATTTGTTCTTAATTCTGAGCCTCCTGATTCAAACATTTGTTCTGTGTCCTCGACCTGGAGTGCCCTTTTTGCTGACCTAGTAAACACCTCCTCGTTCTCCAAGATCCACATTAAATATCACGTCGCCTCTACAGGCTTCCTTGAACCCAAAGGGAAATTGACCCTTCTCATCTTCTGTGCTACCACTGACACACTCACTGCATATTTTGTAGATGTATCTCCCTCTTCCACCATATGTGAACTTCGAGTGGGTAGAAATTTTTAAAAAAGTATTTTTCCGCGGAGACTATGGCCCCCAGACACCCTGCTAACTCAGAACTGAAGCCACTCCTGAAGTTCACCTTTTAGCCAAAGATTAGACAGGCTTATAAAACAAACAGTAACACACGTGAGGAACATGCTTCTTAGTTCAATCAAGTATAGGAGACCAAATGGGCAACACCTCCCAAAAGCAAAGACAAGAAGGCAGGAAGCGACAGGAAAACTGGATGAATGGGCACAGGGAATGCGGGCTGCAAAGGGAAAAGGGGAGAGTGCTGACACATTGCAGGGATTGCAACCAATGTCACAAAACAATTTGTGTAAACATTTTTGAATGAGAAACTAATTTGCACTGTAAACTTTCACCTAAAGCACAATAAAAAAAATTTTTTTAAGTATTTTATTTACCTATCATAGCACTTAACTATGTGCTAGGCACCATTCCAAGCATTATAAAAATATTCAATCATTTAATCCTCATAACAGCCCCATGAGGTACATTATTACCCCCATTTTATAGATGAGGAACCTGAAGTGCAAAAGATTAAATAACTTTATTCATTTCTGTTTCACTAGCACCTAAAACTGATGCTAAACGTACAATAGGCAATCATTTATTCATTCAAATTCAAATAAGTATTTATGAAATACTTCATACATATGTCAGGTGCTCTTCTACGTGCTTGGGGTACAGCAATGGATACACCCACAAAATACCTTGGTAGTGTGGGGCTCACATACTAGTTGGCAGATACACACACACATACACACACACAAAATATAAGTAAAATAAATATATATTCTGATAGATGGCAATAAACACTACAGAAAAAATAAAGCAGGAAAGGGGAAAGTGAGTGGCTGGGAGTTGCAATTTTAGATGAGTAAATGAAGGGCTCATTTAGAAGGTGACATCTGAATGAAGGAGGCGAGTGAATGAATCACGCCTTGGGGAAGAGCTAGTGCAAAGGTCCTGAGGTGCCTGGAATGTTCAAGGAACAGCACTGTGACGGGAGTACTGCTAGAATGAAACAGGCGGGGAAAGAAGTAGGAGATGAAGTTGGGAAGGGGATGGGCAGTGGGCAGAGCATGGAGGGCTTTATAGGAATTTTAAGACTTGAGCTTTTACTAAAAACAAAACAACAAAAAAAAAATCACTGGAGGGTTTTAAGACAGAGGAATGACCTGGTCTGACTTATGTTTTATCTGTTTCTCTTTGACTACTATGTCAAGAATAGTGTGAATGGAGTCAAAGGTGGAAGCTGGGAGACTAGTTAGGAGGATCCTACGATACTTTAGGTGAGAGTTGGCAGTGGCTTGGACCAGTGGGGTGGTAGTGGAAGTGGTGAGAGGTGGTGAGATTCTGGACAAGTGTTGAAGGTTAAGCTGGCAGATTTGCTGACAGATCAGATGTGGGGTGGGGGAGAAAGAGGAGTAAAGGATGACCTGAAGATTTTGTTCTGAGTAACTGGGGAAGACTAGAAGCAAACAGGGTTTGGTGGTGAGGCAGTGGAGAGAGATCAGGAGTTCAGTTTTGGACTTGTTACATTCAAGATGTCTACTGGAGTTGCTAGCAAGCGAAGAATATTGAATGTACCATGGACTTCCAGAAGAATGAACAAATCTGTCTTGGAAGAAGTACAGCCAGAATGCTTCTTAGAAGGAAGGATGGTGAGACTTCGTCTCACATACTTCGGACATGTTATCAGGAAGAATCAGTTCCTGGAGAAGGGCATCATGCTTGGTAGACTTGAGCGTCAGCGAAAAAGAGGAAGACTCTCAAGGAGATGGTTTGACACAGTGGCTGCAACAGTGGGCTCAAGCATAACAAAATTGTGAGGATGTTGCAGGACCCAACAGTGTTTCATTCTGTTATACATAGGGTTGCTATGGGTCAGAACTGAGTAGACACCTGATACAGCACCTAACAACAATAACAACTGGGGTTGCTATGAGTTGAAGCTGACTCAGTGGCACCTAGCAACATTAGTGAGCGAAGTGGAGATATTAAGTAGCAGCTGGATATGTGAGTCTGGAGTTCAAGAGAGAAATGCTGGCTGGGAAGATAAATTCAGACATAGTTAGCCCACACTCAGTGGTATTTAAAGCCATGAGACTGGAGGAGATCAGCAAATACGTGAGTGAAGATAGCAAAGAGAAGAAGAGACCCAAGAACTGAACCTTGGGGTACTCTAAGTTTTGGATATCACGGAGATAAAGAGGACCCAGCAAAGAAGACTGAGAAGGAACACCCAGAGAGGTAGAAGGGAGACCAGGTAAGTGGGCTTCTAAGGCCAAAGGTTTAAAAAAAAAAAGAAAAAGTGGTTTAAGGTGGAGCGAGTGATCATATTCCAGTAATTGATCAAATAAGACAAGGATTGATACTTGGCCATTGGATATGGCAACAGGGAGGTTGAGGTGACCTTGAGAAGAATAATTTAACCAGAATGGATTGGGTGAACGCCTAATGAGATTGGGTTCAAGAGAGAATGGGAACAGAGATATTTGAGATGGTGGATGTAGACAACCCCTAGGAGGAGTTTTGCTGTAACAAGAAGGAAAGACATGGGGTAGTAGCTGGAGGAGGAAGTGGGTCAACAGAGCATTTTTCAAAGGTGGGAGAAATAACGTTCACTCAGTGGAAAAGATCTAGTAGAGAAGGAAGAAATCAGTGCAGGAGATTCAGAGGAGAATTGCTGGAGCGCTGCCCTTCAGTAGGTGAGGCTAGGTGGTGTTCAGTCCGTACGTGGAGCAGTGGCCTTTTCCAGAGGCACCGAGTGTTCATCCACAGTCACAGGATGTGGGCAGGACACACGTGGTGGGTGTTTGTGGGAGGGCTCTTCAGATTCAGTCTATTTTCTCAGTGAAACAGGAAGCAAGGCCACTAGCAGAGAATGAGGGTGGGTGGTGAGCAGGTATTTGAGGTTTGAGGAAAGAGGAGAAGGTATGAAGTAGTCGTCCAGGAGAGTGGGAGAAGAAATGAACCAGGGGAATACAGTATGATTGCCAGCAGCATGAAGAGCTCCCTCGAGGTGTCTGATCATAAATTTAAAGTCAGGTTTGGTTATTCTCCAGTCACATTTAGCCGCAGGTGTGGGCGTGGCCTAAGTGGAAAAGCTGCCTTCAACAAAAGTGATTATTTAATCAAGCAAGTAGCTCAAAGTGACAGAGGGGACAAGGGACCTGAGGACACATGCAAAGTGATATAAGTGAATTTAAGCTGGGTAAGGAATTCATTGCCGTCAAGTTGATTCCGACTCATAGCGACCCTATAGGACAGAGTAGAACTGCCCCATGGGGTTGCCAAGGAGTGGCTGATGGATTCAAACTGCCAACCTTTTTTTGGTTAGCAGCCAAGCTCTTAACCACTGCGCCACCAGGGCTCCAGTTGAACAAACGCATACATGAATGAATGAATAGTTTCTCTATTTGGATTTTTTTTTCCTTTCCCTTCCATTGGTTCAAATCCACGTTCTTAACAGCCCATGGAACTGCACTAGCCAGAAAACGTGCTTGGTGTGGAGCTAGTAAACACTGCCTTTGGACGGGAATGGTTTAACAGCGGTAAACATTATATCACAGGTCGTGGTGTAGAGGGATTTTTCTGTTTAAGTTTTCCTTTAGGTTGTTTAGAATTCTTTGATTCAAATATTAGCTTATTCTGGCAGCAGAACACTGACCTCTGGGAAATGCTGGAGGGTGACTCACAAAGTTTCCACAAGCATACAACTTTTTTTTTTTTTCTTTTTGGCCAGAACTCAGTATCTTTATTAGTATCTGGTAAATGATATTTGGATTGATCCTTTGGGCCCCTGTTTGGCTTCAATTTTGTATTCATCAGGCAGGAAGAAAGGCAAATACTAGTTCCTGCCCTTGGCTGGGGAAAACAGTGTTTACAATGCAGATTCTCCTTTAACTAATCCAAGCTGGAGGCCAGAGAGCGCCAAGAAGCAAGGTGCAAGGCCAACTTCCTTAGGAACCTACCTACCCACATCAACACACCCATCATTTCCACCTCCCTACATTGCAAACACAGCACAAAATAAACGCTCTTTCTCCTTCACTCTACATAACCGTCAGTCCACGTATAGCGGGGCCACACCCTGACAAAAGCCTCCTCACTATACATGGTCAGGGACCTTGGTGAAAATGGTGTGTACTATTTTAAAACTGGTGGTCAAAAATAGATGTGTACAAATAGAAAATGCATGCTTGCTGAGTTCAGGTTTGCCAACCCCTAAAACTCTTGGCCTGAGAGGTGACCAGTGTTATCTTGTCCTGTTAACTGGAAATCCTAATCAATGGAGAATGAAGAAGAATCCAATAGACCGACACTCTTACTGAGACCAGTGGTTCTCAGCAGGGGCAGTACCACGTTTCAGGATATGTTTTGGGAATGGTGTGTACATTTTTGGTTATCACAATGAGCATGGGTGTGCTTCTGGCATTTGGTGGCTGGGGGCCAGGATTGGCAGATGTGTGGAACAGTTCCACAGAACAAAGAAATTGTCCTGTTCAACTTTCAAACACACTGTGGGGCACTGATGTGGGTGAAAAACATACTTATTTGAATGTAGACACTGCCTCTGTTTTACATATGAATACAAAGTATAGTTTTGACAGTTTAAACACACATTGAATTTTATAGGAATGTCCCTCTTACCAACTGAGGGAAGACTGTACTTTGCTGGCAGTTTTACCAGGAGAAATATCATATTACCAATGGCAAGGCCACTTGTGATGTTTGACAGTATACCTATATCAGTCTGAATTCATAGCTGTCACATTCATGGTAATTCTATGTATATGTTTATTGGTACTTTAACGCTCTTTACGGACAATGCAAGGGCATCAGACCTCTATTAACTCCATTTACTCTCTTCCCAACTTATATGCCGTTATTAGACTGTATTTTAAGTCTAGATATATTTTAAATACACAAGACATTATTATTATTCTTGATTTATATAGTCAACATAAAAAAAAACAAAAAACCAAACCCATTGCTGTTGAGTTGATTCCAACTCATAGCGACCCTACAGGACAGAATAGAACTGCCCCACAGGGTTTCCAAGGAGTGCCTGGTGGATTTGAACTGCTGACCTTTTGGTTAGCAGCCAAACTCTTAACCACTATGCCACCAGGGTTTCTGGTCAACGTAAGACATTATTATTATTATTGATTTATATATATACTTTTTAAAAAAACCCTGTTGCAGTCAAGTCGATTGCAACTCATAGTGACAGAGTAGAGCTGCCCCATCGGGTTTCCAAGGAGCAGCTGGTGGATTCGAACTGCTGACCTTTTGATTAGCAGCCAAGCTCTGAACCACTGCACCACTTTATTTATTTTTTGCATTTACTAATATATTTATTTTTTGCATTTCTTTCCATTTCTTCTAGAATCTAGGATGATTTTCCTTCAGCCTGAAGACAATTTCTTAGTATTTCCTTTAGTATCTTTCAGTCCTAGTTTTCCAGATCCTGCCTTTCCTTGTCCTTCACCTTCTCCTCCTCTTCCTCCTCCTGCTCCCCCTCCCCCTCATTCTTCTTCTTCTTCTCATTCCTTCTTACAGCCTCCAGTTCTCTACCAAAATTTTCAATCTTGGTTTGTACCTCCTTGAACTTAGCAAGGAGTCCTGGTGGCGCAGTGGTTAAGAGCTTGGCTCCTAACCAAAAAGCTGGCAGTTCAAATCCACCAGCTGCTCCTTGGAAACCCACGGGGCAGTTCTACCCTGTCCTGTAGGGTCGCTATGAGCTGGAATTGACTCAATGGCAAAGGGCTTGTTTTTTTTTGTTTTTTAATTTAGTAAGTTTATTTTAAAGTTGCATGTTAACTGTTTCTATTGTCTGTTGTTTCGGTTGGTTTTGTTCATGTTGTCTTGTCTCCTCACGTGACTCGTTATTTTTGATTGTGTAGCGGGCATTATTTTGCGAAATTATAGAAATAATCTGATATATAGGTTTTGACATTAGTTTATAGTCTCTTCTGCTAGGCACCTGAGGGGACTAGCACTCCAGGATGATCTTAATTCACTCTATGGGATTGAAATGATTTGAGAATTCACTCTGATTTACCCTGACTCTTAGAACACAGCTCTTTAGGGTACTAATTCAAAGCAAAGAGGATTTACTAGGTCTCCTTCTCCTTGGTAGGACCTGGACACCCATCCCTGCAAAGCTGTCAAAGTGCTGCTCAGACAGACTCTTGACCTCCCAACCTCCTCTGGAATCAGCATCTAAAATGTGCCTCAAAATCTGGACTAACTTTCCTGAGCCTCCTGGGTCTGTAATTTTTCATTATTTTGTTAGCTCTCTGGTGCCTTTAAGCAGATTTAAAAAAATATATTTTGTCTCCAGTTTTGTAGTTGTTCTTGGCAGGGAGTTTGGTTTGAAAAACCTAGACTACCATTATCCAATTCTACATACATGTATTACTATTACTTTTCTAGCCCTTTTATCAAAATGTCAGATATAAAGAAGTGTTGGTATTCAATTGAATAGAATCTTCTCTTAAATCCTAACTTATTAATTATAAGTAGTTGCAAGCACCTGACCACTTCACTTTGTCTTCCACTGAGGACATGTCTGAGCATTTACATATTGAAATGTATCTTATTTTTATTATAAATTACTTTAACAAATCTCCTTTATGTTACACTTAGGGCATTATATTAATTTAAAACCTTTTTCTGTGTAAGTAAATTATATATGAATATCATTTCAGTACAGTAAAGGGGGTGTTTTATTATAAAAAGGGGGTAGTGGGTCTAATAAGATTGAGAACTACTATTCTAGATACTTGCTTGTGCTTTTTCCTTTCCATGACAGATTTATAGGTTATCTAATCTCACTCAACCTTTTCCATGAGAGGTAGGGAGGCATCCATCCCAGGAGTCCACATTTAAATCCTAAACTATGAGTAGTGTCCGGTAGGGGCTGGCTATGGAGTCCTCCCTCCTTATGCCATATCTGGAGGAAACTAAAGTAGAAATAGCCAAAATTTCTGATGGAAAAGAGAACCACAGTTCCCTGTGGGGCTAGCTAAGTAATTTTCTGTACATCAGGTTGGGTGGAAAGACCCAACATGGGCAGAGATCATACCTTCCCTGTGTCCTAGACCTCTGCCTCCAAATTCTCCCCCACCACAGATACACACAACCCATTCCTGTCCTTAGAAATATAAACTGCCTGCCCAGTCACTCTGTACACACTGCAAACAGACTCTGTTTATTCTCAGTATGTGTGTTGGACAGTAAGAGATTTACTCTAAAAGATGTCATTCACAAACTGCAAACATTCCACTTGAATGAAGGTACCAAGCAAAGGTTTGGAAAGATCTTCAAAAGAAGATCCAGGGAGGCAAAGGGTCCATTAATCAGGACCCTACAATTACGAGGATATAAGAGACCTTTCCCCATCTTTACGTCATTAGGGTGAAGCAGCTGCAAATAATCACAGCAGGAAGGAGCAGTGCAGGACACTGTCATGTAGTATGCTTAGAACGGCAGTGGAAAACGGCTAACATTTTTATTTTTTAAAGAGGGTAATTAAAAGGGACATCTTCGGGACCAACCAAAGAGAAGGCTTGATATCAAAACTCATATAAAACTGGGGGATATTTTCTGCCGTTGAGTTTAATGGGAAATCTCAGCAAGTAAAGAGATTGGCTGAGAAATGTTGTTTGTCTCCAGACTAGATCTTATCTCTCACGAATGCACACAGGGCCTCTTGCAGTAGAGTTGTGGCTTGGACGCAATATTTGCTGAGTTAAGTTGTGGAGTGGGGCTAAAGGACAGGATAGAGGGGAGTGATAAGATTAAGACAGGACCAAACAACAGTTCAGCTTAACTAGTAAAAAACATGTCTGCCTTGAGCATTGTGCCGTTTTTAAAATCTGTCTGTATGGGATCAAATTGACAACAGCAACTTGAAAAATTTAGATAGGAAACTTAGGGGGCAGTGGGTTTATGTTAATGGGGGAGGAATAACTTAGAAAAGGAGGGTGAGAATGGTTGCACAACTTGAAAAATGTAATCAATGTCCCAGAATTGTACATGTAGAAATGGTTGAATTGGTGTATGTTTTGGCTGTGTATATTCTCAACAACAGTAAAAATAAAATATATTATTTTTAAAAATCTTAAGGCAGTGCTGACTTCATGGGCAAGCAAACCGCACAATCACAGAGAGCTATGTGCTCAGTATAATGCCCTGCTGTCAATACCTTGAAACTCTTAACAAGTTTTTAACAAGAACTCTGCAATTTCATTTTGCACTGGGCTTCTCAAATTATGTAGCCAGTCTTGGTTAAGAGAGTGGACTTCTGTGTCTGAGAGATCTGGATTCAAATCCAGGCCCCATCATTTGCAAGCTGTATGGTCTTGTCCAGGGTCCCTGGATGGCACGAACTGTTTGCTCTTGACTGCCAACCTAAAGGTTGGTGGTTTGAACCCATCCAGTGGTATGGTGGAAGAAAAGTCCTGGCAATCTGCTTCCGTTAAGATTACAGCTGAGAAAACCTTATGGAGCAGTTCTACTCTGTAACACATGGGGTCGCCATGATTTGGAATCAACTTGATGGCAACTAACAACAGCAACGTGATCTTGCGCAACTTATTAAACCTCTCTTCATCTGTAAAACAAAACAAAAAAACCTGTTGCCATCCAGGTGATTCCGACTCATAGCGACCCTATAGGACAGAATAGAACTGTACCACAAGTCTTCCAAGGAGTGGCTGGTGGATTTGAACTGCTGACCTTTTGTTTAGCAGCCAAGCTCTTAACCACTGCACCACCAGGGCTCTTTCATCTGTAACATAGAGACCGAAATAGTACCTGTCTCATGGGATTGTTGCAAAGACTAAAAGAAACAGTATAGCAAGTGTTCCATAGATTTTTATTGGTGTTATTATCAATGACAAAAATCTAGATGACTAGTTGTCCATTGCAAAGGCATCAAGCAGTAGAACCGGTTGGAGTGGAACCGTTTTCTAAACTCATTTTTGCTAACACATTTCTGTTCTGAATGTGTATGTTGACGTCACCATCCTTGTGGCAAGACAGGCCAAGATAATTTCCCTAATTGCAGGCTTCACTGACACATTTTGTGCCAGAACCGAAGGAGAGTAGGTGTTATTTCAAATCTATGAATCATCCCCACACACTCATGCATAGCATATTTCTTATAGATTTAAAAGGGCTGAACTCTAACCAAGATAATGGAGACATTATTTTAGAATTTAGAAATATGCCCATATAAAGGAAACTTGCTATTGAAAATACTTACTTCTGCTGCGTGGGCCTGTCGAGTCATTTCACTTGCCATACCATTATTGCATACAATATTCCCAACCACAGAAGGTGCGATTCAAAAAATATCACCAGCCCATAGGCCTGCATCCTAATTATCACCTCGCCATGAATAAAGTGATCGTATTGTATTAGAATATGGTGTGGGCTAAGTTAGGAAAGAAATGTGGAGGTGAAGGTCAAGTGGAAGCATGTTCTTCCACTTTGACTGAATACCCCCATTAGATCCTTCCTTATTACTATAATTAAAAGTAGTCTTTGTCAGTACTTGTCCTTTTAAGATTTTTTTTTTTTAAGTGGAGAGCAAGTTTTTAAAACCTGAAATAGATAAAAAAGTTTTTTAATATGTTAAATGTGTCATGACCATTCTACTTAGTGAAGTACCTCAGCTACCATGCAGTGATGAGAAAGTCTTCCCAAAGACGAGTCATAGTTCTGGAAGAAAACCTTTCAGTTGCTGCAGAGACAAAATTGTCCCTTTCCCCTAATCAATGTGGGTTCCATGGCTGCATGTGAAGGTAAAGATGGACTTCAAAGTCTCTCTAAACATTTTGACCATGGCCCCCCCGCATCACTTAGTCATTAGAGGTAATCGGATCAATGAAAGGTGGTGGGTTTAGAGGAGACACTCCCTAAGGTTATGTCTTGCATTTTTTTACGTGCCGTCAGTGCCTAAGAAAACCTGGCGGTGAAGTGGTTACGAGCTATGACTGCTACCAAAAGGTCGGCAGTTCAAATCCACCAGCCACTCCTTAGAAACCCTACAGGGTGGTTCTACTCTGTCCTGTAGGGTCTCTATGAGTTGGAATTGACTTGATGGCAACGGGTTTGGTTTTTTTTGTTTTGTTTTGTTTCAGTGCCAAAATCTGTAGAGGAAGATGGGGCTGTTGCTAAATTTTTGTGGAACTTAATACGGACACTGACAAAAGCAAGTGACAGACTCGCCTCTGACATTCTCAGGGAGTGCACCTTTGGGGTTTAGGCACAAGCAGCCCACACAAGGCAAGGATCTGTGCACCTCAGGGTTCAGCAAAAAAAACAAGAGGGAGTATAATCACACTGCATGTAGATGGTTTAAATGCACCAGTCACGAGACAGAGTGGCAGAATGGATAAAAAAAAACATGACCCATCAATATGTTGCCTACAAGAGACACACCTCAGACACAAAGAGATAAATAGGTTTAAAATCAAAGGATAGAAAAAATATATCAAGCAAACACTAACCAAAAGAGAGCAGGTGTGGCATAATAATCTCTGATAAAATAGACTAAGTCAAAATCCATTATAAGAAACAAGGAAGGGCATTATATAATGATTAAAGGGTCAGTTCACCAAGAGAACATAACCATAATAAATACTTACGCACCCAATGACAGAGATCCAAAATACATAAAACAAACCCTAACAGAAATGAAAAGAGAAATAGACAATTCTACAATGATATTAGGAGGCTTTAACACACTCCTTTCAATGATGAACGAAACAACTAGAAAAAAACTCAGCAAAGATACTGAAGATCTAAATAATACAACCAACCAACCTGACCTTATAGACGTGTACAGAACACACCACCCAGCAGCAGTGCAGGACACGTTCTTCTCCAGCACGCATGGATCATTCTCCAGAATAGACCATATTTTAGGCTACAAAGCAAGCCTCAAAAAATTCAAAAATGACAAAATAATAGAAAGCATTTTCTCTGATCATAATGCTATAAAACTAGAAATCAATAACAGAAAGAACAAGGAAAAAAATTAAATACATGGAAACTGAATAAGTAACACTTTACTTAAAAACTACTCGTTAATACAAGAAATAAAAAAATAAAAAATTTCTAGATTCAAGTGAGAACAAAAACACAACATACCAAAACACTTGGGACACAGCAAAAGCAGTGCTTAGAGGAGAAATTATAGCAATAAATGCACACATCAAAAAAGAAGAAAAGGTCAAAATCAATAGCTTAACCCTACAACTTGAAGAAATAGAAAAGGACCAGCAATAAAAGCCCACAGTCACCAGAAGAAAGGAAATAATAAAGATCAGAGCAGAAATAAATGAATTAGAAAACAGAAAAACAATAGAAAGAATCAACAAGACTAGAAGTTGGTTCTTTGAGAGAATCAATAAAATTGACAAACCACTGGCCAAATTAACAAAGGAAAAAAATGAGAAGATAACCCAAATAATGACTGAGATGGGTGACGTTGCAACAGAACTGGCTGAGATGAAAGGATCATAACGGAATATTATGAAAAATTGTACTCCATCAAATTAAAAAATCTGGAAGAAATGGACAATTTTCTAGAAATACACTACCTACCTAAACTAACACAAGTAGAGGTTGAAAATTTGAACAGACCCATAACAAAAGAAGAAATTAAGCGGTCATAAAAAAAAACTCCCAACCAAAAAAAGCCCAACTCAGACAGCTTCATTGGAGAATTCTATTGAACATTCAGAGAAGAGTTGACACCAATTCTACTCAAACTATTCCAGAACATAGAAAAGGAAGGAATACTCCCTAATCATTCTATGAAGCCAGCATAACCCTGATACCAAAGCCAGGGAAAGACACTACTAAAAAAGAAAATTGCAGACCAATATCTCTCATGAATGTAGATGCAAAAATTCTCAACAAAATTCTAGCCAACAGAATTCAACAGCATATCAAAAAAATAGTACATCATGATCAAGTGGGATTCATACCAGGGATGCAAGGATGGTTCAGCATTAGAAAATCAATCAACGTAATTCACCACATACATGAAACAAAGGAAAAGAATCGTATGACCATCTCAACTGACGCAGAAAAAACATCTGATAAAATTCAACAACCTTTCCTGAAAAAACTCTCAGCGAAACAGGAATAGAAGGGGAATTCCTCACCATAATTAAGGGCATAAATGCAAAACCAACAGCCAACATTATTATTGACAGAGAAAGATTGAGAGCATTCCCTTGAGAACGGGAATAAGATAAGGATGCCCTTTATCACCACTCTTATTCAATATTGTGCTGGAAGTCCTAGCTAGAGTAATAATACAAGAAAGGGAAATAAAGGGAATCCAAACTGGAAAGGAAGAAGTAAAACTATCCTTATTCGCAGATAACATGATCCTGTACATAGAAAATCCCAGAGACTCCAAGAGAAAGTTACTGGAACTAATAGAAGGATTGCACAAAGTGGAAGGGTACAAGATCAACATGCAAAAAACAGCTGGGTTCTTCTACAATAACAAGGAGGATTCTGAAAGGGAAATCAAGAAAGCAATACCATTTGCAGTAGCCCCCAAAAGGATAAAATACCTAGGAATAAACCTAACCAGAGAGGTAAAAGACTTATACAAGGAAAACTATAAAACACAACTGCAGGAAACTAAGATCTTTGTAAACGGAAAAACATTCCATGCTCATGGATTGCAAGACTTAACATAGTGAAAATGTCAATACTACCAAGAGCAATCTATAGATACAATGCAATCCCAATCCAAATCCCAATAATATTCTTTAATGAAATGGAAAAACTAGGCTCCAAGTTTATATGGAAAGGAAGGAGACCCCGAATAGCTACATTGAAGAAGAACAAAGTAGGAGGCCTCACACTTCCCAGTCTCAAAACTTACTATCTAGCCACAGTTACCAGAACAGTCTAGTACTGGTTCAGTGACAGATACATAGACCAATGGAATAGAATTGAGAACCCAGAAGTGAATCCATCCGTCTACAGGCAGCTGATCTTTGACATAGAATCAAAGTCCCTTCAATGGGGAAGAAACAGTCTCTTTAACAAGTGGTGCTGGCAAAATCGGATATCCATATGCAGAAAAATGGAACAGGATCAGTACCTCACACCATGCACAAAAACTAACTCAAAACTGATTAAAGACCTAAATGTTAAAAACTAAAACTAGAAAGTTCCTGGAAGATAACATAGGGTCAAAACTAAGGGACCTAATTTTCTGCATAAATGGCCTATCAAACAAAACTAAAAATTCATGAACAGAAGGTAAATTAGATAAATGGGACTTCCTAAAAACTAGATAGTTACGCTCATCAAAAGAATTTACCAAGAAAGTAAAAAGGGAACCTGTGGACTAGGGAAAAAATCTTTGACAATGACATATCTGATAAGGGTCTAATTTCTAAAATATGTAGAAAACTTCAACATGTCAACAACAAAAAGACAAATAATACAATCAAAAGATGGGCAAGGGACGTGAACAGACACTTCACCAAAGAGAACATTCAGGCAGCCAACAAATATAGAAAAGATGCTCGTAATCATTAACCATCAGAGAGATGCAAATCAAAACTACAATGAGATGCTATCTCACCCCTGCAAAAATGGCACTGACCGAAAAAAACAAAACAACAAATACTGGCGAGATCGTAGGGGGATTGGAACTCTTGTACATTGCTGGTGGGATTGTAAAATGGTACAATCACTATGGAAAACAGTATGGCGCATCCTCAAAAAGCTAGAAATAGAAATACCTTATGACTCAGCAGTCCACTCCTGGATATATATCCTAGTGATATAAGAGCAGTGACACAGATAGACACGTGCACGCCTATGTTCATTGCAGCATTATTCACAATAGCAAAAAGATGCAAACAACTAAGTGCCCATCAGCGGAAGAATGGATAAGCAAACTGTGCTACATACATATAATGGAATACTATGCAACTATATACATATTTATATATATTTCTGTAGATCATCTTTCAGCCAAATAATAGATTGGCCTATAAAATAAAATAAATAAAAAAGTATCACCCGTGAGTATTGTGCTCCCTTAAACAATTAGCTACATGAGACCAAGTGGTCCACATTTACCCAAAAGCAAAGATGAGAAAGCAAGTCGGGGAAGGGAAACTAGATCAATGGAAACAGAACAAACAGAGTGGAAATAATGACAATGCTGACACATTGTATAAATTGTAACCAATGGCATGGAACAATTTGTCTAAAAACTCTTAAAGGGGAATCTAATTTTCTGTATAAACTTTCACCTAAAACAAAATAAAATATTATTTAAAAAAAAAGCAGGAGGGGGAGAGGATAGACATTTTCTGAGAGTCTGCCACATGTCAGTCTTTGTCCTGGGAAATAATGAACTGACTGGTGCCCTACCTGGTCCCTCGTAAGTCCTCCCGACAGTCTGTAAGATGGTCTTGCGTCCTCAGCACCTGTCTCAACCAATTGTTTCTTCTTCCTGTAGTTTTATCCTTTCCTCTCTCTATCGGCTTCCTAGAGATGAGTATCTCCCATTTTAATAAAACAAAGAAACCAAACCAACCAAACAAACAAAACCCTCTCTTGTTAACCTATGTTCTTCTTTTTTGTTTGCTTTTTTTAAATGTAGGTTTTTTTTCTTTCAGAGCTATACAAACCATACACAGACATGTTTAAAGTGTCAAACCATTTTCCAAGGCCTTTTACAAAAAACAGCAGTCTGTCCCTTTGCTCTTACTCCCCAGAAACCACCACTGTCCAGTCTTCTAACTGATTTTTGAAGAAAATTCATTTCCACATCTCAGCATCACATGCTCGTACTGCTGCTTTTTAGTTTTCAGTTCTAGGCATTATCTTTTTAACTTTTTGTTTTAACACAACTTCAGAAGTACAGAAAGGTTTTAACAATGATGCAAAGAATTCTCATGTACCTTTCACTCAGATTCCCCAAATGTTAACATGTTATTACATTTGCTGTATCTTTCTCTCTCTATACATATGTGTATATATTTTTTCTACACCGTTCGACAGTAAGTTGCTGTCAAATGAGACAAGGTGCTCATTTATCTTTAAATATTTCAGTTTATATTTCCTAAAATCAAGAACATTTTCTTATGTAACTAGATAGTACAATTCCCCAAATCAAGAAATTAACGTTGATTCAATACTATTATCAAATTGGCTGTTGTTGTTAGGTGCCATGGAGTCTGTTCCGACTTATAGCGACCCTTCGTACGAGAGAAGGAAACACTGCCTGGTCCCGCACCCTCCTCACAATGGTCGCTATGTTTGACCGCTGCTTCCCTGGGTGTTGATTGTGAATCCAAGTAAAATGAAATCGTTGACAACTCCAGTGTTGCTTATAGTGAAATGTAAAATTCACCTTCTTTTCACTGAGCTTGACACTTAAATGGTCAGCCAGGGAGTTTCTAGGTTAGGTACAATGTTTTGATACACAAAGGAAAGGTGGTTCTGTTGCTTCGTTCTCATTTCTGCCAACACAGCATCTCTAAGTTTGTCTTCAAAGGAACATTTCCTGAGTCTGAAAAGGAAGTTTGACGTTCTGGTGAAATTCTGCTGACAGACATTCTGATCTTATTTTGTGTTTCTCCTATTCTGCACACTGAGGTAATGGGTCGCCTTGTTTTCTGGATTTTACACAGATATGGTTTAAAACTTTCTTAATGTAACAGTATAGTATGTTCACCGTGTTCTAATTAAAGAGTGAAGCAAGGTCCTTCAAGTTCCTCAAAGATTTCGTTGGTTAACTACACCACACCTGTAAACCCCTGCTGATTTTATCTGTGGTAGTCTTACTCATAAAACAAGGTACATAACTGAGATGAGATGTGCTCACAATTGTATGCTTAAAGAAAAGAGGAACAAATAACTCATCTGAATATAGCGGCCTTCTTTTTTTAAATTTATTTTGTTGTTGTTCTTGTTGAGAATATACACAGCAAAACATACACCAATTCGAGAGTTTCTGCACGTACAATTCAGTGACATTGATCACATTCTTTGAGTTGTGCAACCATTCTCGCCCTCTTTTTCTGAGTTGTTGCTCCCCCACAAGGGAAGATAAACTCACTGCCCCACAAGGTTCCTGTCTAACCTTTAGAGTTGCTGTTGTCAATTTGATCCTATATAGCTAAATCTTAAAAAAGCATAATGCTCAAGGCAGACCTTTTTTACTAGTTAAGCTAAACTATTGTTTGGTTTTAAGAATACTTCAGGGAATATTTTTGGATTAAGGTTTAAAGATTTTCTCAGGGCAGTAGCTTCAGGGGTTTATCCAGTCTCCATGGCTCCAGAAAGTCTGGAGTCCATGAGAATTTGAAATTCTGTTAACAGCCTTCTTTTTAAAGGATTTGACATCTCTCCCATATTTTCTGTATTTGTCCTTATGATAATCAAGCGAGGTAGCAATTACTTTAGATATAAGAAAACCAAGCTAAATAAATTAGGGAGATTTGTCCAAGAAATTGTCAGTGTTAGTACTCAGACTAGAAGTTGTATTTTAATTCTCTTTATTTAAACATTTGTTTATTAACTTTATCTTTTCTTCAGTGTAAGAAAGAACTGGCTTTGCGATAACTAGATTTTCTTAGATGGATAATTTCTTTCGTTTTTTCTAAATCATCTGTAAGAAAAAACACAAACTAAGTATTATTTATCATAATGCCATTACTCAATAATAACAATGATAATAATAAAAACAACTTATATCTTCATGGCACTCTATAAAGCATCTGACGTGTATTATCCAGTTTCATCTCCACAAAAATCCTTGTGAGGGGAGACAAGGTATTATTTTCCTATTTTACAAATAACACTGGAGGCTCAGAGAGGTGATTAACTTTTCCGAGGCCATGAAGTTAGTATGTAGTGAAGGTTGAATTTGAATCCAGGCTGTCTGACTCCAAAACCTATTCTCTTAATCGTTACCCCTCCATACAATACCTAATAGCCAAAGACACACCTATTGTTCAGCAAATTATGTGCACCCAGAGGTCTAATCTGGCAGCAGAACAAAGCTGCTCATTGTTCCAGGCATGATTCTAATTCTGAAGTCAGACAGGGAAAGAACAAGCACAAACTGAAATTAAGCATCTATTCTAAAATATATACTGTGTTGTGATAAAGGCACAGCTTTATAAATTGGTATTAGCAAAACCAGTTGCCCTTGAGTAGACTCCAACTCATGGTGACCCATGTGTGTCAATGTAGAACTGTGCTCCACAGGGTTTTAAATTGCTATTTTTTTCAGAAGTAGATCACCAGGCCTTTCTTCCGAGGTGCCTCTGGGTAAGCTTGAACCTCCAACCTTTCTGTTAGCCACTGAGTGCTTACCCGTTTGCACCACCCAGGGACTCCATGAAGACATTAGTACCCTTATTTTATTTATATATATATAGTTGTTGTTGTTAGGTGACGTCAAGTCGATTCTGACTCATAGTGACCCTATGTACAATAGAATGAAACACTGCCAGGTCCTGCGCCATCGTCACAATCATTGTTATGCTTAAGCCCATTGTTGCAGCCACTGTGTCAATCCATCTTGTTGAGGGTTTTCCTCTTTTTCACTGACCCTGTACTTTACCGAGCATGATGTCCTTCTTCAGGGACTGATGCCTCCTGATAACATGTCCAAAGTACGTGAGACATAGTCTCGCCATCCTTGCTTCTAAAGAGCATTCTGGCTGTACTTCTTCCAAGACAGATTTGTTAGTTTTTTTGAAATTCCATGGTATGTTCAATATTCTTCTCCAATACCACAATTCAAAGGCATCACTTCTTCTTCGGTCTCCCATGTTCATCTTCCAGCTTTCACATGCGTATGAGGCAGTTGCAAACACCATGGCTTGTGTCAGGTGCACCTTAGTCTTCAAGGTGACATCTTTGATTTTCAACCCTTGAAAGAGGTCTTTTGCAGCACATCTGCCCGATGCAATGTGTCTTTTGATTTCCTGACTGCTGCTTCCATGGGTGTTGATTGTGGATCCAAGTAAAATGAAATCTTTGACAACTTCAGTCTTTTCTCTGTTTATCATGATGTTGCTTACTGGTCCAGTTGTGAGGATTTTTGTTTTCTTTATGTTGAAGTGTAATCCATATTGAAGGCTATGGTCTTTGATCTTCATCAGTAAGTGCTTCAAGTCCTCTTCACTTTCAACAAGCAAGGTTGTGTCATCTGCATAACGCAGGTTGTTAGTGAGTCTTCCTCCAATCCTGATGCCCCGTTCTTCTTCATATCCAGCTTCTTGGATTATTTGCTCAGCATACAGATTGAATAGATATGGTGAAAGGATATAACCCTGATGTACACCTTTCCTGACTTTAAACCATGCAGTATCCCCTTGTTCTGTTCGAACGACTGCCTCTTGATCTATGTACAGGTTCCTCATGAGCACAATTAAATGTTCTGGAGTTCCCATCCTTCACAATGTTATCCATAATTTGTTATGCTCCATAGAGTCGAATGCCTTTGCATAGTCAATAAAACACAGGCAAACATCTGTCATGGATTGAACTGTGTCCCCCCAAAATATCTGTCAACTTGGCTGGGTCATGATTCCCAGTATTGTATGATTGTGTACCATTTTGTAATCTGATGTGATTTCCTAATGTGTTGTAAACGCTGTCACTATGATGAGGTTATACTGATGAGGTCTACAAGATTGGATAGTGTCTTAAGCCAATCTCTTTTGAGATATAAAAGAGAGAAGTGAGCAGAGACACATGGGAACCTCATACCACCGAGAAAGCAGTGCTGGGAGCAGAGCATGTCCTTTGGACCTGGGGTTTCTGTGCGGAGTTGCTCCCAGACCGAGGGAAGATCGATGACACGGACCTTCCTCCAGAGCCTACTGGACTGTGAAAGAATAAGCTTCTCTTTGTTAAAGCTATCCACTTATGGTATTTCTGTTATAGCAGCACTAGATGACTAAGACAACATCTTCTGGTAGTCTCTGCTTTCAGCCAGGATCCATCTGAAATCAGCTATGATATCTCTTGTTCCACGTCCTCTTCTGAATCCAGCCTGAATTTCTGGCAGTTCCCTGTCAATGTACTGCTGCAGCCGCTTTCAAATGATTTTCAGTAAAATTTTACTTGCATGTGTGACATTAATGGTATTGTTCAATAATTTCCACATTCGGTTGGATCACCTTTCTTGGGAATAGGCATAAATATGGATTTCTTCCAGTCAGTTGGCCAGGTAGCTGTTTCCAAATTGCTTGGCATAGACGAGTGAGCACTTCCAGCCCTGTATCCGTTTGTTGAAACATCTCAGTTGGTATTCCATCAATTCCCGGAACCTTCTTTTTCACCAGTGCCTTCAGTGCAGCTTGGACTTCTTCCTTCAGTACCAGTGGTTCTGATCATATACTACCTCCTGAAATGGTTGAACGTTGACCAGTTCTTTTTGGTACAGTGACTGTGTATTCCTTCCATCTTGTTTGGATGCTTCCTGCATTGTTTAATATTTTCCCCATAGAATCCTTTACTATTGCAACTCGCGGTTTGAATTTTTTCTTCAGTTTTTTCAGCTTGAGAAATGCAGAGTGTGTTCCTCCCCTTTGGTTTTCTTTCCTATCTCCAGGTCTTTGCACATGTCATTATAATACTTTACTTTGTCTTCCTGAGCTGCCCTTTGGAATCTTCTGTTCAGCTCTTTTACTTTGTCATTTCTTCCTTTCGCTCTTGCTACCCAATGTTCAAGAACAAGTTTCAGAGTCTCTTCTGACATCCATTTTGGTCTTCTCTTTCTTTCCTGTTTTTTTTTAATGACCTCTTGCTTTCCTCATGTTTAATGTCCTTGATGTTATTCCATGACTCGCCTAGTCTTTGGTCATTAGTGTTCAATGCATCAAATCTGTTCTTGACATGGTCTCTAAATTCAGGTGGGATATACTCAAGGTTGTACTTTGGCTCTTGTGGACTTGTTCTAATTTTCTTCTGTTTCAACTTGAACTTGCATATGAGCAATTGATGGTCTGTTCCCCCAGTTGTCCCCTGACCTTGTTCTGACTGATGATGTTGAGCTTTTCCATCATCTCTTTCCACAAATGTAGTTGATTTGATAAATACATATATATGTATATAAACTGAAGCTCAGAGAAGTTAAGTAAATTGCCTAAACACAGATCCCTCTGATTCTAAAATGCATGCTCTTTATGGATTAATGAAGTTGACTCCAAGAGAGATATCTATGGGGAAGGTTAAACAAGCAAAGAGCTGGCCCTCTCCCACCAGCTGGACCATAGGATGAGGTCCAGCCTGGATGAAGATCAGGATATTACCAGTCAGTGGAACCAGGCAAACCCAAACAGGGAGGATATCCTGAGCTCATCTGTGGAGCTGGCAGGCAGCAAAGAAGATAATCACTCCTGGCCTGGCCCCTTGGGCAATGCTGCTGTCATCTTTGCCCATGGTCAGGGATATGATTTAAATAAAATCATACATTCTTTCCACAGGTTTGCCAACACGAATAGACCAATTTAAATTTGGTCATACTCATTGGCAAGGGCGCAAGTTCATTGAGTTGAACAGAAGCTCAGTTTCCTACACTGCTTACATTTCTATTTTGCTTTTTTAAAAAAATTACTAAGACATGCACTTGAATTCTTGAAGGTTAAATGTGCATGAAATGCAACCTCATTGTATTCTTTGATGGAGTGATGTCTCTCCCAGTGTTCACAATGATGTGTATTTTCAGCAACAACACATCCTGGATTTTCTCGGACACTTCTGATTTCAGATTATTTCTTATTGTCTCCATGCAAGTATTTCTGCTTATCTGGGTCTTGATTTTTTATTCAGAAAATAGTAAGTACATTGCAAGTTGTGCCTGAGGCAGTTTAGTTGCCATCTGTCACCAGTACTGTAGCAGCTGTCTACCATATTATCTGTCGCTTCTATGTTAGGAATGCAAAGGAGCAGTGTATGACACAGAATTCACCAGAAACCCAGCCTACACTGAAAAATTATTTCCATTTGTACAGTTAAATGAAAATTATAGCTATTATCCAAATAATTCAGGTAAAATGGCTTTCTAGTGTCCCCCCCTACCGGTATATGTGTTGACAGGGAATGGATCTGAATTTTGATTTGGACCATTAAGTAAACTGTGTGGACTGATGGATTTCATGATGTAACTATGCAGACTGCCCCTTGGGTTTGCCTGGTGGTGCACTTTTTCTTGTTGCTCTCACATATTTTATTTCCCAGCAATAAACCCACACTAGTACCATACAAACCATTGCCGCCGAGTTGATAGCGACCCTATAGGACAGAGTAGAACTGCCCCATAGAGTTTCCAAGGAGTGGCTGGTGGATTCGAACTGCCAGCCTTTTGGTTAGCAGCGGAAAGCTTAACTACTGTGCCACCAGGCTCCGACAGTACCAGAGTTGGTTTTTAATGAAGTCATAAACATTAGTGAAGAGCCATGGAAGGAGAACATTTTATTCGCTCTTCATTTTACTTGTTCTTCAACAGCTTTCTTGCGGTGGCTAGATTTGCTAAAGCGAGTCTTCAAAGTAAACACTGAATTTTAATGACTATGACCCCTTTACAATTCATCAGAAGACTTTTGTATGTAAGATTATACTCAGTGTGGCAGAATTTATCAGTTAGAAACATTGCGCGTGGGAGACCCAGGTTCCATTCCCAGCTAATGCACCTCATGCGCAGTTACCACATGTCTGTCAATGGTGGCTTGCGTGTTGCTGTGATGCTGAACAGGTTTCATTGGAGCTGCTAGACTAAGATGGGCTGGGAAGAAAAGCCTGGTGATCTACTTCTAAAAATCAGCCAATGAAAACCCTATGGATCACAATCGTCTGGTCCATAACAGACCATGGGGATAGCACAGGACTGAGCAGCATTTCCTTCCTTTGTACGTGGGGTCACCATGAGTCAGGGCCAACTCAGTGGCAGCTAACAGCAACAACAAATGTGTGTTTATGCCAGATCGTTGATATGCTCTGTATTTATAAACTTCTTTACTTTAATATTAACAAAATATATACAGTATTATTGTTGTTTGTAGAATACTAAATATTTGGCACTTTATAAGCTGGAATTACAGAAATGAAGAGTCAGAGCAGAGAAGGCCCTGGATGATGTGATGAGGTATGATTTTAGAAGGGATTGAGTGAGAGCCAGCCAAGAATGAACAGCTCATGTGAGCCTTTTTCATTTGCTTATCAAATTCCAAACAGATGTGGTGTAGTAAATATGGAGAATATGTGCTGATTTGGAAAACAAATATTTTTAAGTGATATTTCATGCTTTGGGATTTCACTAATCACACGCAGGAAATAGGAGAGAGTGTTTTTCCCTTGGTGAGTAAGTTTTTGGAAATTTAAATATTGATTGCTGGGGGAGACAGGGCACATGGAATAATGATTTAATCCTAATTCAGCCAATGCTGGATCTCTAAAGAGCATTTACTTTAAATGGAATATTGGCATTCATGCATGACACAAGCTAAAACAGGAGTTAGTTTTACTCTCCTTGATTCTCTTTTTAGGGAGGTATAAAACTTTTATCAAAGTTATACAAAATATTAAATAGTATTACCAAGCTTATATTAAAAAACAAACAGAGGCTGAAGGTGCTGATGGTGCTAAGTTTTCTTATTGGTGAACTCTAGATGCCTCGGAAGTAAGGCCTGGAGATCTGCTTCTGAAAGGTCACAGCCTTGAAAATCCCACGGAGCAGTTCTACTCTGCACACTTGGGGTTGCCATGAGTCGGAATTGACTTGATGGCAACTAAACAGCAACAGCCACAAGGAGAGACGGTCTATGACTGTATCCGCCTTAGTCCTTTGTTGGACATAAAGAAAGCAGCTCTGATTAATGTCAGCAGAAAAGGGCTGGATTGAGGGCACGTTGGGTAGTTCATGACATTTACGGGAAGGTTTTAGAATCAGGTGCAAAACATAGGCAGTTACCAAGTATATTCGTTTCCTCCTGCTGCTGTACCACAGTACTACAAATCTAGTGATTTAAAGCAACACGAATTTATCATCTTACAGTTCTGGAGGTCAGAAGTGAAAAATGAAGGTGTGGGGAGGGCTGCTTTCCTTCTGGAGGCTTTGGGGGAGAATCCACTTTGGGGGAGAGGATGTCTGGAGGCCATACTCTTGGGGTTTCTCCAGTCTCTGTCAGGCCAGTAAGTCTGGTCTTTTTTTTGTGAGTTAGAATTTTGTTCTAGATCCTTCTCCAGCTCTGTCCAGGGCCCTCTGTTGTGATTCCGGTCGGAGCAGTCAGTGATGGTAGCCGGGCACCACCTAGCTGTACTGGACTCAGTCTGGTGGAGGCCTTGGTAGCTGTGGTCCATTAGTTCTTTGGGCTAATCTTTCTCTTGTATCCTGTTTTCTTCATTTGCTCTTACTCCCGAAGGGGTGAGACCAGTGGAGTATCTTAGATGGCTGCTCACAAGCTTTTAAGACTCCAGACGCTACTCACCAAGGGAGAATGTAGAACATTGTCTTTATAAACTGTGTTATGCCAATTGAGCTAGATGTTTCCTGAGACCATGGTCCCCACAGCCCTCCGCCCAGCAATTCAGTCCCTCAGGGAGTTTGGATGTGTCTGTGGAGCTTCCATGACCTTTCCTTGTACAAGCTGTGCTAGTTTCCCCAGTATTGTGTCCTGTCTTACCCTTCACCAAAGTCACTTATCTATTGTCTATTTAGTATTTCTCCCCTTACCCCTCCCATCCCTCATAACCAACAAAGATTATTTTTTGTGTGTGTAAACCTTTTCATGAGTTTTTACAGTAGTGGTCTCATACAATATTTGTCCTTTTGTGATTGACTTATTTCACTCAGCAAAATGTCCCCCACTTTCATCCATGTTATGAGATACTTCACAGATTCATCATTGTTCTTTATCGTTGCATTTTTATTGTACTTTAGATGAAGGTTTACAGAACAAACTCGTTCAACAGTTAGTACACATATTGTTTTATGGTATTGGTTAACAACTCCATGACATGTCAACATTCTCCCTTCTTGACCTTGGGTTGCCTGTTACCAGCTTTCCTGTGCCCTCCTGCCTTCTAGTCCTTGCCCCTGGGCTGGCGTGCCTCTTTAGCCTCATTTTGTTTTATGGGCCTGTCTAATCTTTGGCTGAAGGATGAACCTTGGGAGTGACTTCATTACTGAGCTAAGAAGGGTGCCCAGGGACCATACTCTCAGGGTAATAAGTTTTCTATCTTTTTTTAGTTTAATTTTATTCTTGGTGAAAATATACACAGCAAAACCTGCCTTTCCAGAGTTTTTAGACAAAACGATCAGTGACGTTGCTTATATTCTTCACGTTGTGTCAACATTCTCCTTATTTCTGTTCTAGTTGTTTCACTTCCATTTACTTACTCTCCCTGCCCCCCAACCTTCTCATCTATGCTTAAAATAGCTATTGAACCTTTGGTCTTATATAGATGATTTTTTTTTTTTAAACACAGTACTCAAGGGTGACAATCTTTACTCTTTGGGCTAAACGGTTAATTTAAAGGTGACTTCAGGGGGTAGTTTCAATTCAAGGTTTGAAGAGTAACACAGGGTCATAGTCTCAGGGACTCCTCCAGCCTCAATAGGTCCAGTAAGTATGCATTCTTTATGAATTTGAAGTTCTCTTCCACATATCTGTCCCTTTTTTAAATCAGGATTCATCTATTGTGGTTCTGATCAGAATGTTCAGTAGTGGTAGCTGGGCACCATTTAGTTCTTCTGGTCTCAGGGTAGAGGGGGTAGTGGTTCATGTAGACAGTTAGTCCTGTAGTCCAGTTCCTTCTTTGATTGTTGTATTTCCTTCTTTCTCTTGTTCACAGATAAATAAAGATGAATAGTTGTATCTTAGATGGCCTTTATACCATTTTTTAGTGGACTTTAATCCTAAATCATACACCAAGACTTGTTGGTTTGGCTCTCTCTTCAATTGGGTGAGCTGTTCCAGTATCCTTCTCATAAACTTTTTGTTTTCTTTCCTCAGTTAAAAGGATTTTGTTTCTGGGGTTGCTTCAAAGAATTGTACCAGACAAAGGAAGGTTTAGGATATCACCTATTGATAGCATCACGGTGATACTATTATAGTCAGAAAACTTAATACTGAGTCCTCTAGCCATGTGATTCTTAACAAGGGAGATACTATTTGTACTAGGAAGCATTTGGGGAACTTGTAGAGCCATTTTGGTTTGTTCATATGATTGGAGGATGGGAATTCAATGCTTAGGGTAACACTGAGTTTCTGTCAAAGTTTAGGAAGGCTTTAGGAATAGACGGGGCAATGGTTGAACAACATGATGGGCATACTTGACGTTGCTGGCTGTACATATGAAGATTGTTGAAAGGCCAAATGTTTTGTTACATATATACTTACTACACACACATGTTGGAGAATGTCTGGCACTTAGCAGTCGGGGCCAGAGATGCTCGGTGTTCTGCAATGTACAAGACAAACTCACACACCAAAAAATTGTTCTGTGTCTTGAATGAGACTTTCAGAGTCCCACAGGGTTTTCATGTAGGTGTAAAACTTATTTATACTTATCTGAGCCTAGCGCCCAAATCCAAAAAAAAAAAAAAAAAAAAAAACCAAACCCACTGCTGATGAGTCAATTCCGACTCATAGCTGGACCCTGTAGTACAGAGTACAACTGCCCCACAGGGTTTCCAAGGCTGTAATCTTTACGGTGCCAGAATACCACATCTTTCTCCTGCTGAGTGGCTGGTGTGTTTGAACCACTGGCCTTTTGGTTAGCTGCTGATTTCTTAACCACTGCGCTACTGGGGCTCCTTGCACCCAACCCTATTTTATATAATGCTTAAAAGTAGTTTTTGTATATTTTCAAGATCACTGAATTTTCCAGGAGTGTAACTACTGTGTAAACCAAGGGAAGATTATACATTGTTTGGTGGGGAACATTACCAGGAGTTGCTCACTGTTTTGAAAAATCACGTCCTGACAGCAACAGTGCTCATGGTGTTTGAGTCTCCAGGACAAGAAGATACTTACTCTATTCTCCATTTGTGGTTGTTGCATCCACAGTGAGTCTTCCCATAGGTGTGAGCCTCCAAGTTCCTCATGATACCATGCCTCAGAGTTTACCTTTCGAGATACGTATTACCTTATTATAAATGTGTTTTCTTTATCCTTTATTTTATAGTTAGGTCATCATATTGATTTTAAAAACAGTTTGTATAAATTAGATTACCTATGTATTTCATTTTGGAAGAGTTAAAGAGGCATTACAAAACATTTGTTATAAAAGGGAACATTGGGCCTGATAAAGCCAATAAAAGTAAGCACAATCCACCAAGCTAGAGGAAGTACATCCTGGCGGTGCTGAGTCTGCTGCCCACAGGCAGGCATGAGTCTTGGGCATGGGGCAGAGCTGGTGGCGCAGCGGTTAAGTGCTTGGCTGCTGACCAAAAGGTCAGCAGTTCAAATCCATCAGCCGCTCCTTGGAAACCCTATAGGGCAGTTCTACTCTGTCCTATAGGGTCGCTATGAGTTGGAATTGACTTGATGACAATGGGGTTTTTTTTGTTTCAGGGCAAAGTTGAGCCTTCGAGGACTCTCTTAAGGCTTAGGACTTCCCTTAGCATCTCTTATCAGCCTTCAGCATGACCTTGACTCTGACCGCCCAGATCACGGATCACACCTGTCTTCCTCTGGTGGATGATTTTGTAACTAACCCTGCACACCAGCCATCTCTGTTCAGCCTCCATATCATTCCGTCCTTGACATTGGATATCAGTATTTTTAGATGCTGAAACCAGATGAACCTATATCGAAAAGTAAATTTGGTTCCACTTTTACTTCTTGTACAGGATACATTAGCATATTTTCCACGTGAATGGGAACTGTCATGTACCATATGTTATCTGCCATAAGGCATTATGCCCTCTTCAAGGCGTATTTTAATATAGCATAAAGGCACAGAGGTTTAAACTAAAATGTTTCCTATGCTGAGTAAGTTAGCTTTCTACATGTATGCCATAGAACGAGCTCTTAGTAAATTAGCTAGGAAAATTTACTGAGCAAGAGAAACGCTGGACCAAATAAAAGTACATTGTTAGAATTGAGCTCAGTTTTGGCAGAGTCTCAGAGATTTTGTGATACAAAGCATTTTACTAAGTAGACAAAAGAAGAAACTGGGAAACAAAGCCTGGTTGTCAAGGAAGTAGAAGACATCATGTCTGTACATCTAGCTATTAAACGTTCAACAATTAGATTATTTAAAGCACAGTATCCCATATTTCATGTGTCCTTATTAATTCAAGAAATACTTGTTGAGCTCCTTCCATGTGTCAGGTACTATCTAGGCCCTGGGGAAACGATAGTGAGCAAATACAGACACAGTCCCGGTCCTCAAGGAATTTATAATCCACTGGACAAGACTGACATTAATGAAAAAAAAAGGGAAGACAAATAAACGAAAAACCCTTATGATCACATAATTACAAATGGAGGTAAGTACTATTAATGAAAATAAAAATACCAGTTGCCGTCGAGTCAACTTCAACTCTCGGCAAACCCACATGTGCAGAGAAGTGTGCTCCATAGGGTTTTCAAAGGGCTGACTTTTTGGACGTAGATTACCAGGTCTTTCTTCCGAGGCGCCTCTGGGTAGACTTGAACCTCCAACCTTTTGGTTAGCAGCCAAGTGCATCAAACATCTGCACTACCCAGAGACTCCGCTAATCAGGTAAAGAACTGAAAACGGAGGAAACTGACCATGCTGCATTTTTCCATTGTCCTCCTGCGTCCACCCTGGTCTTTCTCTGCTCTGTGCTCCACAGGAGGTTGTCTCGGTGGCCTCCATCAGCAGGCAAGCTGTCCCTCTGGCCTTAGGTTGGATTTGGGAGGTAAGGCATCAGCAGGAGACTGGAGGGTGGGAGGAGGCTGAAATCAGGCTATCTTCTTCCTCTCCCATCAGGCTATGGTTGCCTGTAGATTGGCTTGTTTTCCTTACTGAAGGCCGCTGTTATTCTCTCTGGATTCCAGGAATCACCCATAACTTACCCCTTTAGGCCTAGGGTGATAAGGGCTTCCTGCTGTTGCTAACCTCAGGATACCTCATTACTGCTGATTGGCTTCCTTTAACCCTACCCACACCTTTGTAAATGGTCCCATTGAACTCACTCCAGGAGCATGCCATCTTTTTCCCGCCAGTACCCTGACTGACACACAAGCCTGTGGGGGGGGGGGAGTGCGGGCTGCTGGTAGTGAAGGGAACCTTCTAGGCAGAGTAGTGGAAACGTTTGAAGGAAGGCCAGTGTGGCTGGAGCGTGGAGAGGGAGGCAAGGGCCAGACCATAGGTCGCAGGACTTAGCAGACATTTTTATTTCTTGCTTTTTCTTTTCTGTCTTTCTCCTTTTTTTTTGGCTGCTCAGCATTTGAAATCCTTTCTTGTGTTTGGGGGAATCCCCACCACCTTAGGCGTCCCGGTGAGAGGCGAGTTGTTAGTGTTGTTAGGTGTCATCAAGTTGTTTCCAACTCATAGCGACCCTGTGTACAACAGAACGAAACACTGCCTGGTCCTGCGCCATCCTCACAATCGTTGCTATGCTTGAGCCCATTGTTGCAGCCACTGTGTCAGTCCATCTCGTTGAGGGTCTTTCTCTTTTTTGATGACCCTTTACTTTGCCAAGCATGATGTCCTCCTGCAGGGACTGGTCCCTCCTGATAACATGAGGCAAGTTAGCCTCCTGTTACAGAAGCTCAGCTCCCCAGGTGGCTAGGCATGGGCACATGACTTGTTATTGCTGTGTGCCATCGAGTGGATTCCAACTCATAGTGACCCTATAGGGCAGTATAGAACTGCCCCATAGGGTTTCCTAGGCTGTAACCTTTTTTTTTTTTAATTGTGCTTTAGGGGAAAGTTTACAGAGCAGACTAGTTTCTCATTAAATAGTTTATACACAAATTGTTTTGTGACACTGGTTGCCAACCTTTGTGATGTGTCAACACTCTCCCCTTCTCTACCCCAGATTCCCTGTTTCCATTCATCCATTTTTCCTGTCCCTTCCTGCATTCTCGTCTTTGTGTTTGGGCTGGTGTGCCTCGTATACATGATTGAACTACAAAACATGTCCCTCACGTGTGTTATTGTTGGCCCTATAGACCTGTCTAATCTTTGGCTGAAGGGTGAACCTCAGGAGTGACTTCAGTACTGAGTTAAAAAGTGTGTCCAGGGGCCATACTCTCAGGGTTTCTCCAGTCTGTGTCAGGCAGCAAGCCTGGTCTTTTGTGTGTGTGTGTGTGTGAATTTGAATTTTGTTCTCCATTTTTCTCCAGCTCTGTCCAGGACTCTCTACTGTGATCCCTGTCAGAGCAGTCAGTGGTGGTAGCCAGGCACCATCTAGTTGTTCTGGACTCAGTCTTGTGGAGGCTGTGGTAGTTGTGGTCCATTAGTCCTTTGGACTAATCTTTCCCTTGTGTCTTTGGTTTTCTTCATTGTTCTTTGCTCCAGTCAGGATGGGACCAGTAGATGTGTCTTAGATGGTCGCTCACAAGCTTTTAAGACCCTGGGCGCTACTCACCACAGTCGGATGTAGAACATTTTCTTTGTAGACTATGTTATGCCTACTGGGCTAGATGTCCGCTGAGACCATGGTCCCCTAGGCTGTAATCTTTATGGGAGCAGATCACCAGGTCTTTCTCCTGTGGCACTGCCAAGGTGATCAAACTGCTGACCTGTTGGTTAGCAGCCGAAGTGCATTACCCAGTATTTGGATCTGGAACCAGAAGCAGAATGGTGAAAACTCTCTTCTGGTCTTGGCGGGTCTGGCAGTGGCTCATGCAGTGGTTTCCAGAGTGCTGGCAGGGTAAACCATGGCATCCATTAGCTTGGCCCCCTGCCTTCCTGATGGCTCGTAGCCTTTTATAAATTTCTTTCTTGTCTGAATCGGCCAGAGTCAATTTCTTCCTAGTGGAAACATCCTTTTAACAAATTTGTTGGCCCTTTAAATCAGCCAGAGTCAATATCTGTTGTTGGTAACTAAGATCCCTGAGATTTACTTGTGCCTTATAGAGCATGTTGTGTTTGGGCCTTTGTCAAAAGAACAAAGAGAGGAATGGAGTGGTGGTGACTGGGCCAGTTCTGCATTTTGGAGAGACCTCTCCGACTGCACTGAATGTAGGGAGCCTGAAAATAGATGATGTTGGCTTAGACTAGGGGAGTGACATTGAAGGCAGGAGTGCAGGGATTGAAGGCTATTTAGCAAGGGAAGTTGATATAATTGAATGTGATTGCAAATTAAAACAATGATATACCACTACATACCTATTAAAATGGCTAAAATAGAAAATACTGATAGCATACTCCGTCACATGGAGTTGCTATGAGTTGAAATCGACTCAACAACACCTAACAAAAATAGCGAGCAGTGAAAGGCAAAATAAAGTTTGGAAACTCAGCATGGGTATAGACTCAGGGGAAGAAAGAAGGTGATGAGGAGAAACTATTGGGTCAGATAAATCCCTGACTTTTCGAGAAACTGGACTCTTGGCCCTGGGGGCGTGGTTATCACCTGGCAGGCTGGAGCAGCAGCTGGCGAGTGGGATGAAGAGACTCCTGGGCAGGAGGGAGGTGAGTGTACAGGTAGCAGCCGTGTGCACTAGGAGAGAAACTTGAAAGCATTCATTCAATCAACAACCTCTTTATTAAGCACCTACCGTGTGCCAGACTGATCTACTTCCAAAAATTAGAGGCATGGAGGTTAATCCTGTTTTCTGCTTCCTGAACTGGGTGTAGACCACATGAAGTCTGATTACTTTGTTTAAGGCCTTGATTGCTACCAGAGACTTAATGGCTGACCAAAATGATTTTTCCATCTTTCTATGCTTTTATAGGGTCACTATGAGTCAGAATTGACTTGATGTCAATGGGTGTGCTTTTATAAGGAGCCCTGCTGGCACATGGTTAAGTGACTGGCTGCTAACCAAAAGGTTGTTGGTTTGAACCAACCAGGCGCTCCTCAGGAGAAAAGACCTGGCGATCTGCTCCCTTAAAGATTACAGCCTAGGAACCTATGGGGAAGTTTTATTAAGACATAGGGTTGCTTTGGAGTCCTGGTGTTTCAGTGTTTAAGAGCTCAGCTGCTAACCAAAAGGTCAGCAGTTGGAATCCACCAGCTGCTCCTTGGAAACCCTATGGGGCAGTTCTGCGCTGTCCTATAGGGTCTCTATGAGTTGGAATGGACTCAACGTCAGTGGGCTTATGAGCTGGACTCAACTCGATGGCACACAACAACAGCATGCTTTCATATACTGGCATAAGCTTGTTGGTGTTAGGCGACAAATGGCACATAAATTTTCTTCAGGTCAAGCCTCTGAATCAGACCACGTTTCAGTGCTTGGCTGTCACTGGTGAGGAGAAACACAGTGGTCTCTGAGTCACAGCATCACATCGTGAAGTAGTATTCAGCGCCGAGGATCCATTGGCAAAGCTCACTCCAACGTGTCTTTGGAATTGAGTAGGGGGAAAACCAGTATTGGGCTGCCATCTGTCTTGCATGGGCTTTGCTTCTCACACATAACTGATGAATAAAACATTTAACGGGCTGTAGCTGGAAAGTGATATGCAGCATTTCCATTCATGAGAAAACTCTAAATTTTATAATTGGAACATGTCCTTCAGGGCTGTGTTTAGGCGTCCTCGGCTGGGTGAATTACCACCTGAAGTCCACTATCGCCAGCACTTACGCCAGGTCGTAGCGTCAGGAAATCAGGACATTAATCTGTGTTGCCTCCTGATTGTCTTGTTATCTAGTGCTGCGGTAACAGAAGTGCCGCAAGTGGATGACTTTAACAAACAGAAATTTATTTTCTCAAAGTTTAAGCAGCTAGAAGTCCGAATTCGGGGCTCCAGCTCTAGCGGGCAAGGCTCTCTCTCTGTCTGCTCTGGGGGACAGTCCTTGTCTGTTGTTAGTTTCTATTCCTAGGGTCCTTGGCAATCATGTGGTGTGTATCTTCCCTTCTGCTTGTGCTTGCTTCCTTGCTTAATCTGCTCTTTGAGATCTCAAAAGAGAGTGATTTGAATCACACCCTAGATTAATACTGCTTCATTAACATAACAAAGAAAACCCATTCTCAAATGGAGTTATAACCACAGATATAACCCGTTGCCATCCAGTGGATTCCAATTCATTAGTGACCCTGTAGGACAGAGTAGAACTGCCCCACAGGGTTTCCAAGGAGTGGCTGGTGGATTTGAACTGCCAACCTTTGGTTAGCAGCCAAGCTCTTAACCACTGCACCACTAGGGCTCCAACCACAGATACAGGGGTTAGGATTTACAACATGTATTTTGGGGGGGACACAATTCAATCCACAACACTGCTGTTCATAGCCACCTCACTGTGAGTCAAGCCATATCTAGTATTTCTTCCAAACCTGACTTCGTTACAACTTTCCCCAACCAACCTCTTAACATTCCTATTTATTGTGGGCTTACTTTGTACCAATTACTCTGCCAGCCACTAATAAATAATGTTTGTGCACACACCCTACACTTTATATTTATTTAATTCTCACTCTCACCAAATGAAATAGGTATTGCTGACTCCATTTTACACAGAAGGGAAATGAGGCTCACAGTTAGAAATTTGAATTTGAACTTAGATATGTATTACCAGGCCTATACCAAGCCACTGTGCTGTAAAACCCCCTGACTTATCATTTGTTCCTCTCCTTTATTCTGTGTTCCTGCAACTGCTATTGGAAACCCTGGTGGCGTAGTGGTTAGGTGCTATGGCTGCTAACCAAAGATCAGTAGTTCGAATCCACCAGGCACTCCTTGGAAACTCTGTGGGATAGTTCTACTCTGTCCTATAGGGTCTCTATGAGTCGAAATGGCAATTGGTTGGGTTGGTTTGTTCAACTACTATTAACCCAGTTTGCATTATACTATTCTGAAATTGAGATAAAAGCATAGGCAAATAGATTAATGAGTTAAGTAGGGTGAGAAGAAGGAGCCCTGGTGGCACAGTGGTTAAGCACTTGGAAGCAAACCGAAAGGTTGGCGATTCAAACCCACTAGCCGCTGCACGGGAGAAGGATAAGGCAATCTGCTTCCGTAAAGATTACAGCCTTGGAAACCCTATGGGGCGCCTCTGCTCTGCTCTATAGGGTCGCAATGAGTTGGAGTCAACTCCATGGCAATGGGTTTTTGGTTAGGATAAGAAGTTAAGAAGTAGTTAAAGGAATTTAAAATAGTTGAAGCATCAAAATCTCTGATCCATCCAGGAAAGCTGGCAGAACTCTCTTCAATGGACTCCTCAGTATAACTCCTATTTTATAAGTCAGGGTAAGAAATAGGACCTGTTGTGGACTGAATTGTGTCCCCCAAAAATGTGTGTCAACTTGGCTAGGCCGTGATTCCCCTGTTGTGTGATTGTCCACCATTTTGTCATCTGATGTGATTTTTCTATGTGTTGTAAATCCTACCTCTATGGTGTTAATGACACAGGAGTAGAGGCAGTTATGTTAATGAGGCAGGACTCAATCTGCAAGATTAGGTTGTGTCTTGAGTCAGTCTCTTTGGGGAGATAGAAGAGAGAAGTGAGCAGAGACATGGGGGGACCTCATACCACCAATAAACAAGAACCAGAAGAACTTGTCCTTTGGTCCTGGGGTCCCTGTGCTGAGAAGCTCCTAGACCAGGGGAACATTGATGACAAGGACCTTCCTCCAGAGCCGGCAGAGAGAGAAAGCCTTCCCCTGGAGCTGATGCCCTGAATTCGGACTTCTAGCCTCCTAGATTGTGAGAGAATAAACTTCTGTTTGTTAAAGCCACCCACTTGTGGTATTTCTGTTAGAGCAGCACTAGATAATGAAGACAGGACCAGAAACATTTTCAAACATCAGAGAAGCTCCACTACAATAAAGAGAAAGCGCTGAACGTGAAATTAAAAGATGGGGGTGGGTGTTATCAGTATTTTTTTTAACATAAAATTTGCCATTTTAATCATTTTTAGGTATACATTTCAGTGGTATCAATTACTTTCACAACCATCACCACTGTCTATTTCCAAAGCTTTTTGATCATTCCTCCCCTTTTTTAAAACACCTAAAGTTCCTAAGTATATAGATACTCTTTGTGGGTACAAAAACAAAACAAAAAAAGCTTCCTGTTGATATAAGTATAAATACATAAATATTTAATATTGGAAAATGAGAGTTTCTTCATTTTCTATTTTGTCTGTCTTGTTAACTTTGAAAAGTCACAACTCTACATCTCCCATATAACATTTTTGTAAAAAAAATCTGAACATAAAATGCTTCATTTCTTTAATTATTAATCAACAGTAACTGCAATTTGTCCATTCTATGCAGAGTACATTTCCACAAACTATGTGTGGGGAGATGGAAATGAAAGGACGAATCTCATTCCTAGGGGAGGGTAAGCCTCTTGAAGGCAGGGACAAGGTGATATTTGTATCTCCGGCACTCAGCACTGTGTCTGGCACATGGAGAGGCAGATAGATACCTGCTGTCTAGTTGACTCTAACTCATGACGACCCCATGGACAACAACAAAACGTTGCCCTGTCTTGCATCGTCATAATGGCCAGGATGTTCAAGTCTATCATTGCTGCTGTTGTGCCAGTCCATCTCACCAGGGGTCCGTCTTGTCCTCGCTGGCCCTCTGTTCCACCAAACATGATGTCCTCCTCCAGCGATTGATCCCTTCTGATGATGTGTACAAAGCTATTTGGCCAGTGTTCTGTTGTGATCCATAATGTTTTCCTTGGCTGATTTTCGGAAGTAGATCAGTCTGGCACATGGTAGGTACTTTTAATAAAGAGGTTGTTGACTGAATGAATGCTTTCAAGTTTCTCCCTCCTATTGCACATGGATGCCACCTGTGCACTCACCTCCCTCCTGCACAGGAGTCCCTTCATCCCACGCTCCAGTTGCTGCTCCAGCCTCCCAGGTGATAAGCATGCGCCAGGGCCAAGACTCCAGTTGTTGGAGAAGTAGGGGATTTAGCCAAGCAATGTTTTCTCCTCATCACCCTCTTTCTTCCCCTGAGTCTACACCCATGCTGAGCTTCCCTCTTTAATTTTGCCTTTCACTGCTCATCGTTGTTGTTTTTGTTTGGTGTTGCCAAGTCCATTTCGACTCATAGAGACCCCATGTGACAAAGTATGCTGTCAGTATTTTTTATTTTAGCCATTTTAGTAGGTATGTAGTGGTATATTATTGTTTTAATTTGCAGTTCCCTAATGACACATACAGAGTTTGATTTTGTAATGACATATACCAGGAACCCTAGTGGCACAATGGTTAAAGGTTGGTGGTTCGAACCCACCAGCTGCTTTGCAGTAGAAAAGACCTGGTGTTCTGCTCCTGTGAAGATGACAGCCTAGGAACCCCTATGGGGCAGTTCTATTCTGTTATGTAGGGTTGCTGTGAGTTGGAATCTACTCGATGATACGCAGCAACAACAACAACGACATATACACAATCCCTGGGTGGTGCAAATGGTTAAGCACTTGACTACTAACTGAAAGGTTTGTGGTTCGAACCCACCCAGATGTGCCTCAGAAGAAAAGTCCTGGTTACCTGCTTCTGAAAGGTCACAGCCTTGAAAACCATATGGAGCACAGTTCTACTCTGCAACTCATGGGGTTACCGTGATTCGGAATTAACTTGATGAGAATTGGTAATTGGTAATGACATATGAAAGGAACCCTGGTGGCGCAGTTGTTAAACACTGAGCTGCTAACCAAAAGGTTGGTGGTTTGAACCCATCAGCCACTCCATGGAAGAAAGATGTGGCAGTCTGCTTCCATAAAGATTACAGCCTTGGAAACTCTATGAGGCAGTTCTACTCTGTCCTATAGGGTCAATATATATATGAGTCAGAATCGACTAGATGGCAATGGGTGGGAATGACACATGATGCTGAGCACCTTTTCATATGCTTATGTGCCATCTGTATATCTTCTTTGGTTAGGTTTCTGTTCAGATCTTTTGTCCACTTTTTAATTGGGTTGCACTGTTGAATTTTAAGAGTTCTTTGTATATTTTGGATACAATTCCTTTCTCAGACATGTGTTCTCCACATATTTTCTCTCAGTCTGTAGCTTGTCTTTTCATTCTTTTAACCATGTCTTTCCCAAAGCAGAACTTTTTCATTTTAATGAAGTCCAACTTACCAATTTTTTCTTTCATGGGTTGTGCTTTTGGTGTTGTATCTAAACTCTCATCACCAAACCAGAAGTCACCTAGATTTTCTCCTGTTATCTTCTACAAGTTCTATAGTTTTGCATTTTACACTTAGGTTTATGATCCATTTTGAGTAAATTTTTGTGAAAGGTGTGAGTTCAGTATCTAGATTCATTTTCTTGCGTGTGGATGTCCTGTCATTCCAGCACCACTTGTTGAAGACCATCCTTCTCCATTGAATTGCCTTTACTCCTTTGTCAAAGATCAGTTGACTATATTTGTGTGGGTCTGTTTTTGGGCACTTTATTCTGTTCCGTTGATCTATGTGTCTGTTCTTTTGCCAACACCACACCACTGTCTTCATTTCTGTAGCTTTATAGTACATCTTAAGGAGATCTGCTGGCGCAGAGGTTGAGCGCTTGGCTGCTAACCAAAAGGTTGGTGGTTCAAACTTACCAGTGGCTCTTCAGGAGAAAAGACCTGGCGATCTGCTCCTGTAAAGATTAAAGCCTAGTAAATCCTGTGGGGCATCAGGATCGACTCAGCGGCACACAACAACAACATAGTAAATCTTGAAGTTGGGTAGTATCAATCCTTGGACTTTGTTCAAAAGATGGAATTTGAATGTTGGCTTTCAATCCTAGATCTACTATCTGTTGCATGACCTTGGACAAATCACTTGATATTCCAGAGCCTTTGGCTAGTCATCTGCATCCTGAGGATGGTAGCACCTTTGTCATATAATGTCATATAATGAGAATTAAATGAACAGAATTTTTAAAAAATAATATTTTATTGTGTTTTAGGTGAAAGTTTACACAGCAAATTAGGTTCCCATTTAACAGTTTTTATACAAATTGTTCCATAACATTGATTATATTTTCTACAGTGTGTCAGCATTCTCATTGTTTCCATTCTGTTTGTTCTGTTTCTATTAGTCTAGCTTCCCTGCACCGCCTTTCCTTCCCATCTTTGCTTTAGGGTAAATGTTGACTGTTTGGTCTCAGACAGTTGATTATTTAAAAATAAATAACATTTACAAAAATTATTTCTGACCTATAAAGCATTATACAAATGTAGATATTGTTAACTTACTTGAGGCCCTGAAGTTGAATTTCTGAAAGACAAGCAAAGGCAAATGCTGCCTCGTTGCTGATTTTTAAAAGCAGAGCAACATCATTAATAGAAACACCAACCATCATGGCAATTTCTACATTTGCTAAATCTTCGTGTTTTATTTTTTTCTCACAATGCGTCTATGAGGCATGGCCATTGTATATGATTTATAGAACAAGAAGTGTCAGGGAGAGAGAATCAGAAATAAAATCAGGATTTATATCTACCTTGTATCGTGTACTTCCCTTCTTTAGAATACCTTCGTTTAATGCCATTTATGGGAAAAAAATGTTACTTAAGCTTCCGTGGCTAAATTTAGCAGATAATGTTGAAAGATGAGACTAGCAGAATACATTTAGGGAAAGCGTACTTAAAATGAATTGTTATCTGCTAAGGGGAAGAATGGATTTCAGGTATTCCTAGAACTCAGTCTAGCAAATTATTCATCACTGGGGAGAATGTCTGTGATAACTGTACCTAAGATTCTTTTTTAAACTTTCAACTTTGAATTTATATCTGAAAGTGATTTGTTTTTTCCTGTGTAAGATGTCCCATACTTTCTGGTATGTCCACGCAGTGGACGAACAAACTCTCAGAGGACAATGAAACTTAAGAGAACAGCATACAATTATCAGTTCAGTGACTTCTTAAACTTAACATTTAAATTGTTTGCCTTCTCTAAATAGAAGAAGTAATCACAAATTGCTTTATTATTAGCCTAAGTGCCTTAGTTATCTGAAGCTGGAAATATTTTTAGCTCTATTTATATAACCCATAGGATTTAAGCAAAACCCTGAAGGAGGAAGAGTGAACATTTTATTTCAAGGGTTATTTTGACATGGAAGTTGTCCAGTTAAGCGTGTCACTGATGAACTCGCTCAGCTTCTTCTTACATTATTACTGATATTTCTATGTGGATGGTCACTGATTTTTAGAACACTCTTGGGCTTTTCTCTGCTCCTTTAGTCACTCCATCCCAGGAGAGGAGGGATAACTTGTCATTTGGTTGAATTTGAGAGAGGAACTGGGTTTGCCTAGTCAGTGGTTAAGAGCCCGGCTGCTAACCAAAAGGTCGGCAGTTCAAATCCACCAGCTGCTCCTTGAAAACCCTATGGGGCAGTTCTATTCTGTCCTGTAGAGTCACTGTGAGTCGGAATTGACTCGACACCAATGTTTGTTTGTTTGTTTTTAATCCATCTGTAGTAGACACTGCTTGAGGTCTTCCTAGCTTACATAGAACCCCCTGCCTGCCTCCTCACTCACAGGGATGGGCCGCGGGCAGCAGGATGCACTGTGTGCCCACCTCTGGCCACAGGTGGTCACCTGATCCAAACAGACCCAGTCAGATTTTCTCTTCAGGGACTTGAATTTGGGACTAAGAGAGATAGTCACATGTAAACTCAGGAGTTTGGGGATGGCCGTTGTTTCCAAGCGGGGAACTGCCTCAGTTCTGATGGCTTTTCAGGTCTAACTTCAGTTTCTTCGGGGCCTTGTTGGGTTCCTGACATTGAGTTCTGTGAGACACCCATGTGCTTACAATACATCCCTCTTTTGTTTTTGCTAAAGGTAGCACTAGCTGTTTTCTGTTACATGTGTCTAAAGCATCTTAACTGATAGACTCTTTACTTGTTGTTAGTAAAATAAATAATCTTATGTGGGTTGTTTGAGAAAGAGGCTGCCGGTAGGTGCATTTATTGCTATGGCCATTTTAGATGGTGTAATGAAATTTTATTTTAAATATTTTTGTTTGGTTTAATTTTCAAACCATTATTTATATTGTGTACCAAGACCCAAAAATTGAGACAATTTTGACTCATAGTGACCCTATAGGACAGAGTAGAACTGCCTCATAGGGTTTCCAAGGCTGTAATCTTTATGAATGCTGACTGACACACGTTTCTCCCGCAGAATGGCTGATGCGTTCCAACCATCAGCTTTTCGGTTAGCAGCCGAGCACTTTACCACTGTACCACCAGGGCTCCTATATTATGTACAGAGAGCGTAAAATACGGGCACGTGGGTGGGGCATTCTTAAGCAGACCTAGCCAGTTTTAGTAAGTAGGAGAACCTACTAAAGGAGTAAAATTGAGTTAGAGAGAACAATGAACCAAATGCCGTTAGATAGCACACATTGGGGACCAGTAGTAATGTCTTCAACATTGTCAGGGATGTTTATGGAGTACTTAAAATAAGGAATAAAACGTGGTATTTTATAGTGTTTTTCTTACTAGCTACCTATTTATGCAAAATGACGTTTCTTTTCGAGTCGACAATATAATTTATTTTATGTTATAAACGAATAGGGACTTTTGTCTGTGCATGCGTTAATGTGAACTGTGTTTGCCTGGTATTCATTCCAGGAAGTACAGGGACAGCTAAGACATAGTCCCCGCTCCAGGTCACATGGAGTGTCAGATACTGGAAATCAGCTGAGTTCGGATTTGAGATAACGCAGTTTCCATTTAGCAATATTTGCCACTGGCAGCCTATAGGATCCCTGATACTGACTGGTGGTCGTCAGAATATGCCCAATGACAGTAATCAGAGGTAATCCCGCTCCGTGGGAGAAGGATGTGGCAGTCTGCTTCCGTAAAGATTACAGCCTTGGTTGTATGTACCATAGTTTGTTTATCCATTTGTCTGTTGATGGGCATTTAGGTTGTTTCTATCTTTTTGCTTTTGTGAATAGTGCTGCAGTGAACATGGGTGTGCATATGTCTATTCATGTGACAGCTTTTATTTCTCCTGGATATATTCCTAGGAGTAGGATTGCTGGATCATATGGTATTTCTATTTCTAACTTTTTAAGGAAGCGCCATATCATTTTCCAAAGTGGTTGTACCATTTTACATTCCCACCAGCAGTGCATAAGAGTTCCAGTCTCTCCACAACCTCTCCAACATTTGTTATTATCTGTTTTTTGGATTAGTGCCAGCCTTGTTGGACAGAGATGGTATCTCAAAGCAGGATGAGAAGGCAGGAAGGGACAGGAACTGGTCAAATGGACACAGGCAACCCGGGGTGGAAAGGAGGAGTGTGCTGTCACATTGTAGGGATTGCAACTAATGTCGCAAAACAGTATGTGTATAAATTTTTTTTTGTTTGTTTTTTGTTTTTTAATGTTCCTTTATATATATATATATATCATTGTACTGTAGATGAAGGTTTACAGAACAAACTAGCTTCTCTTTAAATAGTTAGTACACATATTGTTTTATGACATTGGTTAACAACCCCATGACATGTCAGCACTCTCCCATCTCCACCTTGGTTTCCCTATTACCAGCTTTCCTGTCCCCTCCTGCCTTCTAGTCCTTGCCCCTGGGCTGGTGTGCCCCTTTAGTCTCATTTTGTTTCATGGGCCTATCTAATCTTTGGCTGTAGGGTGAACGTCGGGAGTGACTTCATTACTGAGATAAAAGGGTGTCCAGGGCCATATTCTTGGGGTTTCTCCAGTCTCTGTCAGGCCAGTAAGTCTGGTCATTTTTTTTTTTTTTCAATTGTACTTCAGGTGAAGGCTTACAGAACAGATAGATTCTCATGAAACAGAAGTACACATGTTATTTTATGAGATTGGTTAACAACCCCACAACATATCAACCCTCTAACTTCTCAACCTTTTTTTTGGTGAAAATACACATAGCCGAAGATACACCATTTCAAAAATTTCTACATGCACAGTTCAGTGACATTGACTACACTCTTCAAATTGTGCTGTTATTCTCACTTAAGATGAAGGCTTACAGAACAAAATAGTTTCTCATTTAACAGTTACTACAAATGTTGCCCTATGACAATGGTTAACAATCTCAGAATACATCAACAATAATATGTGTATAAATTTTTGTATGAGATATTAACTTGAGCTATAAACTTCCCCCTGAAGCACAGGCACATACACACAAACACAAAGAGTACAGCCCTAGAAATCTTATGGGGCAGTTCTAGTCTGTCCTGTAGGATTGCCATGAGTTGGAATCAACTTGACAGAAATAGTTTTTTTTTAATGACTAATGACATTGAGCATCTTTTCATGTGCTTATTGGCATTTGTATATCGTCTTTGGAGAAATGTCTATTTGGATCTTTTGTCCATTTTTAAATTGGGTTATTTATCCTTTTATTATTGAGTTGTAATAGTTCTTTATATATTCTAGATTCAGTGCCTTACTGAATGTAAGATATAATTGAACCAGGAGATAATGTGATTTGGTTTTGTCACATATGAGGATAATTTACCTGCCATTCCCCACCACACCGACTTTCCCAAGAACTTCATGAACACCTCCCAATGCCCAAACAAAGCAGAACGTGCGATGAATGGAAGGATTAATGTTTTGCCACCATATTTGTAAGCACAATGAGGGTGACCAGGTGATAAAAATGTCAGTGGGCCAGTAAATTTTGACTCTAGCTGTGTGTCTGGCATAATTGTAATTAGCATGTTATCTGTGTTTTAAAACAGTAGTCACTAAAATATTCAGATGTATAATAGAAGATAGGGTCTATTGTACTGGGAATAATTAATTTAGAATACTTCTATGGAGTAAAGTTAAAGCTCAGGGTGTTTTACTTCTTAAGAAAAAACACATTTGGAATCTGCTCTGCAAGCATCCAAGGGCATATTTGACAACATGCCTTGCAATAAGGATTCTGAAATCCTAAGTAGATTTAATCATTGCAGGGATTGAAACTGAAGTCAGACATGGGTCGAGTGGTTTCATGAGACTGAATTTCACACTGAACCATAACACACTAGCTGTTGCCCCTCTGCATTACATATCGGGCTTCTGGAAAGTAGGATCTTTTCCCACTTACTTAGCTCTTTTGTATATCTTCAAACCCAGCATTATTTAACATATACAGGAGAAAAACCTGATGATCTGCTTCTGTGAAGATTACAGCCAAGAAAACCCTATGGGGCAGCTCTACGCTGTCATATGGGGTCACCATGAGTCAAAATCGACTTGACACCCACCACCTAACAACAACAACATGGGTGACACAACTACTAACCTAAAGGTTGGCGGTTTGAACCCACCCAGCAGCACCTTGGAAGAAAGGCCTGGTGATCTGCTTCCATAAACATTACAGCCAAGAAAACGCTATGGAACAGTTCTACTCTGTACCACATGGAGTCCCCATGAGTCGGAATCGACTTGATGGCAATGTTTTTTTTTTTTTTGGTCATTGTTTTTAATTCCAGAATTGGTGAAAACCAAAACTAAAACCAAATCTGTTGCCGGCGAGTCGATTCCAACTCATGGCGACCCTACAGGACAGAGTAGAACTCCGCCTTAGAGTTTCCAAGGAGTGACTGGTGGATTCGAACTGCCAACATTTTGGTTAGCAGCCTTAGCTTGCCAAGCTCTTAACCACTGTGCCACCAGGGCTTCCAGAGAAACCCTACTTTAATCACTCTAGCTACTTTACAAACTATATACTCTAATTTTTAGTGATATCTAAATGGAAGTAAAATATAATTCAAGTTACTTTCAAAAACCTATTCTTCACTTGACACAGTCCAACACTGTTTCGTGGTAAAAACATTCAACAAACTAGGAATAGAAGGGAACTCTTTCAACCTGATAAAATTCATCTAAAAAAAAGTCCACAGCTAATGTCATATTTAATGGTGAAAGCCTGGAAGCTTTCCCCTTCAGATCAGGAAAAAGACAGGATGTTGCTCTTGCCACGTGTGTTTGACATTGTGCTGGAGGTTCTAGTCAGTGCAGTTGGACAAGAAAATGAAATAAAGGATATTCAGATTGTAAAGGAGGAAGTAAAACTCTGTTTGCAGAAGGCATGGTCTTCTACATAGAAAACTAAGAATTCACACACACACACTATATACAAACTGTTAGACTTAATAAATGAGTTCAGCCAGATTGCAGGATACAAGAACAATATAAAAATCAATTGTATTTCTATACACTAACAATGAACAATCCAAAAATAAAACTAAGAAAGCATTTTCATTTACAATAGCATTGAAAGGAATAAAATACTTAGTAATAAATTTAACATAAGAAGTGTAAAACTTAGTTCTACATCCTACTTTGGTCAGTAGCATCTGGGGTCTTAAAAGCTTGTGCGCAGCCATCTAAGATACTTTACTGGTCCCATCCCATCTGGAGCAAGGGAGAATGATGAAAACCAAAGACACGAGGGAAAGATTAGTCCAAAGGACTAATGGACCACGACTACCACAGCCTCCACCAGACTGAGTCCAGCATAACTAGATGGTGCCCGGCTATCACTACTGACTGCTCTGACAGGGATCACAACAGAGGGTCCCGGACAGAGCTGGAGAAAAATGTAGAACAAAATTCTAACTCACAAAAAAAGACCAGACTTACTGGTCTGACAGAGACTGGAGAAACCCCAAGAACAAGGCCTCTGGACACCCTTTTAACTCAGTACTGAAGTCACTCCTGAGGTTCACCCTTCAGCCAAAGATTAGACAGGCTGATAAAACGAGACTAAAGGGGCACACCAGCCCAGAGGCAGGGACAAGAAGTCAGGAGGGGACAGGAAAGCTGGTAATGGGGAACCCAAGGTCGAGAGGGGGAGTGTTGACATATCGTGGGTTGGCAACCAGTGTCACAAAACAATGTGTATTAATTGTTTAATGAGAAACTAATTTGCTCTGTAAACCTTCATCTAAAGTAGAATAATAAAAAAGGGTTTACATATAGAAAAAAGCATTCTTTGATGGTTACAAGGGTGGAGAGGGAGGGGGAGGGGAAATCCACTAACTAAATAGTAGACAAATGTCAACTTTGGTGAAGGGAAGGACAACACACAATACAGGGGAAGTCAGCACAACCAGACCAGAGCAAAAGCATAGAAGTGTCCTAGACACATCCAAACATTAAAATATATATATATATAGTTGTTAGGTGCCATTGAGTCAATTACAACCTGAAGTGACCGTACATATGATATATATATATATATATACCAAAAAACAAAAAAAACCCATTGCCATCAAGTCGAATCCGACTCATAGAGACCCTATATGTCAGAGTAGAACTGACCCATAGTGTTTCCAAAGAGTGGCTGGTAGATTCAAACTGCTGACCATTTGGTTAGTAGCTGAGCTTTTAACCACTGCACTGCTGCTAACCAAAAGGCCAGCAGTTCAAATCCAGCAGCCACTCCTTGGAAACCCTATGGGGCAGTTCTACTCTGTCCTATAGGATCACTATGAGTTGGAATTTACTCAATGGCAATGGGTTTTATATATATATGTATATATATAAATATATATATACACACACACACACACAACACCTATTCCTTACTTGTCAACTATCTCATTATCTGACATTTCCCATTTACAACAATAGTAAAAAATCTACTATCCGACTATTTTGTGCATTAATGATGTGTGTCTGGCAGTGGCAAATGCCAAGTTGCAAGGTGAGAGTAACACTGGCTGTGAGGGTTAAGGTTATGTGTCACCTTGGCTGGGCAGCGATTCTCAGTGGTTTGGCATTTATGTAATGATGTAATTTGACAGTTATGTAAAGATGTAGTCATCCTCCATTATGTAATCTGATGTGGTCATCCTCTATTTTCACGTAATGACCTGGTCTTTGGAACCTAACCATGTCAATAAGTGAGGAGTGGGTGTGTATATATCTATCTCTCAATCTCATGTTGACATTTCTCCTCTTTATTAATATTTATATCTTGTGAGTTCGTGGTAGCAGATACTGTGAGTTCTGTATTTTAGAAAGTGTTTTGATTTAAGATTTAACTAACATTACTTCTTAAACACTCGTTAAAGCTAAAAAATGAGAATGCTCCCATCTGGAAAATCATATACTTGAACATAAGTTAAGTTCTTATTTCTTTGTACAAAGGCTGTTTGTTTATTTTAATATGTAAAATATTAAATCTGGTAGGGAATTTATATAAATGCAAGGAAAGTGTTCTGGAAGAAGATATATTAAACTGATAATAATGGGGAGGTGAGAAAGGAACTGAAGTTGTGAAAATGATGGGGTAAGTCCAAAGGGACATCAAACCTATCTATATTATATTAAAAATTTATATGGAGAGTATATGCATGTATTACTTGTATAATTAGCATTAAAAAATACCCTGTCTGGTTGGATTCCTTTATTTTGCAGATTGGAAAAATGGTGGCCTGGAGAGGCTGAGAGGCTTGATATCAAGGAATATCATGCTGCTAGTTAGTGGTAGAGACAGGACTAGACACCAGGGCTCTGACTGCCCAGTCCTATATTCTATTTAAATAATCTACCCAGCCAGTACTGGAGCCCTCATGTGCAGTGGTTAAGAACCTGGCTGCTAACCAAAAGGTCAGCAGTTCAAATCCACCAGCCGCTCCTTGGAAACCCTATGGGGCAGTTCTGGTCTATCCTATAGGATCACTGTGAGTCGGAATTGATGGATAGCAATGGGTTTGTTTTTTTACCCAGCCAGTAACAAAAAGATCAGTAAAGGTTTATTCAGATATAGTGAATATAGAAAATCTGAATTAGTGTAGAAGTTTAGTAGATTTTTATAGAGAGAGTCAATTGGAAGATTTTGGTTGAATTTTATTTTCCAGAACTAGCAGATAAAACCAGAATGCCTTGGAGAAGGGCTTTGAAGAACCTGTGGGCCTGGAGATAGGTGTTGGGGAGGGAGAGCGAGAGGGAGCAGCAGCCATTTGGCTAGTCCTGGAGTGGTGCGGGGGGAAGGACCAGGATCCCTTAAGAGTGGTCAAACGTGGTGTCATGGATTGATTAGTGTCTCCTAAAAATATGTGTCAACTTGGCTAGGCCATGATTCCTAGTACTATGTGGTTGTCCTCCACTTTGTGATCTGCTGTAATTTTCCTGTGTGTTGTAAATCCTAATCCCTGCCTGTGGTTAATGAGGCAAGATTAGGTTATGTTAAAGAGGATTAGGGTGGGATGCAACACCCTTACTCAGGTCACAGCCCTGATCCCATGTAAGGGGTGTTTCCCTGGGGTGTGGCCTGCATCACCGTGTATCTTACAAGAGAGAAAAGGAGAGAGAAGGGAGCAGAGAGAGGGATCTTATTACCACCAAGCAAGAAGTGCCAGGGGCGGAGCATGTCCTTTGGACCCAGGGTCCCTGAGTTGAGAAACTGCTAGACCAGGGGAAGATTGATGACAAGGACCTTCCCCCAGAGCTGACAGAGAGGGAAACCCTTCCTCTGAATCTGGGGCCCTGAATTCCAACTTCAAGCCTCCTAGACTATAAGAGAATAAATTTCTGTTTGTTAAAGCCATCCATCCACTTGTATTTCTGTTATAGCAGCACTAGATAACTAGGTCACATGGCTCCCAGGGAGTGTGAACAAGATAACACTTAGCAGTCGCCTGTACAACTAAGTTCTAAAAGTTGCCTTAGTAATTTTACCCTCCTGAGCATGAAGACTTAATTATTTCTATAAACTATTTCTATTTTGAGTCTCTGGGTGGCGCTCGACTACTAGCTGTAAGGTTGGCGGTTTGAACCCACCCAGAGGGCTCGGAAGACAGCTGGGTGATCTGTTTGAAGGTCCCAGCCTCGAAGACCCCATGGAGCAGTTCTGCTCTGCACAGGGGGTCACCATGAGTCGACTCAGTGACAGCTAGCAACCCCAGGACAGCAGTGCTGACACAAACACAACATGCTGAACCTTGAAAATATTAAACGAAGGGAAAAGCCATTCCCAAAAGACCATGTATCGGTTTATTTGGAAATAAAACAGCATTTTATTTGATTAAGCTGTCACATATGTATGTCTGTGTGTGCATCTGTGTGTGGAGCCCTAGAGGCACAGTGGTTAAGAGCTCAGGCTGCTAACCAGAAGGTTGGCAGTTCGAATCCACCAGCCGCTCCTTGGAAACCCTATGAGGCAGTTCTGCTCTGTCCTGTAGGGTCACTATGAGTCATAATTGACTTGACAGCAATGGGTTTGGTTTATGGTTTGTGTGTGAGTGTGTGTGTATTCAGGTTTTCAACAATGTGCTTTTCTCTGTATACAAAGCGAACACAGCCTACCCTCACTTGGAGTTACTCTGAATACATTTACATTCTATATCTTAGTTGTCCTTTTGTCAACATTTATACAATACATTTTCACAAAATAGAACAAAATAAACACAGCATTAGAGATTTTTAGAGTTGGAGGAGGTCCTAGCCTCACCCGAGCTAGCCAAGCTTCGCTAAGAATTTAAATGACTCACCTAAGCTTTCATCCGGATCCCTGGTTGGTGCAAGCAGCTAATGTGCTCAGCTGCTAACGGAAACGTTGGAGGTTCACATACTAACTGTGCTATTGAAAGGGCCAGGAGGACAAGCTCTACCTTTATCACTCCCTTGTGGCCAGCCGCTTCCGTCGCACTTCCTCTCTCTGACCCTAACCACCCAGAGTTAGGTCAGACCTCATCCCCGGCCACCTCGGGCCACGTCATCGGGCACCGGCACAGCTCCCTGCACCTCAGACCAGCGAGTGCCTCACACTCCGTCCTCCTTCATCGCCTGCCCGTGCCGCCTTTCTCTGCCACCCACAGCTGGTTCCTCACGAGTTAGGACTCCGTTCTTACGACTGCCTGCACAGCACCCCTCTGAATTAGCCACCCTGAGCTAAGTCAGCATCCCAGTGCCCCTGTGGGTTTGTTAATTCTCTAAAATGGCTCACAAAATTCACAAAGGCTATTACCTGCACTTACCAAAAAAACAAAACCCATTGCCGTTGAGTTGATTCCAAGTCATAGCGACCTTATGAGACAGAGTAGAACTGCCCCATGGTTTCTGAAGAGCAGTTGGTGGATTTGAACTGCCAGCCTTTCTGGTTAGCAGTCAAGCTCTTAACCACTGCACCACCAGGGCTCCATACATACTTTACAGTTGCCCGTTTATTATAACCAGAAAGGATTCAAGCGAAGAGATGTATCAGGCAGGGTCTGAGTGAGTTCCCAGCATGGGGCCTCCATTATCCCCAGGGACATGCCACGAGTCTACCCAGAGGTGCCTCAGAAGAAATGCCTGGCAATCTACTTCCAAAAAATCAACAATTGAAAACCCTATGGAGCACAGTTCTACTCTGACACACATGGGGTCGCCAGGAGTTGCAATCAGCTCCATGGCAACCAGTTAAGAAAGACATTGGTGGTTCAATGGTAGAATTCTCAACTTCCATGCGGGAGCCCACCCATCTGCCAAGATTGACAGATTTCAACAGAACTTCCAGACTAAGATAGACTAGGAAGAAAGGCCTGGTGGTCTACTTCTGAAAATCAGTTGTACTTGGGTGGGCAGGGGCTAACAACAAGCTCTCATAGTTGAGCCAAACGACCTGGGTTTATGTCTTCCCTCTACCACTACAAGTTCCATGAAGGCAATTTTTTTTTTCTTTGCTCAACGTTTTATCCCTAAGACTGTGCCTAGCACATGGTACGTGCTCAATAAATATTTGTACAATGAATGAAACCAAAGATAAATGCAGAGCTAGTGACGGAATTTTAAAAATCCTCAGTACATGGAATATTGCAGCGTGGCTGCTGGGGTTGGCAGGTGTTTGTCAAGAAGGACAAAAACAGAACAAGGAAGAGAGGCTTCCCAGCAGAGGAAGTGTTAACTGCAGGGAGAAATGGCTTGAGGATAGAGTGATTGTCAGAGTGTCCCCCAAAACGGTCCTGAGGGCAAGCCAACCCTTCGAAGAGCCTAGGCAATGTGGAATAGGGCATTGGTCTATGTCACACTCAAACCAAGGCTCGGAAAGTTTGCAACTTCCCCTAGGTATCAGGTAAATTAGTAGCAGGATTGAGAATAGATACCAAGACTTCTGCCTCCTGGACTATTGCTCTTTCCATTGTACCACTTCACCTTCTGTAAAGACTAAGAGACAAAGTTATGAAATGCTCGACTAGGACTATGTTCTAAGCAAACCTCTCTCAGGCTACTGAAGCAGCAGGTATTGTGCTTGCTGTCTCATCTTTGACACTGGAAAGCATATGGACCCACAAAGGAACTGAGTACTAGGAGTTAATTCTGCAGGCCTCCTAGTTGCTGCTATAACAGGAATACCACAGATTGGTGGCTTTAACAAACAAATTTATTTTCTCACAGTTGAGAAGGCTAGAAGTCTGAATTCAGGGTCCTGGGAGAAGGTCCTTTCTCCTTGGCTTCTTGATGATCTTTGTATGGCATGGCATCTCTCTACCCGCATCTCTGCTTGCTTTAGGCGCCATTGAGTTGGTTCCAACTCGTAGCGACCCTATGTACAACAGAATGAAACTCTGTCTGGTCCTGCACCATCCTCACAATCATTGTTATGCTTGAGCCCATTGTTGCAGCCGCTGTGTCAATCCGTCTCGTTGAGGGTCTTCCTCTTTTTTTGCTGACCCTCTACTTTACCAAGCATAATGTTCTTCTCCAGGGACTGGTCCCTCCTGACAACATGTCCAAAGTATGTGAGATGAAGTCTTGCCATCCTTGCTTCTAAGGAGCATTCTGGCTGTACTCCTTCCAAGACAGATTTTCGTTCTTTTGGCAGTTCACGACATATTCAGTATTCTTCGCCAACACCATAATTCAGAGGCATCAATTCTTCGTCTGTCTTCCTTATTCATTGTCCAGCTTTCGCATGCATATGAGGCGATTGAAAATACCATGGCTTGGGTCAGGTGCACCTTAGTCCTCAAGGTGACATCTTTACTTTTTAACACTTTAAAGAGGTCTTTTGCAGCAGATTTGCCCAGTGCAAGACGTCCTTTGATTTCTTGACTGATGCTTCCACGGGCGTTGATTGTGGATCCATGTAAAATAAAATCCTTGACAATTTCAGTCTTTTCCCTATTTATCATGATGTTGCTTATTGGTTCATTTGTGAGGATTTTTGTTTTCTTTATGTTGAGGTGTAACCCATACTGAAGGCTGTCTTTGATCTTCATCAGTAAGTGCTTCAAGTCCTCCTCGATTTCAGCAAGCAAGATTTCATCTGCGTATCACAGGTTGTTAATGAGTTTTCCTCCAATCCTAATACCGAGTTCTTCCTTATATAGTCTACTTTCTTGGATTATTTGTTCAGCATTCAGATTGAATAAGTATGGTGAAAGGATACAACACTGACGCACACCTTTCCTGATTTTAAACCATGCAGTATCACCTCCTTCTGTTCAAACTACTGCTTGCTAGCTCTTTTATGTCTCGAAAGAGATTGACTCAAGATACACCCTACGGTAATCCTGTCTCAGTAATATAACAAAGACAACCCATTCGCAAATGGGTTATAACTATAGGCATAGAGGTTAGGATTCACATCACATATTTTTGGGGAACACAATTCAACCCATAACAAGGTCAACGTGCATTCTTGTATCTGCTTCCTGTTTGTCACTCATGTAGAAAGTCATCACTGATAAACCCTGGGTGACAGTGAAAAGTTCAAGAATTCACTTTAGGCCAATCCCAGTCATCTACTTCTTTCTCAGTAAAAAAAATAATAGCTTCCTTTAAATACACGCACACACACACACACACACACACACACACACACATACACTCTCCATAAAAAAATTCTGTAACTATTATTACCTGTACAACTCATCAGATGTTATTCTTGTACCATCTTGGCTCATCTTTTCTATTACCATCTTGAACAACTATTTATTTCATCTACTTAAACATTTTATCATTTTAATTTTTCAATTATTTAAGACATCTCAACAAACATTTTAACTTGTAATGTCATTTCAGAAACTGCATTTTCTATCCCACTCCATGATGGCTTTGCATTAAAAACCAAAAACCAAGCCCATTGTCGTTGAGTCAGTCCCAACTCATGGAACTCAACTACTAACCTGAATGTTGGTGGTTCCAACCTACCCAGTGGAGCCGTGGAAGAAAGGCCTGACAATCTGCTTCCATAGAGATTACAGCCAAGAAAACCCTGTGGAGCAATTCTACTCTATAACACATGTGATCACCAGGGGGTATGCTTTAGGCATGTGTTAATTGCTTGCTTATGGAATGAATGGAGACTTAAAGTGAGATTAATTGCAGTTTCTATATTCATTTTTTAGCAGCATTAGAGTCAAATATCCCAAACTCATAATGGTCTTTAAAAATGAAGAGCCTACCCCAGTGAGTAAGAGCTGGGAAGTATCTAGTTCTTATTCATCTTTGTCTCCCTAATATCTGACACCTGACATAGAATTAGGTCCATGGTATGCACTAGGGGGATGGTTATTGGATAAATGAATAGCCATCCCACTCTTCTCGTGTCTTCCCTCCACTGGATATTGTGATGGTTTCTCCAGAATTTCTTCATCCTTACTGTGCACCAGCCAGGAGGTTTTCTGAGAGGGTTGACTTCATTCCAGTAATCCCATCCACCATGCTACGGTGTGAATTGTTTAGGTAATTCAAACCTAAGCTAATCAGTGGTTCAGGAAGGAGCGTGTGGTCAATCCAGGCCAGTGAATGAGGGCTTCTGTTAAAGAAGGCTCCTCATTCTTACAAGAGAACAACAGGAAGTCAGCTGTCTCTCTCCTGCTGGATGGAGTGGAACTCAGATGGAAGCCTGGAACTGCTGCACTCATTTTACCACCAGGAAGGATGATGCTGTTACCAGAGATGCCAGAACAGAGGAATGGAAAGAAAGGGAACCTGCTTAATTGATTCCCATCAAATTAACCCTGAAATCTGACCAACAGTAGATCCAGGTTTAGGTTTTTATTGGCCTGATGCTTATACAGTTTTGAGAGTTCTCTTTAAGAAAAAACTCCCCAAAAACCCATTGCCGTAGAGTTGAGTCTGACTTACAGCGACCCTATAGGACAGAGTAGAGCTGACCCATAGAGTTTCCAAGGAGGGGCTGGTGGATTTGAACTGTCAGCCTTTATGGTTAGCAGCCAAGCTCTTAACCACTGTGCCACCGGAAAAAGAACAAAAAATTATAGATACAAAACTAAGTACAGAATATTTTGTTAGAATGAGAAAAAAATCACACCAAATCACAAATTTTAAAAAGCTGGCAAATGCCATAAGTATCCCCAAACCTAAAGCAAACAAACAAACAATATTTTTATTGTTTCATTACCTGCTGACACATCTCTGTGGTACCTGATTCTCCTACTTTTTGGAATGCATACTCTTTAGTGTCCTCCTCATTAGAGTTTTATAATAGCATTAGAGAAGTTTTGTAATCTTAGAATAGAAATGGAGTCCAGTATTTCCTCTTTCATAGTTGATCAGGATCTGTTTTGATAGCTTTAACAAGTTTCTTTCCATTTCACAACATTATTTGTAATGTCATGCATATCATATGATTGTCAAATTTGGGAAAACCTCTATCACACTTCACAGATGATTTATAAGATTTCAGGACATTTAAATTTTTTTCGCTCTATGGTAATCTTCAATATACTTGGAGTTCACCAAACTCAGTTACCAATTGTACTCAATGTCCTCTTTGTAGTGGCAGATGATAAATTTTATGTTATCCTCATTGATATCAGTATTTGAGGCTGGGGGCTGATTTGGCTTCCCTACATTCTGTTTGTAGTACTGTTATAGTTTGTATCCTATAAGCACAGGAATTTTTATAATTTCTATTTCAACTGATTCCCATCAAAAAAAGAAGAAAGTATGGGACGTTTCTGATTGTATATGCTGCATCATCTGGTACCGTATATGCTTGACAGAAGAGAATTTCTGTTTTGAGAAGGTGTCTGCTTACATTTTTGCTCATCAGATGATCTGACTCGCTGGCTGGTTCTCCTGGTCTGAATCAGCTCAACTGATTTCACTCATCCATATGTGGTCAATTGGTGGATTGAGGGCCCCTGGCTGAACTGGGATGGCTGAACTCTCATGACCGGTGGTTAGCCAGCTGTCAGTGAGGCAACATGGATGATTAGGTCACATGCCTCTCATCTTCCAGGAAGCTGGCCTGGGCTTCTGCATAAGGCAGTCACAGTTCCAGGAACCCCGAGAGAGCAAGCTCCAGTGCACAAGCACTTCTCCCGTCTCTGCTTGCTTCATGTAAGCGAGCCCAAGAGCCTCACGAACCCTTCCCAACACGTGACCCTCTGCCCTAGCTGACCTGAAGCTGCCTTCCTTGAATTCAAAGCCTAATCCAGCAGCGGCATCACAATAATTACCTGTTGAGATTGGATCCCTGGTAGCTCAGTGGTTCAGAGCTTGGCTACCAACCCAAAGGTCAGCAGCTCGAGTCCACCAGCCGCTCCTTGGAAACCCAGTGAGGCATTTCTGTTCTGTTGGAATCAACTCAAAGGCAATGGGTTTGGCTTTTTTGTTTTGTTTTGTTTTGCGGATAGGACCTTAAAGGGTGTCTAATGATGCAGCTGAATTTTAAAACATAAGTCAATTTTTGTTATTCCGGTTTGATATCAGAATATACAATTTGTACACATATATAGTTCTTTTATAGTAAAAGTTCTTTCTTAGTAAACATAAGATAGCCTTCTTCCCCCTCCCCCGCCTAATAAGTTTTAAACCTAGAGTTCTGCATTACCAGGCTTTTCATGCCTTAAAGCTTGTTTTATATCATTTGAAACTCAAATCTAGAGCAAATTTTCTGGTCCTGAGAAGCTTGCAGTAACTAAGTTACAAGTTAACATCTATGATCTTGTAGGAAAAAAAAAGTTCATATGTAGGACTGATAAGTAATCATTATCTTCTTAGGGAAATTATGGAGGAAATTAGAGGCTTGCTTGCTTTGTTGTCAAGGTAACAGCTGCCGTGTCTCCTCAGGATCTGTTAATGTGTTTATTGAAGCTAGCACAAATATTTTTCCACCGCCACAATCCCAGGGTCGGTTTGTGAGTGATGTCTCTCTTGAGGGCTAATCAACAAATATATTAGCTTCCCAGACAAAGACCACGGCAATAGCAAGCCGTGCAAAGCTGACAGATTACCTTTATTTCCTGTTATATGTGAAGCTCTGATGGCAGCACACCCATTTTTCTTTGTGCAATTACATTCATTTGTGGGCTGTAAAGATTCCGACAACAGACCCAGAATGTTCGACTGGGACAAATCCCAACGGGTGTTACTTTCAAGAGAAATCAAAGTGCTAAGTTTTACAAAGAACGATCACCGGTGGAGTGGTCCATAGTAAATGGAGTGGTAGGAAGGAAAGAATACAGAAACTAGGAGAAATGACAGGCTTCGCAGGTTTCTCGGGAGAGGCAGGCCTGCTGTGGGGAAGGCTGACGAGAGGTTCCAGAGCCCTGTTGATAATTGTAGCCTCTGAAGAAGGCACAATCCAGACAGAATATGCTCTCATACCCGTGTAGATCCTGAAGCGAAAACACTCCCCTTTCTTAAAAAAGAAAAACAAAACAGAAAAAACAAACTCTACGCAAGTGAAAGGTGGGCCTGATGAATAAGTTTTCTGTACTCCAAAAGTGGAGCCCTGGTGGTGCAGTGGTTGAGAGCTATGGCTGCTAACCAAAGTTCAGCGGTTCGAATCCACCAGCCGCTCCTTGGAAACCCTATGGGGCACTTCTACAGTTCTACTCTGCCCTATAGGGTCGCTGTGAGTCAGAATTGACTCCACGGCAACGGGTGTGGTTTTCTGGTTTTACTTCAAAAGTGCAAGAATCACTTACATGCCAACATCCGTAAGTGCCTGTAGAATGTGTATATCCATTTAAGGAATGTCTGTTCAAACATTGGGTCCACATCTTAGTATTTGATTTATCTCTTGCTTCTAAATGATGCAGATTTGATTTTTCTCTTACGGGTTTGCTGAATATACCAGTAACAGTAATCACAGTCATTTAAGCAAGAAGTTTGATTCCTTTTAACTATTTGGTAGTATGGCTTGTTAGAAAAGAAATACTGTACGAGTGGGCAGGAATGGGCCCCAGGGGCTCGAGGGGTTCATCACACAGTCAGTAACTTGCCTTACACTGCCCTCTTCCTGCCCTTACGTCCAGCCAGAGAGGAACGGACCACGGAGCTGGGGCTCCGAGACTCCCTCACTGGGAAAATTAAATAGAGACTGTATATTAGATGACTCTACTGAATTTATGCTAATTTTCTTAATGTGATAATGGTATTGTGATTATGTAGTTGAGAGTTCTTAATCTTAGGTGACGCATGTGGATATTCAGGGGTGAAATTTTCTGATGTCTGCAACATTCAATAACTTGCATATAGATAAATTCATAGATGGATAAGAAAGAGAGAGAGAGAGAGGAAGGAGCTCTGTGGTGTAATGGTTAAGCACTCAGCTGCTAACTGAAAGGTCGGTGGTTCAAGCTCACTTAGCAGCTGCTCGGGAGAAGAGACCCTAGGAAACTCTATGGTGGCAGTTCTACTCTGTCATGTAGGGTTGTTACGAGTTGGAATGGACTTGATGGCACACAACAACATATGTGTATGTATATATATATAGAGAGAGAGAGAGAGAAACAAACATGGTAAAAGTTAATTATTTGATCTCAGTGAAGAATATATGGATATTGATTGTTCTTTTAATTTTTCTGAAGGTTTGAAAATTTTCAAAATAAAACGTTGGAAAGGAAAGAATATAAAAAAGAATATGTAGTCCTTGACCTCTGGTGATTCTTTCTTTGAGTCACTTTTATATTTTCTGGAGAACTGGACAACTGACACATCAGACACTATCCCTCTAAAGACTATAAAGTAAGGGGGCAGGAAGAGCCCTGGTGGCACAGTGGTTAAGAGCTATGGCTGCTAACCAAAAGGTCGGTAGTTCGAATCTACCAGCTGCTCCTTGGAAACCCTATGAGTAGTATCCTCTGCCCTGTGGGGTCAGTATGAGTTGGAATCGACTCCACGGCAATGGGTAAGGGGGCAGGAGAGAGTCAGCCAGGGGATGGACTTCAGGTAGTCAAAGGAGACTGGGATGGCTGTTCGTTGGCTCACTGGTCTCACAGCTGGGCATGGGAAGTGGGTGGTTAAGCATAGAGAATTCTTTAAAAAAAAAAAAAAGGTGTTTAGGAGATTAATATATTTCTGTTTTTAATATTTTGCTGCATCATTTATTATTACTTTGATCTGAGAATCAGGACTATTTCCCTGGTTTTGAAGGGCAATTTGTTACACCAAAGAGCAGGAAGTACCATCCCTGGAGTTTCTGACGTGAAAGCCAAGTTTTGTGTGTGTGTGTGTGTATGTGTATATGTGTGGGTATGTGTGTGTGTGTTTGTGTGTGTATGTATGTGTGTGTGTATGTGTGTGTGTGTGTATGTGTGTGTATGTGTTGTATGTGTGTGTATATATGTGTATGTGTGTATATATGTGTGTGTATGGGTGTGTGTATGCATGCACGTTTGCTAGGCATTTGAAACAAGTACAGGCAAATGGAGTTACCAGTATTTCCTAAACTATGTTCCTATTTTTAAAAAACATCTGTGCTCAAATAAGTTTGGAAACACTGCATATTATATAATCTTCTTGAGATTAAAAATGCACATTAGCATATTAAAAATTCTGAGAAGTCCCACCAAAAAGAAGCCCATGTAAACGATTTAGCACAGGATTTGCCAAACTCACAAGGGTACCTATAGAATATTACACTTCAGGACGCACAGTGTAAATGCAACCAGGATAGCTGTTTAAAACAATCATATAGTAATGCTTTCCACCAGATTGTATTGTCAATAAATGACAATCTATAAAACATTATTTTCTCAGGAGCAGGTTTTGTACACTTTCTAATAGTACTGGCTAGGAATAGCCAATTAGAGTTTCTGGGAGCCAATGTAACTGGAATATAAATCTTCAGTGAAGATGAGACATTTAAAAAATTATGATAATCAGTGTGAAAAGCTGACTTAAGAAAACACGCTTGCATGCATTTTAAGACACACATTTTAGAAATCAAAGCATGCCTCTATTATTTTCTGATGCTAAATATTTCTAATCTTATTGGAGTTGACATGCTAATTTGATTCTTTAGTATTTCTCTTTTCTCTCACTTCATTATTGCTCCTAACTCTTCTTAAAAGTGTTACTTTTAAGGGTAGACGGATGAGTGAATAGACGGATAAATAAGTAGACAGATGAATTAAAAAAAAAAATTGCCATCAAGTCGATTCTGACTCATAGCAAACTTATAAGACAGAGTAGAACTGCCCTCATAGAGTTTCCAAGGAGTAGTTGGTGGATTCAAACTGCCAACCTTTGGTTAGCAGCTGTAGCTCTTAACCACTGCACCATCAGGGTTCCGACGGATGGATAGATAACAGTATCATAGAACTGTAGTTTCAACCAGGACACCCTGCCCTGCCCCCTTATTTCCCGTCATTCTTCTCCATGAATCTCTTCTGCAGTCAAACTAGGCTACTTAGAGTCCCTAAAATCACAGTGTTTCCTCCCCTTTGTGTCTTTGCTAATGTGATTCCCTCCCTTACTGAACGCTCTTCCTCTTCCTCTTTGCCGTACCTACCCTTGCATCTAAACCAACCCCTCGCAACCCTGTCCCACCTCCACCTCCTCATTAGCATTGTCCTGGGCCAGGCCAGTGTACAGGGACTTCTTCCTGTTTCTTGTGAGACCTGCCAGGCTACGTCATTTGGTGGCACTTGCATAGATTTGTTAACTTTGTGGGTGTATTTGCATTATTTCGGCATCCAGACTGTATGTGTTTTGAGGGCAGTGATTCTGTTTGCGACATCTTTGTTGCCCTCACATTACCTTGAACATAATGGGCATGGATTTAATTTGTTGATTGATTTGACATAACTTTTTTCTATTTTAAAATACAGAAACTGGGGGCAGCTCTAAGATGGCAGAGTAGTCAGACGCTTCCAGTGGTCCCTCTTACAACAAAGACCTGAAAAAAACAAGTGAATCAATTATATACAACAATCTAGGAGTCCTGAATAGCAAAGGCAAAGTTGAGGAATCAGACTAAGTGGCAGGGGGAGGGAGAGATGGTTCAGAAGCAGCGAAGAGTTGCCAGACCTGAGCTGGCAGGAACCAGCACCCTGTGGGCTGGATCGGCTGGTGTGCACAGTAAGGCAAGCAGTGGGGTTCAGGATGCATTTTCCAGGTCAGGAGAGACCAAGCAGCGGAGAATCTGTTCAGGCCTCCAGTGCCAGTGAAATGCTTAATTGGCAAAAGATAAGTATATGCATTTAACCTGCCGTGTGGATCAAAAAACACCCCGGTTGGGAAGAACCTCTCCTTCATTTACCTGATCCCTCCCCACTCTGCACTGGGTCCCGGGCTGCCTTCAGTGATTGCCGTGTCCCTTGGGCTGGAAGTAGGATCTGTCACGTGCCCTGAGCCATTCTCCTGGCCTTGGAGAGGGAACAAACTAACAGGCAAAAAATAATCTGCCAGCTCCCCTAAGCCAGGAACTCAGGGCAGGCACAGATCCTTTGCCTATGCACAGGCATAAGGGGTCCACGGACTTTGAATGCCTTTCACCCCTGCATAGACCTGTGTGGGCCCATTTCAACAGCGTAGGCCCTCATTAGCACAGTACAACAGGGTATATACCTGAAGCCTAATTTCAATGTATCAGCTATATGGTGGCAGGTTTGTGACATTTGATACCGCTCTGCCTACTAAGCATGGTCTTCACCTACCCACATCAGGGGCCTCGGAACTGGTGGCTCCACCCACACCACCTAGCCACCTGCGACAGGGGTCCAAGAAAAAGTGGTGCCTCTCAGTCCTTAGAGCCAACAGCATTGGGTGTCCATAATCAGGCTGCAAAACCTACCCATCTATGCACTCTAGGGAATAGGGGCATGCTTTGCTCCCAGACACTCAGGGGCAGCCGTCAGTCCCCTGCCTTGCTCAGTGTGTGACCCCCTACTGCAGCCAGATACCTGAGCCTACTCCAATCACCCCTGCCCATCTAGGACTGTAGGTGAGAGCCTGCACCATACACTCAGTGACCAATGACCTGGACACTTGAGCTGAATCCATACAAGAAAAGTAAATGGACTCCTGGGAGCCATAGCTAGTAATAGATCTAACCACCTGGTGACAGGATGTTATAGCTTCAAAGGTGCCAATAATCAAACTAGCTCACACAAGCAGCCTATTTGGGCATATCAAAACAAAACAAAACAAGAAGCAAGGACACAGTAAGCAAACATAAAATACATATAATAACTTATTCATGGCTCAGAGACAACAGTCAATATCAAATCACATAAAGAGGCAGCCTCAGCAAGCTCCCAAAACAAAGAATCAAAAAATTTTCTGGAGGAAGAGAATTTCTTGGAATTACTGGAGGTAGAATACAAAAGATTAATATACAGAACTCTTCATGAGATCAGGAAGGAGATCATGCAAAAGGAACAACAAGCCAAGGAACACAGAGACAAAGTGACAGATGAACTTAAGAAGATTAGAGAAGAGCATAATGACAAATTTAACAGGCTGCAAGAATGCATAGAGAGACAGCAATCAGAAATCCAGAAGATTAACAATAACATTTCAGAATTAGAGAACTTAATAGAAAGTCATAGGAGCAGAATTGAGGCAAAGGAAGTCAGAATTAGAAAGATTGAAGATAAAGCACTTGACACCAACTTATTTGAGGAAAAATCAGATAAAAAAATTTAAAAAAATGAAGAAACCCTAAGAATTATGTGAGACTCTATCAAGAGGAATAACTTCTCTGATATTGTGAAAGATGAGAAGATATCTATCCAAGATGCTCATCGAACCCCAGATAAGGTAGATCCCAAGAGAAAGTCACCAAGACATGTTATAATCAAACTTGCCAAAACCAAAGATAAAGAGAGAATTTTAAGAGTGGCTAGGGATAAACAAAAAGTCATCTACAAAGGAGAGTCAATAAGATTAGGCTGGGACTACTCAGCAGAAACCATGCAGGCAAGAAGGCAATGGGATGACATATATAAAGCCTTGAAGGAAAAAAATTGCCAGCCAAGAATTATATATCCAGCAAAACTGTCTCTTAAATATGATGGCGAAATTAGGGCATTTCCAGATAAACAGAAGTTTAGGGAATTTGCAAAAACCAAACCAAAATTACAGGAAATACTAAAGGGACTCCTCTGGTTAGAAAATCAATAGCATCAGATAACAACACAAGACTAGAACACAGGACAGAGCAACCAGATGTAAACTCAGACAGGGAAGTCACAAAAATAAAGCTAAAACACTGCAAATAGGAAAACAGAGACGTCAATAGGTAAAAGATGACAACATTAAAACAAAAGAGGGACTAAAAAATGTAGTCATAGATCTTTTATATGGAGAGGAAGTCAAGGCAATATAAAGAAATAAAAGATTGGTTTAAACTTAGAAAAATAGGGGTAAATATTAAGGTAACCACAAAGGAAACTAACAATCCTACACATCAAAATAAAAATCAAGAAAAACATAAAAACTCAGCAAATACAAAATCAACAACAATGAAGAGAATGAGGAACACCAAAGACACAAGGAAAATATTAACCCAAGAGACAGAAAGGGCCACGTAAACCAGAGACTCCATTAGCCTGAGACCAGAAGAACTAGACAGTGCCCTTCTACCACCAATGACCACCCTGACAGAACACGACAGAGAGTCCCTGATAGAGCAGGAGAAAAGTAAGGTGCAGACTCAAATTCTAGTAAAAAGACCAGACTTAATGGTCTGACTAAGACTTGGGGACCCCAGAAGACATGGCCCCCAGACTCTTTTAGCCCAGAACTGAAACCATTCCCAAAGCCAACTCTTCAGACAAAGATTAGACTGGACTATGGGACATAAAATGATACTCATGAAGAGAGTGCTTCTTAGCTCAAGTAGATACATGAGACTAAATGGGCAGCTCCTGCCCGGATAAGTCATTGGTCTTGCAAAATTCTATCTTGCTATCTCTGGTGTCAGTTCTATCACCAAAGCCATATTTTCCAACTACCGATCCTTCTTTGTTTCCAACTTTCACATTCCAATCACCACTAATTACCAATGCATCTTGATTTCATGTTTTATCAATTTTAGACTGCAGACGTTGGTAAAAATCTTCAATTTCTTCATCTTTGGCATTAGTGGTTGGTTTGTAAATTTGAATAATAACTGTATTAACTAGTCTTCCTTGTAGGCATATGGATATTATCCTATCACTGACAGCATTGTATTTCAGGATAGATCTTAAAATTTTTTTTTGGCAAGGAATGCGACACCTTTCCTCTTCAATTTGTCATTCCTGGCATAGTGGAGCATATGACTGTCCAATTCAGAATGGCCAATACCACTCCATTTCAGTTCACTAATGCCTAGGATATTGATCTTCAAGCATTCCATTTCATTTTTAACAACTTCCAATTTTCCTTGATTCATACTTCGTACATTCCATTTTCCGATTATTAATGGATATTTGCAGCTGATTCCTCTCGTTTTGAGTCATGCCACATCAGCAAATGAAGGTCCTGAAAGCTTTACTCCATCTACATCATTAAGATCAACACTACTTTGAGGAAGCAGCTCTTCCCAAGTTGTATTTTGAGTGCCTTCCAACCTGAGGGTCTCATTTTCAGGCACTATATCAAACAATATTCTGCTGCTATTCATAAGGTTTTCACTGGCCTATTTTTTTCTTAGAAGTAGATCACCAGGTTCTTCTTCCTAGTCTGTCTTCATTTGGAGGCTCTGTTGAAACCTGTCCACCTGGGTGACCCTGCTGGTATTTGAAATACCAGTGGCATAGCTTCCAATATCACAGCAACACACAAACCACCACAGTGCAACAAACTGACAGACAAGTGGTGGAAAACCAGTTGGGAGAGTTTTATTAGTCCAGGTGAGAAATGATGAGTCCCTGAACCAGGATAGTGACCGTGAGGAGGGAGAATGAGGATGGATTTAGAAGCTATTTAGGAGGTAGAATTTACAAAACATGCTAACCATATAGGGCGAGGGAGTTGGAGGACCCAAAGATAAACCAGGTTTCCAGCACCAGGACTGGATGGATGAAGAAGAGCAGGTGCATGGATGAAGAAAATGTCTGTCCAGTTTTGAAGATGTTGAAATTGCATTTCTGGGGGACAATGGAATCGAGTTGTCTTATTGGCATGTGTAAGCATGTGGGATGTGAAAGACGGAAGAATAGGGAAAGGAGCCACATCCTGGCAAGAGCGATGGACCCCAATCATCAAGAAAGGATGGGACTACTGCTTCATGTAGGGCAGAGAAGAACACCCAGGTGATCCACGGGGAATCTTGCCTTTCTCCACTGCCCAGTTTTGTTGGTAAATGGGCAATGTATCAGACTTAGCCTGAGGAGAGCTTGGGGACCATGGGCTCAGACCCCTCATGGATCAAGATCAGGGTCACCTCACAGGCTAAGCCACCTAGACCAGCAGAGGTACCAGCTGACTGTGAGGAAATCTAGGATGGGTAGTACAGGAGGGAAACGGTGGGTCTCAGATGTGGCTTTGAGAGTAGATGCAGAGGCAAAAACTGTAGTTTGTGCCCCTGACCTTCTTATACAGTTCTCCAAACAAAGGAGCCAACCAGAAATCTGGAGCAGCTAATCCCAAATAGGGTGAATTTACTATTAGAAGCATATGGATCTGAGCGGTATAGTGTGGGCTATAGTGGATGATGTGGTGCTTTGCCCAAATCCCCACATCAGGACCAGGATGCTCATTCTCCAGCTGCCAGAAGTACTGGCTGCTGACAACTGACCTCTGAGTCTTTCTTCTGGAATTTTCCTTAGCTAAGAGAGGTGCCATGCCTAATTTTACAACTTTTAGCCCACATCCAATGACTGATTGAAGGTGGACACAAAGGCCTGCCCGCCTCCCCGCTGCTTTGTCTCAATTCTGGACAACTCGGCAGGGCCATCCCAGCTCCAGAGCTCCCCTTAGGATGGGCTGAGGCCTCTGTTGCAACTGCACTGCAGGTCCACTTCTCTTGCAGGTAAATCCTCCTACCTTCAACCCTCCAGGTGTTGTTCCCCAAAACCTCCTGATGCAAGCCTTTGTTTCAGACTCAGTGTCTTGGGGAACTTAACCTAGGACATTGTTGTTGTTGAGTGCCCTTGAGTTGATTCTGACTCATAGCGACCTCATGTGACAAAGTAGAACTGCCCCATAGGGTTTCCTAGGCTATAATCTTTACAAAAGCAGATTGCCAGATCTTCCTCCCGGAGAGCCGCTGAGTGTGTTCGAACTGCCAATCTTTTGGCTAGCAGCTGAGCACCTAACCACCAGCGCTCCTTCCTTAAGACATTGGGGCAGTGCAAATGAGCTGAATCCTTCTCCTTTATGGGAGAAAGTCAACAGATAGTGTCTAAAGGTGATAAAATCCATGTATAAAGGTACAGGCAGTCCCTGGATTACAAATGAGCTCTGTTCCTAAGTCTGTCTTTAAGTCAAATTTGTACATAAGTCCGAACAGTTAGGTACAGTTCATATCTAATGTCAGTTAGGCAGATGTTTGTCTTAGTATATAGTGTACCTTTCTATTCATAAAAAACACTAAACACTTCCAGATATACTAAAACATCTTTAACATAGTAATACAGTAATAATAATAATGTTTTGATATGTATTGCAAAGTAGCGCCTGTTTGTTATTATGAACCACTGTGTGTACCTTGAATTTTTAATATAGTAGGCTATATGGGGGTTGATTCGTAACTACCGGTTGTACGTAAGTTGGATGTTCATAACCTGGGGACTGCCTGTATAAGCATATCATCTAAAATTACACAGACAACCACCAGAAGAAATAAAAATAGAAATTATTAAAAAGGAGGTTGCCTTTGTATAGTGTGACTGGGGATTAGGTGGGAGACTTGCTTTTCCTAAGATTTTTTGAGCTATCTGATTTAATACCATATGCAAATAGTACTTTGATTCAAATCAAATTTTATCGTAAAAAAGACTCTTGAGGAAAACTGACTGTGGTGAGGTAGTGGAGTGAGGTACATGAGTCATAATATTTATATTCAAAGGATCTTGGCCTAGAATTCAGATGTTGGCTCTTGGTGTCTGGGTAATCTGCTGTCAGTCACTTGCTCTCTCAGAGCCTTAGTTTTCTCATCCGTCAAGTGGGAATGATAATTATATTGGCATAAAAACCGCTCGAGATTATTGTGAGATATAAATGAAATAATGAAAGGGAAAATGCTTATAAAGCTCCAAAGAACTATCCTGTATGGGAGAATGAAATAAATGTTCGAGGTACTGGCAATGTGCGGGAACACAAAAGAAAGAGCAATGAATTCTGGCCGTGGATGAGAAAGGCTTTATGAAGGCAGAGTCACTTGGAGTTGGCTGAGAAGCATAAAGTAGGATTTTGATAGGCAGAGAAAGTGGGGTGAGGAGGAGAGAGATTTTATTTTTAATCTTTTTAAAATTCTTTTTATCACAGTAACCCATGGACGTGAATAAAAAGCAGCAATTCAGAAGGGCTTGTTACATCCCTCACATTTTTTAAGTCCTTGTTCAAATGTCACATTTCCCAATGAGCCCTTCTCTGACTACACTATTTAAAACTACAGCCCCAGGCCGGCTCCTTATTGCTCCTCCCTGCGTTATTCTTTTCCCCAGCACTTATTCTCTTCTAACAGGTTATAACTTATTTATTGTGTCTATGGTTTATGTCTCTTTCTTTCGACTGGAACGTGAACTCCACAAGGACAGAGATTTAGTTGGTTCTCTTCATATCTCAAGTGCCTAAACAGTGCCTCCAACATTGCAAGGGCTTAATAAATATTCATTGTATAAATGAAAAATATGAAACCATCTTTCCTGCATCAACCCTCCCCAGACTCCATTCTATACCCCAGAAGTACTTGTGGTTTTTTTTTTTAATATGTAACAGAACATTTTTTACACGTACAATTCAGTGACATGACCCACATTTTTTTTTATTGTACTTTAGATGAAGGTTTACAGAGCAAATTAGCTGTTGCTGTCGAGTCGATTCCAACTCATAGCGACCCTGTAGGACAGAGTAGAACTGCCTCCATAGAGTTTCCAAGGGGTACCTGGTGGGTTCGAATTGCCAACCTTTTGGTTATCAGCCATAGCACTTAACCACTGTGACGCCAGGGTTTCCACAAATTAGTTTCTCGTTAAACAATACACATATTGTTTTGTGACATTGGTCACCAACCCCATGACATGTCAACACGCTCCCCTTCTCAACCTTGGGTTCCCCATACCAGTTTTCTTGTCCCCTCCTGCCTTCTTGTCTTTGCCCCTGGGTTGGTGTGCACATTTAGTCTCGTTTTGTTTTATGGGCCTATCTAATCTTTGGCTGAAGGTTGAACCTCAGGAGTGACTTCAGTACTGAGTTAAAAGGGTGTCCAGGGGCCTTATTCTTGGGGTTTCTCCAGTCTCTGTCCGACCAGTAAGTCTGGTCTTTTTTTGTGAGTTAGAATTTTGTTCTACATTTTTCTCCAGCTCTGTCCGGGACCCTCTTTTGTGATTGCTGAGCACTTATGTTTTTTAAAACAGTGAATTATTTTGAAAAATTTTAAACATACATAAAAGTAGAGAGAACAGTACAGTGAACACCATCTAGCCTCCACAATTACTAACGTTTGGCCTTTTTTCCCCCTCTCTATCCTTGTATATTTTTGGGGAAGGATAGATTACTGCTGAAATATTTTAAAGCAAATCCTGGACATCATGTTATTTTGCCTGTAAATACTTCACTATGCCTCTAGGCAAAAAAGATATTTTTAAAACTAACCACCATGCCATCATTATACCTAACAAAATTAACAATAATTTCTTAACATCATCTTGTATCCAGTGCATAATCAAATTTCTCGATCGTCTAAAAATTGTTCTAATCAGAATTCCAAATGAGATCCCCACATTGGATTTGGTTGTTTTCTTTCTAAGTGTCATTTATTCTATAACCTGCCTCCCCCCACCCTCCTCCCCCACCCCGCCATGGCACTGGATTGCTAGAGAAATGAGGTCAGTCATCCCATGGAATGTCCCATATTCTGAATTTGGCTGAGTGCTTCCTCGTGGTGTACTTTACCTTGTTCTCCAGAGACAACTACTTTTAACAGTTTCTGTTTTTAGTTCTCCCTGTGATTACCTTGATATCGCTAAATGTGCTCTTTCTTGATTTAGATTATCATGATGGATGTGAATGGCGCTCCCTTGCCGGCTTCTCTCTTCTCTTACCTCCCTCCTTCCAGTATAATTTTGTCACTATTTTCTGCCCATCCACCTCTCTGATTTCAAATAATATCCTTGACCCTCTATTTTCTGTTCCATCATCCAAGAGAGTGTCTCTTGTTGAGGGCATTTCTGCTGCAATATATAATAGATCCCCTCATCTTTTCTTCTTTCTACTTCATCCTCTGTCAGCTGCACCTTTAATCTTAAGATTTCCAGGTGGATAATGTGTGTATTATTTTCTGTAATCATAATTTAGTCTTCTGTGATTTGTCTATGAGTTAATTCTAAAATTGTAAAAAATTTAAATGAGCACTTATATTATTTTGGCTTTTCAAATTTAGTTTACTACAGAGCCTTGTTGGCGAAGTGGTTAAAAGCTTGGCTGCTAACCAAAAGGTCAACTGTTTGAATCCACCAGCCACTCCTTGGAAACATTACGGGGCAGTTCTACTCTGTCCTTAAAGGTCTCTGTGAGTGAGAATTGACTCGATGGCAATGGGTTTTTTTTTTTTTTTTTTTTTTTAAACAGAGACAGAGCTAAAAAATACCCTTTGATTTCCTCTTGGTGGGGTCAATTTTAAACATTGAAAGAAGAACGTTTCTAGAGTTGCATTAAAATGGATTCACCTTTTTTACACTCCACAAATCTGCTACATTTTAACTTGGTTCATATTTGGTCCATGCTGGGAATGATATTTGAGACTGAAGTAATTCCAAGAACAATGATAGAAAAGAAAAAATACCTGATATCTTCCAAAAATAGACAATTTCATTCTACTTGGACCAGCCCTGTCCGTGGAGGCAGCAGTCAAGAAATCAAATGATGTATTGCATTGGGAAAATCTGTGGCAGGAGACCTCTTTAAGTAAGGTTCTAAAAAAACAAAGATGTCAGTCACTTAGATGTCCAAGGTGTGCCTGACCCAAGCCAAGGTCTTTTAATCGCCTCGTATGCATGTGAAATCTGGACAATGAAAAAGGAAGACAGAAGACGAATTGATGCATGCAGATTGTGATGTTGGCAAAGAATATATGGTTAACTGCCAGAAGAACAAATCATTTTTAGAAGAAATACAACCAGAGTGTTCCTTAGAGGTGAGGATGGTAAGGCTTCAGCTTGCTTACTTTGGACACATCCTCAGGGAAGACCAATCCTTAGAAAAAGACATCATGTTTGTTAAAGTAGAAGGTCAGTGAAAATGAGGGAAACCCTCAGTGAGATGCATTGACACAACAGCCGCAACAATGGACTCAGGCATACCAACGATCATGAAGATGGCGCAGGACCGGGCAGCATTTCGTTCTGTTGTACGTAAGGTCATCATGAGTTGGAGCCGGTTCCTTGGCAAATGACAACAGCATGAATCGGGAAATGAAACTGAAAGTCAATTGAAGACACCTAGTGGAGGGCCTTGAATATCATGTTGAGAAATGTGTACTTTGTAGATCCTAGGAAGCTCCTGAGGCTTTCTAAAGAATGCATACTTGGGCTTAAACCTTCTTGAAAATAACTACCGAAGAAGAGAACTCACCAGGGCAAGGCAGTTGGCAGCTGTGCAGAGTACCACTGGTTGTTCCAACAGTGCTCATCACGTCAGGAAGCTATGCAGTCAGAGGGTCTCATAGGACCTCCAAAGAAGCCAGGAACACTCCCTATGAGAGAGCCAGCATTTGAAGCCCTGAAGTTCATCCCTGGACCCTATGTAAGAACTCCTGATCTACATCACCACTCTCTAAGACTGCATACAAATCATTGCTTACTTTCTTTAAACTGATAGCCATTTGAGTAGTTTCCAAACAACTTTGCAGTGACAGTCTTTTTATTTATATTTTTGCATCCTAGCCCAGTGTTTTCCTTGGGAGAAATTTATAACTGAAGAACTGCTAGATAAAGCATGTGAAATTTTTAAGGCTTTTGAGGTCTATAGTCAAATTACTGCACAAAATCTTTGCATTCATACATCAGCAGCATGTGAGAGTCCCTAGGTATTATTATTATTTTTAATTTTAGGGAAATTGATGTCTTATTTATATCAGGACAAATACAAATAAGGTATCATTGGGTTAGGACTCTTGGTTAAAAAGACAGATGCAATACAAGCCAACTTAAGCAAAAAATGGGATTTATTGCATCATGCATCTAGGCACTGGCCTCAGGGTTGACTTGACTGAGGAACTCAGTGATGTTGTTGGAGAATGTGTTGTCTTCTTTCCTCTTCTATTACAGACAGGCTTTTTCTGAGGAGAGAGATGGTTGCAGGCAGCTCTAGGCTCATGTTATCTCAGGCCAAAGGTATAGAGGAAAAGAGACATCTTTGCTGTCTTTGATTTAGTTCTACATGAAGCAGAGTTCCTTTGATTGTCATGATAGAAACCCAGTTTAAACTGGCTTAAGCAAAAAATGTGAACATATAGGCTTATGTAACTCATGAAACGTCTAGGGGTGAGTTCTACTCAGGCTCAGCTAGATCCAGGGGCTCAAACAGTATCATCAGGACTTGCTTTTCTTCCTTTTGTCTGGCTCTCTTCTTTGCTGGCTTCCTTCTCAGGCAGGCTTTCTCTGCCTGCTGGCAAAATTGATCCTAGCAGCTCCAGGCTTAAATGACTCAGCAGTCTCCTGAGTCTCAAAGGGAGTGCCTCATTTGTGATGATTCCAGCCAAGGTTCTGAGGAAGGCTTTGGTTGGCCTGGCCTGCATCAGGCTTTCATCCCTGAGCCAATCATTGGATGAGATAATCTGATGGGTCACACTTGGGTCAGGTACCACCCCAGAAGGGGGAAGGAGTTATTTTAAAAAAAACAAAAAAACACAGGGACTCATAGGGAAGGAAGGTGATTTTTGAAAAGGATAAAGGAGAATGGATGCTGTACCAGCAGAAAGAATAGCTGTCTGTTACAAGTATCATCAGCCCTCCAGAAGCTCATGGTTGCAGTGCAGGAGAAAAGAATTCTCCAAGGAAAGGAGATGCTGTTATCAAAAGAAGGGGCAAAGGGATAATGCACAGAAAGAGCAACAAATGTCCACCAAATCATAGTTTAATTTATGTTCACTAATAAATATTATTTCATGTATTTGTTGGCTATTTGAATTTGTTCTTTATGAGTTCTCTGTCCGTTTTCCTGTTTGGGCAGGGCTTTTATCTTACTGATTTGCAAGAGTTCTTAAGATATTGAAATTGCTAAAATTATACATGCTGCAAATATTCTTCCCAAATTGCCATTTGCTTCTTAACTTTTTCTGTACCTTTTTTCCAAAGAATACAATTTTATTTTATTTTTATTTTGGGGGGATTTTTAAAAATTGTACCTTAGATGAAGGTTTACAGAACATACTAGCTTCTCATTAAACAATTAGTACACATTGTTTTGTGATATTGGTTGCCAACTCCACGACATATCAACACTCTCCCCTTCTCAACCTGGGGTGCCCTATTACCAGCTTTCCTATCCTCTCCTGCCTTCTTGTCCTTGCCCCTGGGCTGGTGTGCCCTTTTAGTCTCGTTTTGTTTTATGGGCGTGTCTAATCTTTGGCTGAACTGTAAACCTCAGGAGTGACTTCGTTACTGAGCTAAAACGGTGTCCGGGGGCCATACTCTCTGGGTTTCTCCAGTCTCTGTCAGGCCGGTGAGTCTGGTCGTTTTTTTTGAGCTGGAATTTTGTTCTACATTTTTCTCCAGCTCTGTCCGGGACCCTCTATTGTGATCCCTGCCAGAGCAGTTGGTGGTGGTAGCTGGGCACCATCTAGCCACAAAGAATACAGTTTTAGATTGCACGCAGATCCATGCTTTTATTCGTCCTAATTCTAGCACTGCTAAATACTTCTATGACTTAATTATTCTGATTAAACTTTTGGGGCCCATTTTCCTTACCTGTAAAGTGGAAGAGGCTGTCTTCTTCCTGTCCTTAGAGCATTTTTGTGACTATCAGATAATATTAATTTATATCAGAGTGTATACCTCAAGATTGTAGATAGGAAATATTAAGAGCATAATGTCCTGAGCTAAAGCCACCAGAAGACCTTTAATGATATCCCATAGGAAGGACCATGAGTGATCCATTCACAGCGTGACATTACCCTTCCTGCCAAATAGAGCAGAATAACACTTCTTCCTTTGCCCTAGCCAGCTGGGACATGCAGCAAGCAGAGGAAATGTTTGCAGCTACAGAGAACGCCATGCCAGCCAGAGTCCTGAGGTTAGAGAGAGACCTAGGAGGTTACCATAAAGAGACCAAAGCCAGCACCAGGTTGAACAAGGAATGCAGGTTTTCCTGAGTAGAATTGTGGGAACAGCCTGTATTAGTGGTAAAGACTTGGCACTTAAAATGAACTTTGAGCAGTTCCAAATGCACAGACTAAGAACATTCTGCAAGTAGAGTTAGGATTCTGATTGTTCACACTTGGGTTATATAATGTATCCTTGTGCAGTCTGGTGTGGGACAAGAGTAGTTTGATGTATGGAGGAGGATCAGCAGAGTGTTGGAGAACAGAATAAAGATTGGATGAGAAGAGAAATCATTGCTTTGACTACATTGCCCAAGAGTTTTCAT
>NW_004443941.1:8025965-8027373 GCF_000243295.1 Trichechus manatus latirostris | reverse complement strand
AGCTGGTAATCCCATAATGTTTTTCTCATAAGCTCATGCTCCCACTCTTTATAAACTGCAAAGATGGGTTCTTTGTGGTCTGTTTCTACTGTTCGTTTTTCTCTTGCTTTTCTGTCTTTTGGTCCTATCTCCTGGTATGCCTGGAATTATTTTTAATTACGGGGGGCGGGGGGGGGGGAAGGATCTGGTTTATGTTATCTTCCTCCAGAAAGGGTTTAACTTTCTTCTTGTCAGCAGAGTAGGGTCAGCTCATCTTGATGCTATCAGGGTCTGAGATAATTCAAGGCTTATCTCAGTTATGATTCTTATAATTATAGGCTTATGTCTTATATGAGATTTGGTCTGCTGCCAGCTTGCCCTTACTAAAGATGTCCTCAGGAGCATCAACAGAAAGCTGGGGAATTTATCAGGGCCCCGCCTCCTTGGCAGGCACTGAACTACAGTTTTTCTCTACCCAGTGTCATGAAACTGCCAAAAGCTCTGCTTATCTTTTTAATCTTTTAGTAGATGGTTTTTGCTTGGTTTCTTGCCTTCTCACAATTGCAGAGCTTAAAGTTTGGCAGATGTCCTAAGGGCAAAAGTCAGGTAAAATGTTGGGCTCAGTTCTTAACTCTTGGCTGCATTTGTTGTCCTGAACTCCAATTCATGTTTTACTGGATTCCTGGGACTGCCAAGAGTTCTGCTCTGCCATATCTGCTGCAAATTAAAAGTCAGTTTGCCACTGAGTCGATTCCAACTCATGGAGACCCTCTGTGCCACGTAGGGTTTTCAATGGCTGGTTTTTCAGAAGTCGATCATCAGTCCCTTCTGGTGGGACTCGAGCTTCCAACCTTAGGGTAGCAGTCAAGGGCATTAAGCGTTTGCACCACCTGGGGACTCCAGCGGTAGGTTTTGCGGGTTTTATTTTCCCCTGAAGGGATTAGGCAAGGTCATTACCTGAGAATAAAAGAGGTAATCTGAAGAAGGAATGAAATAATCTTCAGAGAAAGTGAGAGGAGACTTTTGCTTTGGGTTAGCTTGTATCAGACCAACCTCCAGCTGAGAACAACTGTCAAAACTGGATAAAAAACAACACAAAACAAAACCCTCGCTGTTTGAAGGCCCTGGGAATCAACTCCAGGGCAACAGGCGTTTTTTTAGGGGGTGGGGAACTAAAGCAGCCCGGGGGGGGGGCGGGGGCGACGTCATGCGCTAAGATCTGGGGGAGGGAAGAAGTGCTCTGAGGTTTATGCTGATTTTCCCCCTCAGGAAATTTTCTGATTTACAGCAAGGGGCGTAGAGACTGAGCATCCTTCGCTGACTTCCCTTCGCACTAAGGACAGAAACCAGGCTCTTTACCATGGCCTGCAGAGCCTGGCATAGTATGGTTTCTCCTTGCCGGAACTGACCGCCATATTTAATACGACCT
>NW_004443941.1:8013005-8025865 GCF_000243295.1 Trichechus manatus latirostris | reverse complement strand
CTCACATGCATGCAAAAGCTGGACAATGAACAAGGAAGAACGAAGAAGAATTGACGCCTTTGAATTATGGTGTTGGCGAAGAATATTGGATATACCATGAACCGCCAAAAGAACAAACAAATCTGTCTTGGAAGAAGTACAGCCAGAATGCTCCTTAGACGTTAAGAATGGCAAGCCTATGTCTCACATACTTTGGACATGTTATCAGGAGGGATCAGTCCCGGGAGAAGGACATCATGCTTGGTAAAATAGAGGGTCAGTGAAAAAGAGGAAGAACCTCCACAAGATGGATTGACACAGTGGCTACAACAATGGGCTCAAGCATAACAACAATTGTGAGGATGGCGCAGGACCAGGCAGTGTTTCACCTAGCAACAATAGCTTAAGAATATCCAGGATATACATCTTTAAACATTCCAGTCTCTACAGAACAGGAAGCCAAGTTCTTCGTTAGAGATTGAAATGAATGTTGTGTATCAATTCACTGTTGCACCAAAGACATCATCAAATAGATGGGAGCTATTTTAAAGACAAAGGAGCCTTGCTGTCACACTAGCCCACTAGCCCATTTACCCTGAGGGTAAATCTGATTCATGTCTTCAGAAATAGCTGAGGGTGTGTGTGTGAACACAGGAGGAATCAGAAGGGGCCTCTTCCCTAAACAGGCTCCTTGCATCCACAGGAGAGGCAGATCTGAGATTGGCCGAGGTCTCTGCCTGGGGGTGATCAGGAATGAGAAGGGCCTTGTTGCTTACTCTTTCTTCACCCGGATGTCTGTCTTGCTGCTATAGCTCAGAGGCTGGACACACTGTTCAAAACTTGGCTTTGCCTTTTCTTGTCTTGTGTGATGTGTCCTAGAAGTGGAATCTGTGATTAGTCCCCTCTGTATCTAATCTTAACTTCACTCCTCCCATACTCAGGACCTACAGATACAGATTTCGTGTTTTTCTAAAGCACTTGCTGCTAAATGTGTTCTTTTTCTAAGTGTGACATTTCCCTCACTCATCTCGTGTTCAGGTGTATTTTTATCACTTCTTCCTCTGGAAATGAACTATGTTTTGGCAACACATTCTCTTCCTTAGTAGAGATACTAAGGTATTTGATTGATTGTCTACTTGTGCCTCTTTCTACTGGTGGAGATCTGCTTTAATGCTTTGAAGGTTGACAGTTTGGTCCTATCTTTGCCTGATAATGACTTAGGGGTTGACTGAAACTTTAAATTTTGGGTCTATATGCTGAAATCATTTAAAAATATTTTTTAAACTGATGATTCTGCTCATGCACTACAGTGAGAAATTATTTTGAAATGTCGTTCTGTTAAATCTTATTAGGATATTAAGATGAACTTTTAAACAATAAACATTTTATTTTAGAACAGTTTTATAGTTGCAGAATTTTTGCAAAGACAGTGCGGAAAGTTCTCGTATACACCACACCTAGTTTCTCTATTATTACTATCTCACATTATACCCGTTGCCATGGAGTTGACTCTGACTCATAGTGACCCAACAGGACAGAGTAGAACTGCCCCATAGGGTTTCCAAGGCTGTAAATCTTTGTGGAAACAGACTGCCACATTCTTCTCCTGCAGAGTAGCTGGTGGGTTTGAACCGCTGACCTTTCATTAGCAGCTGAGTGCCTAACCACTGCGTCACTGGGACTCCTTATGTCTTACATTAGTATGGTGCATTTGCCATAATTAATGAAGCAATATTGATACGTTATTATAAACCCAAGTCTATATTCAGATTTCCTTAGGTTTTCCTAATGCCCTTTTCCTGTTCCAGAATCCTATCCAGGATACCACACTGCATTTATTCATCATGTCTCCTTAGGCCCCTCTTTTGTTGGGAGTTTCTCAGACTTTCCTTGGACCTTGATGGTTTTGAGGAGTACTGCTCAAGTGTTTTATAGAATGAAAATGGACTCCGTTTAGTATTTTATTTTAAAACTTTATATAAAAATTTTAAATACACAAAACTAGAAAATAGTATAATGAATCCCTGTATACCCATCATGCAGCTTCAATAACTTTCAACAATTTGCCATCTTTTTCTATCTCAACTTCCTGGGGGGCACAAACGGTTAAGCGCTCCACTACTAGCAGTTCAAATCCACCCAGAGGCACCTCAGAAGACAGGCCTGGTGATCTGCTTCGGAGAAAGATCGCGGCCTTGAAAACCTTATGGAGCAGTTCTACTCTGCACAGATCGGATTGTCATGAGTTGAAATCAATTCAATGGCAAATAACCACCACCACCACATCGCCCTACCCTCCAAACCCTGAGAATTTAAAAGCAAGTCTCAGACCATATCACCCTTACATATTTCAGTATTCCTCTCTACTAAGTAAGACATTTTTTTCAGTACGTTCACAATGCCATTATTGCATCTGACAAAGTTACTGAAAATCCATGATATCATTCAATACCCAGGCTGTGTTCAAATTTCCCCAGTGGCCCCAAAAATGTCTTGTTCAGTTTACATTTTAAATCAGGATCTAAACAAGGTTCATATATTGAATTCTGTTGATTTGAAAAATGTTTTAGCTGAGACCTAAAAATTGTTTGGTTCTATAACAAAACAATAGTTATTTCCACATTTTTAAGATGAAGCATTAGACTAACTATATCTTACAGAAGTGGTGTTTAAAAATAGGATAGTAAGATAAAGCTATTGGTCTCTGCCCATCTGGAGCAAAGAAGAGTGAAGAAAATCAAAGTCTCTAGGAGACAATTAGTCCAAAGGACTAATGAACCACAGGAACCACAGCCTCCACTAGCCTGAGACCAGAAGAACTAGATGGTGCCTGGCAACCACTACCGACCACTTTGATAGGGATCACAGTAGAAGGTCCTGGCCAGGGTGGGAGAAAAATGTAGAACAAAATTCAAATTCATAACAAAGACCAGACTTACTGGTCTGATTGAGTCTGGTGGAGCCCCCGAGACTATGGCCCTTAGATACCCTTCAAACCTGAACTAAACCCAAACTAAACCCACTCCTGGAGATCAACTTTCAGCCAAACAACAGGCCTATAAAGTAAAGAATAACACCCGTGAGGAACTTGCTTCTCAGAACAATCCACCATATCAGACCGAAAGGGCACTGTTTGCCTGAAAACAAAGTTCAGAAGGCAAGAAGGGGCAGGAAAGATGGGCGAATAGAAATGGGGAACTCAGGGAGGAAGTGGGTAGAGTGTTGTCCCACTGGAGGGATTGCAACTAATGTCACCAAAAAAGTGTATAAATTGTTGAATGGGAAATTTGCTCTATAAACTTTCATCCAAACCACAATAAAATTTAAAAAAATAAAGAAATAAAATTATATTTAAAAGAAACAACAACAAAAAAACCAGGTACAAGAGCCTTAGCCTAACAGTCTCCTCAGGGGTTTATGGAGGAGGGAGAAGCAGGGTGTTTTCTTGTCACCCCAAGTCTAGTGAAAGTCTTTGAGAGAACCACTTTGAGAGTTTGGAATTTGCTCCCTGGAGTTAGAAGGCCAGAAACCAAACCTGTTACCATCGAGTAGATTCCAACTCATAGCAACCCTATAGGACAGAGTAGATCGTGCCCAGTAGGGTTTCCAAGGAGTGGCTGGTGAATTCAGACTGTCGACCTCTTGGTTAGTAGCCCAGCTTTTAACCACTGTGCCACCAGGGCTCCTAGAAGGCCAAAGGGCCTGGTATTTAGCCCTTACCTGATGACAGTAAAAGCAAAGCTGTGGCTGGAGGTGCCTGAAAAATGCCTGTCAGTCAGAGCAGACAGGTGGTTGACTTCCGACAATGGTAGGGCAGAGATACGAGTCCCCACATTTAGATGTGAGCCTCATGGGAGGGAGCTCGTCCTGTGGGCTTGTTTGTTGGGGGCTAGTCTCTCTCAGCAGAAAGAGGTGGGAGGTGTAGCATTTAATACAGAAGGTGGGATGGGGCGGGGCTGTGAGTGCCCAGCCAGAGCAAGGGGGTTGTCTGTCAAAGGAGCTCTAGTTAGCAGTTCCTAGTGGGAACTCTCCCCAGATGGTGCAAAGGTTTTCACTTTACTACTGACCTAGAGGTTGGCGGTTTGAACCTACCCAGCGGTGCTGCAGAAGAAAGGTCTGGCAATTTGCTTCTGTAAAGATTACAGCCAAGAAAAACTCTATGAAGCAGTTCTACTCTGTGACACATGGCATCAGCACGAGGCGGATCTGACTCAATGGCAACAGGTTTGGTTTTTTAGTGGGAGAAGCTCTGAGTCCTCCCAAAAAGCATCCTGCAAGAGAACTAATCGGCTTCGATATCTGCAATCCCAGAGAGTCCAAACTAGATCCCAAAAGTACCAGTTCCTTCCCATCCTCAGCTAGCTAGGGGGGAAAGTAAGACAAGGGGAGGTGTCAACCATGCATGCCCTCTCCCCCCTTAGCCTAAGCAGTTACCCTCTGGGGGATGGAAGATGCTTTAAATGTGGTTCTGAGTTTTGAATATTAAATTGGATTGTGATAAATTGTTTCAAACCTGGGACTGAATCTCCCGGAAAGAAGTATGCTTTCCTGATAAAATGCTTAAGCAATTTTCTGATAAATTACAAACGAGATTAAAATCTCTTCTGGAAACTAACTGCTTACTCAGCTAATGGTTCGGTGTTAATGCTCTTGAATCCAGTTTAGTAACAATTATCTAACTGTTTCTTTACCTATAAAGTATTCCTTCCATGAAGGAATCTTTGAATTGGCTTGCTTAGGCCTCTTTTCTTGTGGACAGTAAACAATTTGAATTCTGCTGAGTACAGCTCTTCCAACATAACAATTAAAAATATATTTCAGTGATAGAAATGTTATGGATAAAGTAATTTTGATTGTCCTTGAAATCATTATAACTTAATATTAAATTTCTGAGAATTTGCTTTAAGAATCACGATCAGCTAACCCTTTGTGGTGACAAATTAGCTATTACCCTAAAAGCTGGCAGCTCAAGCCTACTCAGTGGTGCCATGGAAGAAAGGCCTGGCTGTCTGCTTCTGTAAAGATTACAGCCATGAAAACTCTACAGAGCAGATACATGTACAACAATTACCAAAAAAAATAAAGGTAGTTGCTGAGGCTGCTTGTATACAACCAAACACCTCATGGGATTTGGTTCCTTGGTTTGGGGGTTTAGGGTCATGGTTTCATGGGACATCCTAATTAATTGGCGTAATACTGTGTTTAGTGCTTCTGTTCTACGTCCTAGTTCATTATGTAGTGCCTGGAGTGTTAGAAGCTTGCAAGCAGCCATCCAAGATACAACAATTGGTTTGTATTTGCCTGGAGCAAGAGAGGAAGAAAGAGAGTCAGGAATAGGAGGAGGCAATGGAATGTGTGGCTAATTTCCTCCATGAACAACTGCCTCCTTTGCCATGAAAGCAGAAGAAATGGATGGTGCCCAGCTACCATTACTGAACATTTCGATTAAAGAGTCTATAGAAGAATCCTGATCAAAAAGGGGAAAACGCAGAACAGAACATCAAATTCTCATGGAATCCATACTTTCTGGAGCCATAGTGGCTGGGTGAACCCCTGAAACTATGGCCCTGAGATAGTCTTTAAACTTTAAATAAAAAATATCTGACATCTTCTTAAAATCAAACAATAGTTCATCTTAACTAGTAAAGAATAGCTGCCTTGAGCATTACGCTCTTTTAAGATCTGTCTGTATGGGATCAAATTGACAACAGCAGCTCAAAAGATTAGATAGGAAATTTAGAGGGCAGTGAGTTTATGTTAATGGGGGACGAACAACTCGGAAGAGTGAGAATGGTTGTACAACTTGAAGAATGTAACCAATGTCACTGAATTGTACATGTGGAAACTGTTGAATTGGTGTATGTTTTACTGTATATATTCTCAACAACATCAACAAAATAAATTATAAAACACACACACAATTTCCTATGGAGCAGTTCTACTCTGTCATACATGGGGTCACCATAGCTTGGAATCAACTCAAGGGCAACACGTTTTTACTACCTAAGTTCAGAGACTGTATTCTCTGTGTTCCTATTCACAGGTCCGGGTGCCTGGTCATCTTTTACACTCATATAGGTAGGATTTTCCTTTTTTATGTATTACCTTAAATATCCCCCACGTGTCTGACAGTTTTTCATACTGTGGGGGCTTGTGTGTTGCTGTGATGCTGGAAGCTATGCCAGCAGTATTCAGATACCAGCAGGGTCACCCATGGTGGACAGGTTTCAGCTAAGCTTCTGGACTAAGACAGACTAGGAGAAGGACCCGGCAGTCTACTTCTGAAAAGAATTAGCCAGTGAAAACCTTATGAATAGCAGTGGAACACTGTCTGATATAGTGCGGGAAGATGAGCCTCCCAGGTTGGAAGGCATTCAAAAACGACTGGGGAAGAGCTGCTTCCTCAAAGTAGAGTCAACCTTAATGACATGGATGGAGTCAAGCTTTCGGGACCTTCATTTGCTGATGTGACATGACTCGAAATGAGAAGAAACAGCTGTAAACATCCATTAATAATCGGAACATGGAATGTACAAAGTATTAATCTAGGAAAATTGGAAATTGTAAAAAATGAAATGGAACTCATAAACATCGATATCCTAGGCATTAGTGAGCTGAAATGGACTGGTATTAGCCATTTTGAATTGAACAATCATATGGTCTACTATGCCGGGAATGACAGCTTGAAGAGGAATGGTGTTGCATTCATCATCAAAAAGAACATTTCAAGATCTGTCTTGAAGTACAACACTGTCAGTGATAGGATAATATCTGTATGCCTAGAAGGAAGACCAGTTAATACGACTATTACTCAAATTTACAGAAAAACCACTAAGGCCACAGATGAAGAAACTGAAGACTTTTACCAGCTTCTGCAGTCTGAAATTGATAGATCATGCAATCAGGATGCATTGATAATTACTGGTGATTGGAATGTGAAAGTTGGAAACAAAGAAGGATTAGTAGTTGGAAAATATGGCCTTGGGGATAGAAACAATGCTGGAGATCGCATAATAGAATTTTGTAAGACCAATGACTTATTCATTGCAAACAACTTTTCCACCAACATAAACGGCGACTATACACATAGACCTTGCCAGATGGAATACACAGGGATCAAATCGACTACATCTGTGGAAAGAGACAATGGAAAAGCTCAATATCATCACTCAGAACAAGGCCAGGGGCCCACTGCGGAACAGATCATCAGTTGCTCATATGCAAGTTCAAGATGAAACAGAAGAAAATTAGAACAAGTTCAGGAGACCCAAAGTATGACCTTGAGTATATCCCACCTGAATTTCGAGACATCTCAAGAATAGATTTGACGCATTGAATACTAATGACAGAAGACCAGACAAGTTGTGGAATGACATCAAGAACATAATACATGAAGAAGCAAGAGGTCATTAAAAAGACAAGAAAAAAAGAAAAGACCAAAATGGATGTCAGAAGAGACTGTGAAACTTGCTCTTGAACGTCGAGTAGCTAAAGCAAAAGAAAGAAATGATGAAGTAAAAGAACTGAACAGAAAACTTCAAACGGCAGCTTGAGAAGACAAAGTAAAGTATTTAATGACATGTGCAAAGAGCTTGAGAGAAAAAACCAAACAGGAAGAACACGCTTGGCATTTCTCAAGCTGAAAGAACTGAAGAAAAAATTCAAGCCTTTACTTGCAACAGTGAAGGATTCTATGGGGAAAACATTAAATGACACAGGAAGCATCAAAAGAAGATGGAAGGAATACACAGAGTCATTATACCAAAAAGAAATGGTCTATGTTCAACCATTTCAAGAGGTAGCGTATGATCAGAAACTGAAGGAAGAAGTCCAAGCTGCACTGAAGGCATTGGTGAAAAACAAGGCTCCAGGAATGGACGGAATAGCAATTGAGATGTTTCAACAAACAGATGCAGCGCTGGGTTATGCCAAGAAATCTGGAAGACAGCCACCTGGCCAACTGACTACAAGAGATCCTGATTTATGCCTATTGCAAAGAAAAGTGATCCAAATGAATGCGGAAATTATTGAACAATATCATTAATATCACACACAAGTAAAATTTTGCTGAAGATCATTCAAAAGTAGTTGCAGCAGTACATCAAGGAACTGTCAGAAATTCAAGCTGGATTCAGAAGGGGACATGGAACGAGAGGTATCATTGCGGATGTCAGATGGATCCTGGCTGAAAGCAGAGAATACCAGAAAGATGTTTATCTGTGTTTTCTTGACTATGCAAAGGCATTCGACTCTATGGATCATAACAAATTATGGATAACATTTCAAAGAATGGCAATTCCAGAACACTTAATTGTGCTCATGAGGAACCTGTACATAGATCAAGAGGCAACTGTTCGGACAGAACAAAGGGATACTGCGTGGTTTAAAGTCAGGAAAGGTGTGTGTCAGGGTTGTATCCTTTCACCATACCTATTCAATCTGTATGCTGAGCAAATAATCTGAGAAGCTGGACTATATGAAGAAGAACGGGGCATCAGGATTGGAGGAAGACTCATTAACAACCTGCCTTATGCAGATGACACAACCTTGAAGCACTAACTGGTGAAGATCAAAGACCACAGCCTTCAGTGTGGATTATACCTCAACATAAAGAAAACAAAAATCCTCACACCTGGACCAATAAGCAACATCATGAGAAACAGAGAAAAGATGGAAGTTGTCAAGGATTTCATTTTACTTGGATCCACAATCAACACCGGTGGAAGCAGCAGTCAAGAAATCAAAAGATGCATTGCATTGGGCAAATCTGCTGCAGAAGACGACTTTAAAGTGTGGAAAAGCAACGATGTCACCTTGAAGACTAAGGTGCACGTGACCCAAGCCGTGGTATTTTCAGTTGCATCATACACAGGCGAAAGCTGGACAATGAATAAGGAAGACTGAAGAAGAACTGACGCCTTTGAATTGTGGTGCTGGCGAAGAATGTTGAATATACCACGGACTGCCAAAAGAATGAGTCCATTTGTCTTGGAAGAAGTACAACCAGAATGCTTCTTAGAAGCAAGGATGGCGAGACTGTGTCTTACATACTTTGGACATGTCGTCAGGAGGGATCAGTCCCTGGAGAAGGACAACATGCTTGGTAAAGTAGAGGGTCACTGAAAAAGAGGAAGACCCTCAACGAGGTGGGCTGACACAGTGGCTACGATAACGAGCTCATGCATAACAACTGTGAGCATGGTGCAGGACTGGGCAGTGTCTGGTTCTGTGGTACACAGGGTCACTATGAGTTGGAACCGGCTCAATGGCAACTAACAACTACAACACCTGAAATGTGATCCTACATTGCATAAAAATTGCCTTCAAGGGTTCAAGAAAGGGAATGATTTGACCGTTTTGACTTCAGTCAGCAGCAACAGAATCTAATACAGAATCTAGTTATGTCAAAACCCAAAAACTTTTCACGAAATTTAATTGTGCAGTGTATGTGAAGGACCTGCATACGTCTGTTTGCATAAAATGCCAAATACAGGTATCCCCTGCTTTTCAAAAGTTGAACTGTTGTCTGTGAACATCTGTGCTTTATCTTGACATATTTTGTGCATCCATTAGCAAGATGTGTCCTAAGGTATCAGAAAAGCCTAAGAGAGCTCATAAGGGTTTTATGTGTTATTTGGTATGATTTGGTAGGTTATTTTTTGGGCCTGGGAATGCTCAAAATTTTTTCCAATATAAATTAATAGTAATTGCTTCTTTGCCTTACACCATTTCGGCTTACGAAGGTTTTCATAGGAATGCTCTACTTTTGCATAGCGGGGGAATCCAGTAGTCATACACTCAGAGGACTGGTAGTTGTTGTTGTTAGGTGCCATCGAGTCGGTTCTGACTCACAGGGACCCTGTAGGACAGAGCAGAACTGCCCCATAGGGTTTCCAAGGAGCGGTTGGTGGATTTGAACTATTTTTTGGTTAGCAGCCGAGCTCTCAACCACTATGCCACCCGGGCTGTAGGTATTGGTAGTAGTATATATAAATTGGTACAGCCCTCTGAAAAACAACTTGGCCATATGTATCAAGAACAATACACACTTTTACCCTTCCATTTGGTAATCTAATTTCAATCTTAGATAATAAAAAATATGGGAAGGAAGCTACATGCATGAATACTTTCTTCATAATTTTTTTATGGTAGTAAAAAATAAAAAGCAACGTGTAACAATGGGGAACTTTGTGGGTAAATTTATAGTTAAACCCACTGAATGCATGTCATGAAATTATTAAAATATTAATTGAGATGATAACAACACAGAAAAATGGAAGGATAAAGGTTGAATTCATACTATAACTATTTAAAATACGGATCTAAAAGGAGAATATACAAAAATGATAATATTAGGGTTATGGGCAATTTTTTTCATTCTACTTTCAAAAGTTTCCCTCATTATGCATAGACATTCCTATTATTTAAAATTCGCTTAAATATGAGAAGCATTTCGCTTAAAGTTTCTAAAGTCCTAGAATCATATTACTGGCAATCCATGCACAAAAGTTCTGTTTGCTAATGATCTGCTGTTGGCAGACAGGAAGTTTTTTAGCTCAGCAAATGTCAATTGTTGCTATAGCGCTTCTAAAATTAAAACAGAGCTACATAACGATTGGCAGTGGTACTCCTGGGTAAATATGGAGAAAAGGCAAAGACTGATTAAGAAAAGGAAAACGTCAATCTCCCCAGTTAAGGACAGGATCTCAACACAGGCTGAGACCCTACTTTTATGGGCTGAATTGTGTCCTCCCAAAATATGTACTGGAATCCTAATCCCTATACCTATGGATGGGAGCCCTGGTGGTGCAATGGTTAAGCGCTCAGCTGCTAATGGAAAGGTCAGTGGTGTGAACCCAACATTGACTCCAAGGGAGAAAAGACCTGACAATCTGCTCTTGCAAAAAATTACAGCCTCGGAAACCGTATGGGGCAGCTCCACTCTGTCCTATAGCGTCGCTATGAGTTGGAATTGACTCGGTGGTACACAACAACATACCCGTGGATGTAATCCTATTTGGGAACCTTTTTATGTTAATGGCCAATACCAGTGTCGGCTATGTCCGAAACCAAATCACTTCTGAATTACAAAAGAGCAGATTAGACACAGAGACAAACATACACTAGGGGAGACAGATGCTGTGTGACAAGGAACGCCCAGGTCTTCCAGCTAAGAAGGAATCCACATGGCTGAGACCCTGATTTGGACTTTTAGCCTCTAGGACTGTGAAAAAATAAATTTCTGTCCTTTAAAGCCACCCCCTTGTGGTATTTCTGTTACAGCAGCACCAGGAAACTAAGACAGCTACTTTGTGGAAGGGACAGTATTGTGGGGAAGGCACATCTCAGTAACCAGGATTTAATCTAGGAAGGGCTTGCTAAGGTGACTGAGCAGGACAGGGAAAGATTTGGGCGCAGGAGCGGGTATTCCAGATAAAGTACACCTGAGAGCAAAGATATTGGGGAAAAAAAGGTCAGGGTGCGCTTAGAGAGCAGAAAAGTGACAACAGCCCACCTGCAAGATGTGGGTAAACAGGTAGTAAGAGGTTAGTAAAGGTTGAAGAGCTTGTTTATTCTGTATGCAGCAGAGAGACACAGAACGTATTTGAGAATGACTTAAGATTTCTGTTGCTTCTAGAGTCTACATGGAATGAACAGGAAGGCGAGATCTCTGCAACAAACCAGGACCTTCATTATTTCCAATATACACTGATTTGGATTGGCACCTCCAGAATACTGTATATTTTACTTTAAAATGATGATTTAATCACATTCCAACCAAGTTTTAGATGAGTTTCGGTGTTCCCTAATAGAACTGGCATGTAATATTAATCAGATTGCAGTGGATTATTTTAACTGTAGCCAGATGCAGAGAAATATGTAAAAGTATTGAAGCCAACAAATACAATGTTGAGAAATGCACGTTCACACAAGCAAAGGGATTTGGAATTCTAGAAGAAGTCAGATTATCAACAGCTGTATCCAGATCTTTTGGAGTGGTAGATTGTTTTAAACTAAGACTTTAACATACCTCACTATGAAGTAAAAGGGAGCGTTGGTGGTGCAGTGGTTAAGTGCTCTGCAGCTAATGGAAAGGTCCATCATGGAACCCACCAGCCACTCTTGGGGAGAAAGATGTGGCAGCCTGTTTCTGTAAAGATTAAAACCTTGGAAACCCTACGGGGCAGTTCTACTCTGTCCTATACGGCGCTATGAGCTGGAATCAACTAGACAGCAATGGGTTCGGTTTGGGTTTATGAAGAAAAAAAGTATCAACTGCCTTAACCTTCTGGGCTATAAGGACAAAATGACTACAATTGTTTCCGCTTCTATTGGTGACACAGTGGTTAAGCATTGGGCTGCTAACCAAAACGTCAGCAGTTCAAATCCACCAGCCCTCCTTGGAAACTCCATGGGGTAGTTCTACTCTGTCCTATAAGGTAGCTGTGAGTCTGAATCCACTCAAGGGCAACGGGTTTCGTTTTGGTATTAGCACAAGAGAGTTCAGATTTTTAAAAAATCTCGTTCCAGAAAATCACAATCCATCTAGAACATGGATTCAGGCCCAAAGCCTTTCTGAAATCAACAGACAGTTGAAGAGGAAGGATACCGACACCATTTTAAGAGGTGGCTCAAAACTGCCAGAAAGATTTGGCAGCTCTCTAAGCATTTCATAAAAATCAACCCACTGAACAACCAACCAACCACCAAGGTCCTCCACTTGAAAAGCCATCCACTTTGGTCCCCAAACCATCGGCATGTGTTTACGAACAGTGAGAAATAAGCCGTGCTCGGGGGACTCTCGAGGGCGGCCGGCGGAGAGTCCCGCGCGCGTCCCGGCTGCCCGCGCCCCCGCCTCCGCCGCGTGACCCCGCGCTCGC
>NW_004443941.1:8001229-8012905 GCF_000243295.1 Trichechus manatus latirostris | reverse complement strand
GCGCGCCCTCCTCGCCGCCGCCGCCGCAGTCGCCGCGCCCCGAGCCCCGCTCCGGCTCCTCGGCACACGGATCGCCGCCGCCATGTCCACCGCCGGGGCGCTCAAGTCCGTGGACTACGAGGTGTTCGGATATGTGCAGGGTAGGGAGCCCTCTGCAGTGGGAAAGATGAGAGAGGCGTTAGGGGAGGAGGGGAGAAGGCTGCGAGGAGCGCCTCCCCTCCTCCGGAGCCCCTTCCCGGTGCGCCCCGGACTTCCGCTCGGCCATGACACAGCAGCCGCGGTGGGAGGGAGGGGAGCGCGCATGCGCGGGAGGGCTGGGGTGGGCGGGGGAGGAGGGGAGGGGGAGAGCGAGGCTAAGAAGAGGAGGGGGCGGGCAGGGAGACAGCTACCGAGGGAGGGAATGAATGAAGGGGGCTAGAGAGAGAAGAGAGGGCCGTTCAGCTAGAGGTCCCCGTGATTTGCCACTGAAACCACCTTGAATTTAGGAAGGACACCTGAATGATGTCTAAGGGCTAATTTTGTCAAGTCTTATTTTTTTCTCTTGTGTAGCCCTTCAAAGAATTATTAAGTTATCTAATGTTTAAAATCCTAAATAGTTCCAAAGGATGTAATATCAGGCTGGTTGTAAACATTGATATTTGTAAGTTAAAATGCTAAATCACTCCTTGAAATTTATCCGATGGAGTATCAATACTGGAGTGAATTGAAATCTGCCGTCGTCGTTCTATAAAACAACGCTCTTTAACAGTGGGACATTTTACATCGTTTCTTGGAATTTTCATCTTTGAATTTGATTTCCATTCAGCTTCCCCCACAAAATTTTATCCAATGGTTGTGCTTGAGAGTTTTTTATTGATCATCCTATTAAGCTTTTATGCAGTGTCTCAGTGTCCCCCCCCCCCACGCGGGCATGCACGCGTGTGGACATATAATTTTTTTTTATTAATTTCTTTTGACCATAAGTCTCTTGGTATTAGAAGTTTTTCTTCTGGATTGAGTTACTATTATGATTATGGCTAGGACAGTTGTTAAAAATAATATAAATACATTTCAAGTTATGATAAACATTATTAAATTTAAAAGGCAAATTTTCATTGGAAATGTATTTCTTAATGAGAAGGCTGGGATGTTTCTGGTACCTAAATTAAAGGAAGGGTTGAATTATCCTTTTGTTTGGCACTCTAGAGGTTTTTCCCCTTTGGGACTAGTGTACCGGAGTAAAATTAAGGATGGGTGAGAGTATGCCTCTTGTAAAGAGGTGGGCCTGTCTGTCAAAGGGTGACTGTGAAAAGGGAGGGACGGCTGCAGACCACAGGTGCCTTCTTAGACAGGTCACATTTAGGGAAGAGTACATATGGAAGCTGAAGATCTGGAAATTGATTCCCTTAGAATTACCCATGGCTTTGACCCATTTGGAGCCCTGGTGTCACAGTGGTTAAGAGCTTGGCTGCTAACCAAAAGGTTGGCAGTTCAAATCCACCAGCAGCTCCTTGGAAACCCTATGGGGCAGTTCCACCCTGTCCTATAGGGTCGCTATGAGTTGGAATTGACTCGACGGCAATGGGTTTTTGTTTTTGGTTTTGTACCCTTTAGAAAGTCTTTGGGTCCACCCAGGAGTCTGATACACTGACTTGAAAATCACCACAGTAAATCACGGAAACAGATGACATCAAATATGGAAACAATGGCAAAGGTCATCTGACAGAGTGTTGGGTCCACTTGTCAGAGACAACAGTAGTTACGGTGTGTGTGTGTGTGTGTGTGTGTGTGTGTGCATGCATGTGTATTCACGTATGTGATATTTGCTGGGGATGCTCTATCTGCTGAGCATTTCACTATTGTTTACTTAATACTCACCATAATTTTGTGAGATACATGCCTTGTTACTGTTTTAACACTGAGAAAATAGTCACAGAGAAGTTTAGTAACTTGGGCAAGCCCGTAGTTGACAAAGGGGATTTAATCTCGTATCTCTTTGACTCTCAAACTTGTATCCCCTTTTCCATTATACAGTGTTTTCTATTAATACATAATGTATTTTTATTGATTGCACTTTGTGTATATCATGATTACATGGTACATGGAGATCAATTTTGGGCAGTGGTACAGGTATGAGGAAGAAGTGAACTGTATGTAAATACCCTCCCATTGCTGTCAGGTGGATTTCACCTTATAGCAACACTATAGGAAAGAGCAGAACTGCCCCATAGGATTTCCAAGGCTGTAAATCTTTACAGAAGCAGACTGCACATCTTTCCCCCATGGAGTGGCTGGGGGGTTCGAACCACTGACCTTTCGGTTAGCAGCCGAGCACTTAGCCACGGTGCCATCAGGACTGCTTGTACATAAATAGTGGGCTTTAAAAATCAGCTTCAGGGCAGGAACTACTGCAGTTTGCCTTATGTTAAATAGAAAAGACTACGTTCACACTGTGGGTGTATTAAGGCATAATATGTGGGACAAATTGACAATACACGCACATACACTGATTTTCACTGAGAATTTATGATGTGCCAAGCTCCGTGCTCAACATTTTACGTGCATTATTTTTACATGTATTATTCCGTGTAAAATAATCCTCAACCCTGTGACCTCAACTTTTTTCCTCGTATAATAGATTAAAAAAGAACTTCCTCAAGTTACACAGCTAGTTATGGGGTGGGGCTGAGATTTGAACGTTGGCAGCACTGGTGGTGCAATGGTTAAGGCTCAGCTGCTAACTGAAAGGTTCATGGTTCAAACCCACCCAGCAGCTCCATGGAAGAAAGACCGGTCAATCTGCTTCCACAAAGATTACAGCTCAGAAAACCCTATGGGGCCGTTCTACTCTGTCACATGGGGTCACTATGAATAGAAAATCACCTCGACAGTCCCCAGCAATAACAATTCCGATGTCAGAGGCCGTCCTCTCAATCACTGTCTTCTGTTGATCTCCTCTCAGTACCCTTTCCGCCTTTATTTTGTCTTCCTCCTCGCTTACGCACCGAACACAGAGATGGACTAAAGCGGGACATTTGGACCCTGCATTTGGACGATTCCCTGTGACCCTGAGGACTTTTGAACCTCAGGGAAGTTTGACCTGGTTGGTAAGCAGTTAGCACACCAGGAAAGCTGCAGCCTCTGACTCTGCCTATCTTCATGTTTCTCTGTCACTTGCTGGCACTATCTCTCTGTCAGTATTTCTGTATATTGGTCTCTCTGTCTCACAGAACTGCTCACGGTTTTCTTGTGGGCTACCTAAGAAATACCTATAAACCATTAGCCTTTTATCCAAGTCATAATTAACAATAAGCAATGAATAATTTTTTAATTTTAATAATGTAAAATGAGCAACAATTAAAAGGAAACATTCTAAAAGTAACTTCTAATTAGAAACATGGAATAGTATAAAAATTGGCTTTTTAGAAATAAATGGCTATGATAGTAAATTTACAATGGAAGAACCTATAATTAGGAACATTTAATAAGGACAAGATATGGATCAATAAATACAATTATCGTTAAAACATTTAAATGGAAAATATTCCTAAGAAAAATGGTTTTGATGACATAAAAATGAACATGGGAAAAAATGGAAAATGGTTTAACTGTCCTGCATGGAAGATTGATCAATGAATTAAATTGGCTTAATAAGTTTAGCATAAAAAATGTTTTCTAACCAAAAGGAGTGTTTCTATTTCTATTTAGAATGTTTGAATTAAAATCATCCTTGGTTGACAAAATGGCGGTCAAAATGTTCTAGGGCTCAAATATACTGTACCTTGTACCCCAACTTTCAAGCAGGTTGTATTCTAAGAATTAGTTTATAAGTTTGAAATTCAGGAGAATACATTGTAAATAGTGGTTAGCTTCTCTTGCCAATCTGCAAAGTCTGTTGAACCTATCGAGCCTTAGGCTGCTGCTGCTTTCCATAGCTTTTTCCCGGACTCTACTTTTTTTTTTTTTTAAATACATTTTTTATTTTAGAATAGCTTCTAGATTTACAAAAAAGTTGTGAAGACAGTATAGAAAGTTCCGGTATACCCACACACAGTTTCCCCTATGGTTATCATATTACATCAATACGTGCGTTTGCCACAACTAATGAACCAGTGTTGGTACATTATTATTAACTAAAGTCCGTGTTATTCAGATTTCCTTAGTTTTTACCTAATGTCCTTTTTGTGTTTCAGGATCCCATTCAGGATATCACATTATATTTAGTAGTCATGGCTTCCTAGTCTTCCCTTAGCTGTGACAATTTCTTAGACTTCAAGTTCTTGATGACCTTGACATTTTGAGGCATACTGGCAGGTATTTTGTAGAATGTCCCTCTATTGGGATTTGTCTGATGTTTTTCTTGTGATTATACTGGGTTTAGGAGCCCTGGTGGTGCAGTGGTTAAAAGCTTGGCTGCTAACCAAAAGGTCGGCAGTTGGAATTCACCAGCCGCTCTTTGGAAACCTTATGGGGCAGTTCTGCTCTGTCCTCTAGGGTCGCTATGAGCCAGAATTGACTGGAAGGCAACAGGTTTGGTTTTGTGTTTTGGTTTTACACTGTGTTTATGAGTTTGTGGAGGAAGACCTAAGAGCTGAAGTACCATTCTCATCACATCATATGAAGGATACATGATATCAACATGACTTCACTGTCAATGTCTACCTTGATCACCTGGCTGAGGTAGTCTGCCAGATTTCGTCCCTGTAAAGTTACTCTTTTTTCCACCCTCTACTTTTTTATCTCCACATGCTCGTTTTCACCCTCCAACTTCTTTTGCACTGCGGGCCTTGAGAGCCCGGGACTGACCCTCTGTGCATTGAGATGTTTTGTAACTAGGGAATGACTAATAGTGTTTCTGTAAATGTTTTATTGCACTTACATATAGAATCAAAAAATCTGAGAATTCATTTGTTGTTAGGTGTCAAGTTGACTCTGACTTATAGTGACCCTATGCCCAACAGAACAAAACACTGCGCGTTCCTGCGCCGTCTTCACAATCGTTATGCTTGAGCCCATTGTTGCAGCCACTGTGTCAGTCCATCTTGTTGACGGTCTTCCTCTTTTTCGATGGCCCTTCACTTTACCAAGCATGATGTCCTTCTCCCGGGACCGATCTCTCCTGATAACATGTCCAAAGTATGTGAGACATAGTCTCACCATCCATGCTTCTAAGGAGCATTCTGGTTGTAGTTCTTCCAAGACAGATTTGTTTGTTCTTTTGGCAGCCATGGTATATTCAATATTCTTCGCCAACACCATAACTCAAAGGCATCAATTCTTCTTTGGTCTTCCTTATTCACCGTCCAGCTTTTGCATGCCTATGAGGCGATTGAAAACACCCTGTCTTGGGTCAGGTGCACCTTAGTCTTCAAGGTGACATCTTTGCTTTTTAACACTTTAAAGAGATCTTTTGCAACAGATTTGCCCGGTGTAATACATCATGTGATTTCTTGACTGCTGCTTCCATGGGTGTTGATTGTGGAGCCAAGTAAAATTAAATCCTTGACAACTTCAGTCTTTCAAAATTCAGTTAGGTTTCAAGGAAGGGCAATCGATTAGGCTGTGTATAAATGCTATGATGGTGTACTAGCCCTTAGGTGAATACTAAGGATACTCGCAGAAATGGACTATGGCAAACTATTGGTTTACACATGCTTTAGAAATTCAGCAGTTTGTTTCAGCAGTAGTAACTCAGTTTTATAATAATAGTAGTTCATAGGAATGCAGAAATAAATAACAATTGTTTTTTAAAGATTGCTTGGAATTAAAGAATAAGTGATTAAATGGCTTTGTCAGACATCACATTATTTAGGCGCACACTTTTTTTCTTACGTGGATAGGTAAATGAAAAAGCTGTGTTTTATATAGGTTGAAAATTTCAATATGTTTAAGTCAAGAAATATAAATACAGCTAAGTCTAATTCCTTCTCTCATCTTTGTTCCTGTAGCATTTCATTTGTAGTTCTGTTATACTTCTTGTTTTTTTTAATTTTTAATTATTTATTTTTTTAATTGTCAATTTTATTGTGCTTTAGGTGAAAGTTTGCAGTATAGTTTCTCCTTCAAAAATTTATACGTAAATTGTTTTATGACATTGGTTGCCATCCCCACAGTGTGTCAGCATGCTCCCCCTTTCCCTTTCCAGCCTGGGCTCCCCGTGTCCATTTGTCCAGTTTTCCTGTCCCTTACTGCCTTCTTGTCTTTGCTTTTGGGAAGGTATCACCCATTTGGTCTCGTATTCTTGATTGAACTAAGAAGCACGTTCCTCACGTGTGTTTTATTTATTTTATAGGCTTGTCTAATCTTTGGCTGAAAGGTAGACTTTGGGAGTGGCTTTAGTTCCGAGTTAGCAGGGTATCGGGGGGCTATAGTCTGGGGCGGGGGGGTCCTCCAGTCTCTGTCAAACCAATAAGTCTGGTCTTTTTTTTTATTTGAATTTTGTTCTACATTTTTCTCCTGCTCTGTCCCAGATCCTCTATTATGATCCCTGTCAGAGTTGTTGATGGTGGTAGCCGGGCACCATCTAGTTGTTCTGGGCTCAGGCTGGTGGAGGCTATGGTTCCTGAGGTCCATTAATCCTCTGGACTAATATTTTCCTTGTATCTTTGGTTTTCTTCATTCTCCTTGGCTCTGGACAGGATGGGACCAATTATGTATCTTTGATGGCTGCTCGCAAGCTTTTAAGACCTCAGACGCTACTCCATAGTAGGATGTAGAACTTTTTTGTGTGTGTGTGAACTAAACCAAGCCAAAAACCAAACCCATTGCTGTCCAGTTGATTCTGACTCATAGCAACCTTATAGGACAGAGTAGAACTCCCCCTAAATAGGGTTTCCAAGGAGTGGCTGGTGCATTTGAACTGCCGACCTTTTGGTTAGCAGCTGTAGCTCTTAACCATTGTGCCACCAGGGCTCCATGTGTTATGCCAGTTGACCTAGATGTCCCCTGAGACCGTGGTCCCCAACCCTCAGCCCCAGTAACTCGGTCCATCAATGTGTTTGGATGTGTCTAGGAAGTTTCTATGACTTTGCCTTGGTCAGGTTGTACTGACTTCCCTATATTGTGTGCTGTCTTTCCCTTTACCAGTTAACGCTTGTCTACTGTCTACTTAGTGATTTCTCCGCCCCACCCTTCCCTCATAACCATCAAAAATTGTTTTTTTCTGTATGTAAACACTTTCTTGAGTTTTTATAATGGTGGTCTCATACAGTATTTGTTGTTTTGTGATTGACTTATTTCACTCAGCATAATGCCCTCCAGATTCATCCATGTTGTGAGATGTTTCTCGGATTGATCATTGATCTTTATTGTTGAGTAGTATTCCATTGTGTGTATGGACCATAATTTGTTTATTCATTCATCTGTTGATGTGCACTTAAGTTGTTTCCATGTTTTCGCTATTGTGAGTCATGCTGCAGTGAACCTGGATGTGCATATGTCTGTTCGTGTGCTGGCTCTTGTTTCTCTAGCATGTATCTCTATGAGTGGAATCTCGTGTATTTCTTAATGTCTTTATTTACCTGGGTCAAGTTGTGCTGACTTTGCCCATATTTGGAATTGCCTTTCTCATCACCAAAAATAACAAGTGTCTACTATCTAGAAAGTGATTCCCAACCCTGGTAACCATCAAAGAACTTTTTACAATAGTGGGACCATACAATATTTGTCTTTTTGTGATTGACTTATTTCACTCAGCGTAATGTCCTCCAGATCCATCTATGTTATAAGGTATTTTGGAGACTCCTCATTATTCTTTATAGTTGCATGGTATTCCATTGTATAATTTTCTTTTCATTGTGGTAAATATTATGTAACAAAGTACTTCCCACTTCAGCATTCTTCACATGTATAATTCACTGACATTAATTATGTCCATCGTTTTGTTCAACCATGAGCATTATTCATTTCCAAATATTTCTATCACTCTTAACAGAAGCTCAGCGTCTCCTATTTCTTGATTTGTCAACTTAGGCAAGTGACTTCTTGCTACCCTTTATAGTGGTTTTTTTTTCGTAAACTCAAGCGCTATGTATTATCATTTAGGTAAAGGTCTCCTGGAAGCAATACAGAATTCTTGAGATTCTTTCCAGAGCTTTGAATGCAGTAAATTTAGCATTATCACTTTGGAATTAAACTTTAATACTAATTAATACAGGTTGAGTGTGTACGTATTTGCAATGTTAATAACGAGTCATTACAGGGTAGTTAAATATTTCACTTAAATATTTATCAGCTGGCTTTTCTTTTGTTTATTTATTCAGCAAATGTATGCCCAGTAGGGAGTCCCTGGGTGGTGCAAATGCTTAGTTAAGTGCTGGACTACTAACTGAAAGATTGGCAGTTCAAACCCATCCAGAGGCACCTGGGAAGTCAGAATTGACTCCATGGCAACTAACAACAGCAACGTGTGCTGAGCTCTGGGCTAGGTGCTGGGGACAGTGGTGCACAAGACAGTAAAAACCCTGCCCTCGCTGAACGTACAGTCTACTGTGAAGACAGAAAATAAGCAAACACGTAAATACATGACAATGTCGTATGGCATTCAGGACTGTTGTTGTGGATTGAATGTGTCCCCCCAAAATGTGTGTCAAGAAAATAAGCAAACCCGTAAATACATGATAATGTCATATGGCATTCAGGACTGTTGTTGTGGATTGAATGTGTCCCCCCAAAATGTGTGTCAACTTGGCTAGTCCATGATTCCCAGTATTGTGTGATTGTCCACCATTTTGTCATCTGATGTGATTTTCCTATGTGTTGTAAATCCTACCTCTATGGTGTTAATGAGGCAGGATTAGAGGCAGTTATGTTAATGAGCAGGACTCAATCTACAGTATTAGGTTGTGTCTTAACCCAGTCTCTTTTGAGATATAAAGAGCCAAGCCAGCAGAGAGACGTGGGGACCTCATACCACAAAGAAATAAGAGCCAAGACAATAGCGTGTCCTTTGGACCCAGAGCCCCTGCCCTGAGAATCACCTCAACTGGGGAAGATTGATGACAAGGACCTTCCTCCAGAGCTGACAGAGAAAGCCTTCCCCTGGAGCTGGCACCCTGAGTTCAGACTTCTAGCCCCCTAGACTGTTAGAGAATAAAATTCTCTTTGTTAAAGCCATCTGCTTGTGGTATTTCTGTTACAGCAGCCCTAGATAACTAAGACAACTATGAAGGAAACATATGGGGGCAGTTTCCTGTTTTAGATAAATTGGTCAGGGATGATTTTTCTAATAACGTGATATTTGTGCAGAGACAAGGATAATAAGAAGCAGCCAGCCATGAGAAGATTAGGAAGAAGAACATTTCAGGCAGCGGGAACAGTAAGTGCAAAGGCCCTGAGGCGGGAATGTGCTTCGCATGTTTGAGGAACACAAAGGAGGCCACTTTGGCTGAAAGGAGTGAGCAAAGTACTATGATGAAATGGAAGCATTAGGAAGGGGCCTGAAGGCCATGGTAATAAGAATGAGTTTTATTTTGAGTGCGATGGGAGCTACTGGACGATTTTAAGCTGGGGTGATTTGATTTTATTTAAGAAAAGAAAATCACTTTGGCTGCTTTACGGAGAATATACTACAGGAGAGCAGAAGTGGAAGCAGGGAGACTAGTTAAGGAGGCTGTTGCAACAGATTAGTTGAGAGATTATGGTAACTCAGATTAGGGTGTGAACATATTACCCATCCTCCTATAAACTGTAAGAGTAGAATTAAACTGTTTTTCAGTAGTTCTTAAATGAAATTTGGGGCCTAGAAATAATTCATAATATGGTTGCAGTGGCATGGTTTTGAATATGTAACTGTGAGAGGTCTCCAAATACGCCATGATCTCAATTTTGGGCCTTTGCCCATGCCTTCCATCTGTAACGTTGATCTCCTCTCATCCTACTTGTTTTTGCTTCTTGGTGAAGTCTACATTTAGAAGGCCCGTTTTCCAACAAGTCTTCCCTAACATCCCCCAAGGCCGGGTCCGTTGTGTCTGCTGGGAGCTCGCACGTGCATCCTCGTTTGTGTGTTTGATAGCTCGTAGTTGTTCTTTGTTGCAGTTACCACTTCCCTTGTCTGTCTTCCCCACTAGACTGCAGCTTCTCTAGACAGCAGGGACCCTATCTCATTTACCCACATCATCCTTCGCACTTAGAATTAGACGGTTAATCAGTATTTGTTGAGGGAATAATTAGAATGTTCGGTCGTGTGCTTATTAAATACGTCCGAGTTGCCGGAATCTTAGGTTGTGTCTGTGTGAAAAAAAAATCCCATCAATAGACTGGAGTGGGCAATTTCCTCAATCCTGCAGCGTGTAATCAGTGAAACATCTGTGTTAAATACCTTTTTTAGAAATTTCTCAGACCCTGTTGCTTTAAACAAATGGATGGTCTTTTTGTCATCAGAACAAGTAGATGGTGGAAGGGCTGCTTGGAATTCATACATGGTGAAAGGACCTGAACTGTGCATTGCCCTTGCCTGGGGAGCGTGTTCTCTGCCTTCCCCTCTGGGCAGTTCCAGTATTTCTGGCAGTAAGTATTTGAGGCAGGAGAGAGGAACCCAAGTGACAGGCTGCCTTGGCCGATCCCACACCAGGTCTACGTAGGACACAGGAGAGGGGGCTTTTGCCATTTCATCATCCATGATATTTTTCATGTAGTGCTGCAGACTTGTAAAATAGGAGAGGCAACATTGATATGCAAATCCATGTTTTATTTCCAGCACCAGTTTGACCAGTGTCAGTGGGAAATGCAACAGATCTACAGTATCCTACAAGATTTTCGTTTTCCCCTTTGTGGTATAATCTTGGCCTGAAATACAAGCCCTTTCCAAACCTCCCCCTGATCTTCTTTCAAGGTTTTAAATTTCAGTGAGCATTAAGAAGCACCCGGAGAGCGTGTTAAAACCAGATTCCCAGGCCCCACCTGTTGTTGTTAGCTGATGACCATTCTGTTGTGATCGTAGGGTTTTCATTGCTTGATTTTTGGAAGTAGATTGCCAGGCCTTTCTTCCTACTCCATCTTAGTCTGGAAAACCAAAACCAGACCCGTTGCCGTTGAGTTGATTCTGACTCACAGCAACCCTACAGGACAGAGTAGAACTGTCCCAAAGGGTTTCCCAGGAGCGCCTGGTAGATTTGAACTGCTGACCTTTAGGTTAGCAGCTGTAACTCTTTTTTTTAATTGAAGGTTTATAGAACAAGTGGTTTCTCCTTAAACAGTCAGTAAACATATTGTTTTATGACATTGGTTAACAACCCCACAACATGTCAACATTCTCCCTTCTCGACCTTGGAGGACCTTTTTTTGGGGGGGGAATATACATAGCCAAAGATACACCATTTCAAAAATTTCTACATGTACAATTCACTGACATCGATTACATTCATCCAGTTGTGCTGCTATTCTCACTGTCCTTTTCCAAATTATTTCATCACCATTGTCTTCAACTCACTGCCCCCTAGGCTTCCCATCAGACCTTCCGAGTTGCTGTTGTCAATTTGATCTCGCATAGATGATTCTTTTTTTTTTTTTCGTACTTTAGATGAAGGTTTACAGAACAAATAGTTTCTCATTAAACAGTTAGTACATATATTGCCCTGTGACAATGGTTAACAACCCCATGACATGTCAACACTGTCCCTTTTCAACCTTGGGTTTCCTATCACCAGCTTTCCTGTCCACTCCTGCCGTCTAGTCCTTGTCCCTGGACTGCTGTGCCTC
>NW_004443941.1:7998059-7999111 GCF_000243295.1 Trichechus manatus latirostris | reverse complement strand
GTCAAGAGTTTTTCGTATTGCAGTTTTTGGAAACGACCTGAGGTCTGTTATTCAGGGTCATTGCTGCAGTTCTCAGGGGAGCTGTAAGAGGGACTTCCCTTTCCCCGAAAGAATCCTGCATCATAAACACACATGTCTGATACTTGCATCTGGAACCAGCTTTGTACTTTGCTTCGTCCCTACCTTTGGGCACAGTTCTCTCTATGTCAGTGTTTGGTCCCAAACGACCCAGGATATGAAATCCCATAGCACCCTTGACTTCTTTCTAAGATGGAGCTTCCGTGATTTTGCAGGCTGGGTTACCAAGGCGTAAGATACCATGGCAGTTGGCCAGTTTGCAGCAGCCTGGGCTGCCACAGTCCGGAGAGAGAAAACAGATGGAAGACCCAGCAACGCTACCCAACTTGTATAATTCTAAGCATGAACATAATGAAATCTATACTGCAGAGATTTCAAAAGTTATTTCCATCTTAGTTAAACAATTCCCATTAGTATTGAGGCTTCAGAAGCCAAGTTATGGTCAAGCATATCATTTCACAATATATGCTTTATGGGTTCTATAATTAAAACTAAAATAAAAAACAGAAATGGTTTTTGCATTTAAACTTGAATTTAGTCCTTGTATTTAAAGAAAAAATTCTAAAAGCTGAGTTTAGGTAAATTTTATGCCAAATACACTCAGTATCCTTATAATAAGCATTTTGTTTTATTTAGCACTTTAAAATAAAGATTGAGTATGTAGTTCAGCATTTCATTATAGTTTGGTTTCAGAATGTTACTATTTTTTTTCCAAAAAAGTCTTCCATTTCTCTTTTCATTTTAAAAGAACATAATTAAAAAAACAAACAAACAAAAAACTCTTCTGAATACATTCAGATGTTAGAAGTTTTGTTCATTTTATTCACTTACAGTTTAGTAAATCAGAAGAAAGTTAAGTCAGGAAATACATATATATTTTTTAAGGTAGATAAGCTGACATTTCTTTTTATCTTTCTTGCAGGTGTTTGCTTCAGAATGGTAAGTCAATATTCTTTTTTGTTTTTTCATTATTA
>NW_004443941.1:7994859-7995799 GCF_000243295.1 Trichechus manatus latirostris | reverse complement strand
CCTGGGTGGTACAAATGGTTAATGCCTTTGATTGCTAACCAAAAGGTTGGAGGTTCGAGTCTACCCAGAGATGCTTTGGGAGAAAGCCCTGGTGGTCTACTTCCGAAAAATCAGTCATGGAAAACCCTATGGAACACAGTTCTATTCTGACATACATGGGGTCACCATGAGTCAGGGTCAACTCAACAATGGCAGCTGGTTTTAATTTTAACTGTCAATCAAAGTGTGTTTAATGAGCTCTACAGTTACATAATATGCATCCTTACAGCCCGAAGGAGACCAGATTCAGTAGTATGGAAAAACGCGCCCTGTGTCCACGATGTCATTTTCAAAGACCTTGTATTCTCAGCTTCGTAATTTCTACTGCTCTCGGTAGTCTTCTTTTTTACAATAAAAACAGCTAACATTCATTAAGCATTTACAGTGTGTTGGGCAGTATGCTAAGCACTTTACCTCAATTATCTCATTTAATCTTCACAACTGATCCTGAGAGGAAGGTACTAGTTTCATACCCAATTTATTTTATACTATTGATGAATTTATCTCATTTTCATTACCTAATGTTCTCAGATTTCAAAAGTAATACTGTTTTTTTGCTTGTTGTAATAAATGAAGCAATATAATGCAGAGAGATATAGAGGCACAGTTAGTAATCTACTCCTTTCTCTCTTCTCCCTCACCTGTATGTAACCTGTGCAAATGACTCAGTGAATACTTTCCATGACTTTCTCTTGCACTTAAAAATATTTAGGCTTATATAGAGTTTTGCTTGTTTTTACTGAAATAGAATAGTTCATGCATATTTTTCTGTAACTTCTTTTTTTTCTTTTTATAGACATCCCAACAACTCCTTACTTTTTCTAAGTTCTTTATGTTCGGTACATACTTGCATGTATGTGTGTAAAACCACACCTGAACTCAAACAGTGAGGTCCAAAATT
>NW_004443941.1:7992337-7994430 GCF_000243295.1 Trichechus manatus latirostris | reverse complement strand
CCATTGCTGTCAAGTTGATTCTGACTCATAGCAGCCCTATAGGACAGAGTAGAACTGCCCCATAGGGTTTCCAAGGCTGTAATCTTTATGGAAGCAGACTGCCATGTCTTCCTCCCACAGAACGGCTGGTGGGTTCAAACCACCGACCTTTTGGTTCCCAGCTGAGTGGTTAACCACTGCGCCACCAGGGCTCCTTATATCATATACACTGCTCGTTTTTTCTTTTCAACCCGTGCGTTCTCCCACTTCCCAGTGATCTATGCTAATAATCTGGTATCCATCTTTTCATATTTGTCTTCATGTTCACATATTCACACACGCACACATGTACACACGGAGACACGCAAACACGCTAAGGTACACACGTACATTTATAGGGTTTTTGATCATTGCTTGCTTTTTAAACATGGGATTGCTATGTATTCACTTCTCTGCATCTTTTTAAAAATTTTTATTTATTTTGTTCTTGTTGAGAATATACACAGCAAAACATACTATTTACATGGGATCAGATTGACACCTTAGGGGGCAGTGAATTTATGTTAAGGGGGAGGAACAACTCAGAAAAGAAGGATGAGAATGGTTGCACAACCTGGAGAATGTAATCAGCGTCACTAAACATGTAGAAACTGTTGAACTGGTGTCTGCACCTCATTTTCATTACTCAGAAATACCGCCAGGGACGTCCCCCTGAGTCAAATGGCATTGCCCCAGTTCAGTCTTTTTAATGGCTGCTTAATATCACACTGTATGGAAATACCTTTACTTATTACCTTATTGCTGGGAACTCATTTTGTTTCTTGTTTTTTGCAACAAGAGCAATGCTGCAATACAAATTTTACTGGTGATTTTATTTTTGTGGGATAGATTCCAAGAAGTGTCACTTGTTGGTTGAAGTGATTGTGTGTTCTGAACTTAGAAATATTAGTCAGAATGCTTTCCAAAACAACTGTGAACAATTTACTTTTTTTCTCTCTATACTATTAGTAATTGGTATTATTGCTCTTTAATTTTTTTTTCACCTCACTGGGTGTAGAGTGACATATTATTTTTTACTATCATTTGCATTTCTGTAATTACTAGTTACTTTGAGCATCTCGCGTTTATGGCTGTGGATCTGTTCTCCCAAAGTTCTTTTTCACATCTTTTATCCATTTTTCCATTGGATTGCTGGTCTCTTGACAATTTTTAAGAGCTCTTTGTATATTAGTGATGATTATTAACCCATTATCTCTTATCTCTGCAGATATTTTCACAAATCTATCATTAGCCTATCAGTTTTGTTTATGATAGCTTTTGTAACATAAATTATTTTTAATTTTTATAAACAGATACGGCTATCTTTTCTTTCTGGTTAAGAAACAGATATAAGTGTTGGCTCCTAGGTATTCTTCTAACTTTTTGAGGCTGTATGTATTACATTTAAGCATTTACTCCATCTGGAATTTGGTTTTTATTGATAATATGAGATAGGGGACTGACTATGTTCTGCCAGATGGATAGCCAGTCGTGCCAGTACCATTTATTAAATAGTCGCTCTTCTGCCCGTTGGATCAGAATACATTTTTGACATATAATAACAGCTCATATAAACAGGGTATGATTTCTGGATTCCCTGTTCTGTTCCACTGATTGATGTATTTATCTGGTCTTATGCCAGTACCCTATATTGACTTAATTACAGTGGCTTTGTACTTTATTTCTTCTCACTGTTCTTTTTCTTCTTTTATTTTTTTTCTCAGGCACTTACTTTCTCTATAAACTTTGAGATAATTTTATCCATTTAATTGGAATTATATTCGTGTTTTTAAAAGAAACTCTTTTATAATCTCACAAATACGTTTTTTTAAACTGTTTTTTTAGAACAGTTATAGTTTTACAAAAACCTTTGTAAGAGTACAGAGAATTCGCACATACTCCTCACCCGGTTTCCCCTATTGTTGACATTTTACATTAGTGTGAGGTATTTGTTAAAATTGATGAACCAGTATGGGTGCATTCTTGTTAACTAAAGTCCATATTTTATTCAGATATCCTTAGTTTTCACCTCATGTTCTTCTGTTCTAGGAGCCCGTTATTATATTTGCTTTCTA
>NW_004443941.1:7989312-7991272 GCF_000243295.1 Trichechus manatus latirostris | reverse complement strand
GGAAGTAGATCACCAGACCTTTCTTCCTAGTCTGTCTTAGTCTGGAAGCTCCACTGAAATCTGTCTACTATGGGTGACCCTGCTGGTATTTCAGATGTGGGTGGTATCGCTTCCAGCATACAAGTCACTACAGTATGACAAACTGACGGATGGATGGTGGTTTCTAAGTATACAGTTATGTCATCAGCAAAAATAATATATATTTTTTCCCATTTTTTATTTCATTTGCTAGCCCCTCTGAGACAGTGTTGAATAATAATAGCAATAGGGGGCATCCCTGTCTGGTTTCTGATTTTAGTTCAAATGGCTTTATTGTTTCACCAGTTAGAATGATGTTTAGACTTTATCACGTTTAATTCTACCCTTGCATTCCTTGAATTAAACCCTGATTGGTCACACTGTGTTATTCTTTTAAATCATTGCTGAATATTGCTTGCCACTGTTTTGTGTAGAAGTTTTGCTTCTGTATTTACAAGTCAGATTATCTGTGGTTCCTTTTTTGGTATTATTTCAGGTTTTGGTGTTAGAGTTTTGCTGGCTTCAGTAGTAGGAAGCGTTCTATCCTTATTCTGGAATAATTTAAATAACATCAGAATTACCTGCTCTTAGGTTACTTAAAATGAGTTATGAAATCTCTGGTCTCGGTGCCTTTTAAATGGTAGGTCTCTCACCACCTTTCCAATCTAGTCTGTGGTAATCGGTGTATTTGAGCCTTCTGCTTGTTCTCAGATTCATTTCTGTTTTCCTAGGAAATTATTCAATTTTTCAAATTTGTTGCCAAGAGTTTGAAATTTTTAAAATTTCTTTTGTATCTATGGTTATCTCCTTTTAAATTCTTAATTGTGTGTGATTGTATTCTCTTCCCCCTTCTCCTAAATCAGAACCCACTGCTGTCGAGTCAGTTCCGACTCATAGCGACCCCATATGATAGAGTGGAGCTGCCCCATAGGGTTTCCAAGACTGTAATCTTTATAGAAGCAGACTGCCCCATCTTTCTCCCTTGGAGTGGTTTGGTTAGCAGCCAAGCACTTTAACCACTGCACCACCACGGCTCCTTTCCTTAATCAGACTCAGGAGGAATTTATCTATTTTATTGGTTTATCAAAAAAGAAGAGTTTTTTGATTTACTGATAATTCCTTCTTTTTTTAATTTATCATTTCATGGATTTCAACTTTCATCTTTATTAATTCCTTCTTCTTACATTCTTTTTTTGTTGCTCCTTCTCCAGGTCTGCAAGATGAGTCGTAGCTGCCTTGAGTTTTAGTCTTTTTTGGTTAATGCTGTTATGTTAGTTGCTGTCAAGTCAGTTCTGACTCATGGCAACCCCACGTGTGCAGGGTAGGACTGCTCTATAGGGTTTTCAAGTCTGTGACCTTTCAGAAGCAGATTGCCAGGCCTTACTTCTGAGGTGCCTCTGGGTAGGTTTGAACCACCAACTTTTCAGTTAGTAGTCCAGTGCTTAACCATTTGCGCCACCCAGGGAATCCTTTGTAGTCAATAATGAAGGTAATTAGGCATTTATCCCTAAGGTACCTTTTCCTGTGTTCCACAGGTTTTGGTAAAAAGTGTTCTTTTCCTTGCTTTCTGGATAGTTTGCGATATCATTTTTTATTTCTTTGAATTATTTATATTGCCTTATTTCCAGGAACTTTGCTAGGTTTGCTAGGAATTCTAATAATTTGTATATGGACTCTTTGGAATTTTCTATGTACATGATCCTATATATCTTCTGAGAAAAATGAAAGTTTTATTTCTTCCTTTCCAATTCTTATACGTTTTCTTTTTTCTTGCTTCACTACACTGGACCTCAAGTGCACTGTCAAAGAAAAGTAGCGATAACAGGCATCCATGTCTTGTTCCTGTCTTCACATTTTCAACATTTTACTATTAAATAGTTCGCTTGCCATACTTTTTTTGTAGGAACTATCAAAGTATTAAAATTTTTCTATTTTAAACATC
>NW_004443941.1:7986981-7987818 GCF_000243295.1 Trichechus manatus latirostris | reverse complement strand
GCATGCCCTCATTTACCCTTATTCTTGATTGACTGTTGGAGTATAAAATTCTAGGTTAAAAATAATCTCCCACTCAGAATCTTGAAGGCATAGTTCCATAGCTTCTAGTGTTGCTGTTGAGAGATTTGGTGTCATTCACATACAAGGGACTGGGAGTTAGACTTTTTTTTCCTCTCAGAAAGCTTTGTTCGATTTACCCCTCTTGTTCTGTATTTTCACAATCTTCTGCCTTTGTGCATGCTTTAATTTCACTTTAAATGCTGGGGTCTTAGAGGAGAATTGTCTGTCTTTGCCAATTTCCTTCCCACTGTTCTCTTCATTCTCTTTTTCTTCTCTCTCCTGTGTGGATCTGATCCTCTGATTTTCAACTTTTCTTACCTGTTTTCCAAACTTTATTATCAGGACTATTGCCTCAACTTTGATTTCCAGCCTTTCTATTACTTTTTTTGTTTCTGCTGCTGTATTTTAATTGTTTCTATTTCATAGTATCTTGTTCTTGTTTCATGTATGTGTGTGTGTGTGTGTGTGTGTGTGTATTTGTTTTGCTCCTCTGCTTCATATTGCAAGCTTGCTTTACAATCATTTTATAAGTAACATTCTCATATAAACAGACAGCTAAGAATAAACATTTAATGAGATTTTTCAACATGTAATTGTAGACTCGTGGGCTTTAGGGATGGTGGTGACTCGGTGGGGAGCTGACTTTTTGTTGGGGAACTGCCAGATATCAAAATCTGTAGGTCCTGTCTTCTGCAGTACCTTTTGTCCCAAATCCTGAGTCTTTGTGGGTGCCGTGGAGCGAGCTGACTTGCTTCTCACTGGTTTTGCCTCTGCACA
>NW_004443941.1:7970947-7972146 GCF_000243295.1 Trichechus manatus latirostris | reverse complement strand
ATTCTTCCACCCAACCCCAGGCCTACTAATGCAGAAATTCTGGGGGTGGGTCCCAGAAACTGGTGTTTCAGCAAGCCCTCCAGGTGACTCATGCACACAAAAGCTTGAGAACCAGCCAACTAGAGCAATAGACAATTAGGGATGGGAGAGAGCTTGGAGATGGTCCAGTCTGGTGGTTCTCAGTGCTAGCTCCACTTTAGGATCACTTGGGGGAAGTTTTACAAAGTGATTGGACCCCACAGCAGAGCAATTCAATCAGAATTCATCAGAATGCTCCCAGGTGGTTCCAGTGTGCCTCTAGGGCTGAGAACCACTGATTCTGTCTTAACTCCTTGTTATGGATTGAATTGAGTCCCCCCAAAATATGTGTTGTAAATCTTTACCTTCATGCCTGTGGTTATAATCCCATTTGGGAATGGGTTCTCTTTGTTATGTTCATGAGGCAGGATTAGTGTAGCATGTGTTTTAAATCAATCTCTTTTAAGATATAAAAGAGATTAAACAAGCCATCAGAGCAGAGACAGGGGAAGAGATAACAAACCACATGAAGATCGTCGGGGAGTAGAAGCTCAGAAGAGACAAGGACCTTCCTCCAGAGCCAACAGAGAAAGCCTTCCCCTACAACCAGCACCCTGAATTCGGACTTCTAGCCACCTGAACTATGAGAAAATAAATTTCTGTTTGGTAAAGTCACCCATTTGTGGTATTTCTGTTGTAGCAGCACTAGATAACTAAGTGCTCCTGTTGAGAAAACTCAGGATGAGAAGATGAGTTGCTCAAGGTCATACAGCAAGTTAGGATCAGAACTGGGTCTCTTGAATCAATCTTAAAAGCTGTCTTCTCCATGATGCTTTAAACACAATCCTCACTTTTTAATAACTTGCCATAAGGTAATGGCTTCTAAATCATTAACAGAGGTAAATATAACTGCCAAATTTTTAGAAGAAATATAGGTTATAGACAGCACTATAAAAGAATCCTTTTATATCCAGTCCTCCTTTAGGTTAACAGTATTTCACACTTTAGAAAGTTACACTTTTTGAGAGGATTTTTTGGAAATATTTATTTTCAACATCAATGAAAGGTAGATAGATATGATATGGGTAAATAGTGCTCTGTTATTTTAAGAACCTTTTTTTTCAAACTCTAGATGGAGCTCTTTTTTTATTTTAATTTTTTTTATTGTACTTTTTTTTTTA
>NW_004443941.1:7962687-7963754 GCF_000243295.1 Trichechus manatus latirostris | reverse complement strand
GTTTGGTTTGGTTTATCAGGAGTGCACTTGGAGCAAGATTCCTGAAATATGTGCCGTGTTATTCTTAGATGGTATAAGCCAGGGGTTCAAATGTGGTCCCTGGACTAGCAGCATCAGCATCCTTGAGAACTTATTAGAAATGTAGATTCTGGGGCTTTACCCCACACCTTGTGAATCAGAACTCTGGGAGCAGGCCTGGCACTCCATGCTGAACCACTGATCTGGGCTATTTTGACAGGATAGAAACCCTGTACTCACTGGCACTTGTGTCATAAAGATTCCTTCTGTGGAATCAGCCATGCCCGTCGTAAGGTTATCCAGTGCTTTTCAGGTCACCCAGAGATTTCGTTAAAAGGCAGGATTCTCTTTCAGTAGGTTTGACGTGGGGCCTAATATTCTGTATTTCTTCTGACAAGCTCCCAAGTGATATGGATTCTGCTGGTCCATGGATCAATCACATTATGAGAAGCAAGGATACTGACCAGCCAAACAGCACATACCCATGCCCACGTGTGAGAGTTGTCTGTGATTGATGAGTATATACTTTAGGTTTAGCATGCCTAAAGTCAGTGAAGAATTGACGTCTTTGAATTATGGTGTTGGTGAAGAATATTGAATATACCATGAACTGCCAAAAGAACAAACAAATCTGTTCTGGAAGAAGTACAGCCAGAATGCTCCTTAGAAGCAAGGATGGCAAGACTCCGTCTCATATGCTTTGGACATGTTATCAGGAGGGATCAGTCCCTGGAGAAGGACATCATGCTTGGTAAAGTAGAGGGTCAGCAAAAAAGAGGAAGACCTTCAGTGAGATGGATTGACACAGTGGCTGCAATGATGGGCTCAAGCATGATGATTATGAGGATGGCACAGGACTGGACAGTGTTTCATTCTGTTGTACATAGGGTCACTGTGAGTCAGAAGCAACTCCACGACACCTAAGAACAACAGCAAAAGTCAGTGAGTTTTTCCTTTTCAATCATAGTGGGAAGAGACAATTTTGGGAATATAGTACCCTCTTATCTTGTTTGAGGAACCCCGGAGCCCTTGTGTTGCAGTGATTAAGC
>NW_004443941.1:7960337-7961366 GCF_000243295.1 Trichechus manatus latirostris | reverse complement strand
AGACCCAGAAAAGGGGAGATAGGATGGGCCAACATGCAGCATTCAGAAATGAACCATGTGTGCACAGGAACTAGGGTGTAGTTCAGACTGCATGGAGCTTAGACTTCTTGTACAGGAGAGGTTATAAACACAAACCAGAGTCAGGTTAGTGAGGACTTAACTGCCAGGCTCATGAGTTTTGACTTTATTCCTTGTGCCGCCAAGAGCCATTGAAGCAGGTTTTGCGCTATGAGAGAAGGGGGTGACCCAGTTATAATGGTGATTTAGGAAGAATCATCAGTGGATTGTGCAGCATTAACTGAAATGACAAAGACTGGAGGCAGAAACATTTGTTGGAAGGCCACTGCTTTGGGTGGCCTGGATAGTAGGGATGAGAGATGACTGCAGAAAAGACAGTAAGGAAGAGACTTGGCAAAGAGGCAATATAAACTCAAAATAAAAATGGATTGAAGGGAAGTTAAGAGAAATTAATCCATATAAATAAAAACCAGGAGAGTCCCCTCGTGGGAGACAGGCTTGCTTTCCAATTAACCATCTTGGAGACACTGTATAGACTGGATGGGTTAAGTGTTATTGCCTTTCTAATGGTTTTAACTTTGTTTATTATTTCACTCACCTTTAACCTTTTTTGGTTTTGTATCTCCCTTTAGGGTTCTCTGACTTATTTCATGCAATTGTGAATACATTTTGAAATCCACTAGTGACAAATTTCAAAGCTGGCAATCCAATTGTTTGTTAGTATTTTCAGGACAATCATCTTAAAATTTTAGATATAGGAGGGACCTGAGAAGTCAGATAGTGTCACACACACACACACTTTAGAGACAACACAATTCCTCTAGTACTTGAGGCAGACGGAAAGTACACTTGAAGACAATACCAGATATCACTGGGCCCCATCCATGAAAAGACGGTCCCAGAGCTGTGTTCTGTCTGATCACCAGTGTCTCTGACTGGAGAGGAGGCTTAGTACTGGGAGAGAACTCTGAGCCAGCTCTCTTATTATTTATTTTTTTAAATAGTACTTCA
>NW_004443941.1:7956144-7958331 GCF_000243295.1 Trichechus manatus latirostris | reverse complement strand
TACCTTCCATGCCACACCTCTCCCGCTTCCTGGTTTCACGTTTACCATCCCAGTGCCTGTGGTAAATGCTCTCACCAAGCTTGGCACAGCCCAAGTGGACGGGCAGGAAGGGAGGTGACCCTTCTGAGTAAAGGACCCTTTTTTGTTTTGTTTTGTTTCTTAATGCTTCTGACAGTTGTGTTTGATCTAGCCATCAGAAAAGCTAGATGATAATTGTTAGGACCCTTCCTCATTACTGCATCTATCAACCTGTGATTTCTGCCTCCAGTCCTTGTGAAACATAAAAATACATCCAATGTATCATCACTCCTTTCCTTACCAGTCCCTGTTACGTGCAGTTTGTCAAGCATTGTTTGGATCTTGATTCTGTTGTCTAATATGTTCATTATCCCTCCCAGTTTATCAAATGACAGATTTGGTAAACATCCTTTTTACATCATTGTCAAAATATTTGATGACAATGTTGAACAGGATGGGGCCCAGCAGCGTGCTCTAGAAACTTCCTCCTCTTACATGTGTGTAGCATATCTGCAAAGATGTAATGATGTAATCCTTTGGACATTATATTATAAAAATTTCCAAATACCCAGAAAAATGAGAGAATAGCATAAGGAACACCCACACGTATCCATCATCTCGAGTTAACAGTTGTTAATATTTTTCTGTGTCTCTTTTCCCTGATTTGGAGAAGCCAATAGTAAAAGGCATTTTGGGGGGCAGTTGGGAACATTTGAATATGACCTAAATATTAAAAGAACATTAGGAATTGATGTTACATTTGTTAGGTGTGATGTTAGCATTGTGAGTATGTAGGAAAATGTCTTTCTGTTTTACAGATATATATTGAAGTATTTGGGTGAAATATCATAGTGTCCATAATATTATTTAGAACACTTCAGTCTGTTATAAAGAATAATCCAATAGGAAGAGAGTTGAGTATGAGATACCTAAAGAGAGTTGGAGCTAATGGCTAAATGGTCTTTTGTCAGTCTATGCAGTACAACCAGAACGCTCCTTAGAAGCAAGGATGTTAAGATTACATCTTACTTTGGACATGTAATCAGGAGGGACCGGTCCCTGGAGAAGGACATCATGCTTGGTAAAGTAGAGGGTCAGCGAAAAAGAGGAAGACCCTCAATGAGATGGATTGACACAGTGGCTGCAACAATGGGCTCAAGAATAACAATGATTGTGAGCATGGCACAGGACTAGGTGGTGTTTTGTTCTGTTGTACATAGGGGTCGCTGTGGGTCGGAACCGACTCAACGGCCCCTAACAACAACAGCAACATACAGATACAAGTGTTTTGACTCTGAAATATTTTGATAAGGTCTAAATAACAAGGCAGTTTTTAAAAATTACCACATAATATGCAAAACAGAAATCCTCATCCGGTCCTTGGGTCCTCTGCCATCCCAAAGTCTCACTCCATCTCATTTCCCCACCTAAGTGTAATATTGCTGTAATTTTTAATAAAAATTGTTTTATTTTCATGTAGACTTCTCAAAACTAAATTGTCACAATATCCATTCTGTCTGTTGGCTCCATCAAAACATCCTGCAGAGAAAAACACTGTGTCAAATCTGCTACATCTGAATGTCCACCAAAGCAGAAAAGCAAAATGAATGAGGAATTAACAATGACAAAAAAACCCAAGTCTGTTATCGAGTCGATTCCAACCCATAGTGACTCTGTAGGACAGAGTACAACTGCCCCATAGGGTTTCCAAGGAGCAGCTGGTGGATTCGAACTGCTGACCTTTTGGTTAGAAGCCTGAGCTCTTAACTACTGCGCCACCGGAGCTCCAATGGTGAATTAGTAACCATAAAAAGTAATTTGATATTGCCAAGGGACGCATTACTAATACTATTTTAGATGCATTAATAGTATAATATTTAGACAGATATAGCAGGTCAATTATTGGTATATATCTGCTGAGTTATTTTAAAATATATAAGGTGGTAGTCATTTAATTAAGCTAAGAAACTCAATGAATCTAATAAAGAGGAAGAGCTGTGAAAATGAATATAAAGTATCTCTCAGGAAAATGTAAAATGGATGATAAGACACTAGTACTGTAGAGGCTATTTAGTCGGCCTTGGGTGAGGTATGGCCAGAATGCTCCTTAGAAGTGAAGATGGCAAGGCTTTATCTTGCTTAGTTTGGGCATGTCATCAGCAAAGACCA
>NW_004443941.1:7952424-7953959 GCF_000243295.1 Trichechus manatus latirostris | reverse complement strand
TATTCTTTTCAAGCCCCCAAGGAGGTGCCTGGCTCCAGTGATTGATTTCTCCTGTTAGAACCTGGCAGTATTTAACGATACTTGGTTGTCAATTCTAGGTAATAGGAAACGTTTTACCCCAAATCTGGTTACACTTTATTAAAACACTTTCTTTTTTTTTAAATCACAGAGTAGACATAGGTAATCTTTTTGGTAATTCATATCTCCTGCTGGACTGTGAAAAGTCTTGCGGGCAAAGATTGTGGCTATGGTTGCATAAAGAGTAAGGAACTTGTAAAGGGAAGGTTAGGATTTGGAGAGGCAGAAGGAAGACTTTGTATCTGCAGCCTGGTGCTCCTGGAATGGAATGCAGTTGTACAGTCAGAGGTGGGAGGATGATCTCCGAGCGCCCTGTTTTGTGCCCTGCCCACGCCGCTGCACCTCTCAGTAGTTCTCCAGACCTTGCTCAGCCACCTCCTCGCTGCAGCCCCATCCAGGCCAGTCACGTGACCTGCCACGTGGGGAAACGCGGGGCTCACTTTTTTCATTTACAGGGGTGGCTGTCTACACTGGGAGGAGGTGAGCAAGACTCTGGAGCCCTGGACCTCTGAATATTTCATATCCTTTGGTTTACCTTCTGTGGATAGTAGTGACTGATCCTGGGTCAGTACCTCTAAGCTGGAGTCTCTCCCGGGGTTAATCTCCTACTGACCCTCTTCCTCTAGCTTATCAGTGGGGAGTGTATGAGGCTAAGTGTGCTGGCTTCTGAGGCTCATGGGCTGGGCGTACAGTTTCCAGGATTCGTGCTGGCCTTCCTATATGTTTGCTCTGTCCAGCCCAACGTGGACCTTTCAGTCTTATAAAACAGCTCAGAGGCGCTTTAAAAATAAAGAAATACGTGAGTGCAATTTGCAGTCATCCATTTCCTTCTAGTACTGAAGATACAGAGTGGGATCTAAAACCAAGCCGGTTGCCATTGAGTCGATTCCAACTCATGGAGACCTCATGTGTCAGAGTAGAACTGTGAACCATAGGGTTTTCAATGGCTGATTTTTCAGAAGTAGATTACTAGGCCTCTCTTCTGAGGTGCCTCTGGGTGAACTCAAACCTCCAACCTTTCTGTTAGCATCTGAGCAGGTTAACCCTTTGCACTATTCCGGGGCTCCCGTAGATTGGGATAAACCAAAAAACTAAACCAGTTGCCATCGAGTCCACTCCGATTCGTGGCAACCACGCGTGTGTCAAGAAGAACTGCGCTCCATAGGGTTTTCAAGGCTGTGACTTTTTGCAAGCAGATCGCTAGGCGTTTGTTCTGAGTCATCCCCCAGGTGGGTTCAAACCGCCAACCTTTCAGTGAGTAGTCCAGTGCTTGACCATTTGTGCCACCCAGCTAGCCTTATAAAGTGGAATAAGTGGATGCTGTCCAAAACTAGTTAACTGCGATCTGTCTACTAAGACTTTTAATCCTGGTGACTGAATTTACATCCTTTTCAGTACCTAAATTTACCTGCCGAAAATCTGTTATTTCCACCAATGTAGCAGACTATCTTGGTGTC
>NW_004443941.1:7949443-7950158 GCF_000243295.1 Trichechus manatus latirostris | reverse complement strand
AAAATATTCCTGTACGTCCATTCTGAATAATTAGACTGTCCTGGTAGGATAAGAATCATATTCTGTCTTTTGATGTCATCTGGATTTGGCCTGGCTGGCAGGGTGTGTGTTGTAAGTTGAGCCTAAGCCAGTTTAGACATGCATGACTTAGGTTCTTTTTGGTAAATAATAATAGCTACCAAAAGGTTTGAGGTGGGGTGGTTAGCTATTCTCCTACAACCTTGCCATCAGGTGATAATAAAAGCAGGTTTCGGGCAAATTTCGGCACACGTAGACGTGTTTGTTAATCAAGCATCCATTAGCAAGTGGCCCCAAACTGTTCGTTCAAACTTTCTGGAAACTCAGTGGAGTTCTAGTGCTCTGTTCTTTTAAGTGCTTTGACCTCACCTTGTATACAGAGTTCAATGAGGACAGACACGGCGTTCTAGAGGCAAGAAAGATCCTGTAGTTAGAACTCCTCTGCAACCAATGGGTGGATGTAGGTCCCAGTAGGCAGTCAAGCCCTGTTGTCATGCTTGAGGGTAAAGGTTACAAGCATCGCTGGATTCTTATACTTGGTGCAAAGATGAAGATTGTCCCTAAGTCGTATGAGCCAGCCCTCATAGCTTGAATACCTTTAATTTCACCAATGATAATCCATTTTGAACATTTATCATGCTGATTAATAAGTTGAGTGTGCCATCTATTTCCTAGCAAGACCATGACTGAACAAATA
>NW_004443941.1:7940527-7942609 GCF_000243295.1 Trichechus manatus latirostris | reverse complement strand
TCAACTCAGCAGGTATGAGTATGTTCAAAAGGATTAAAAGCAAGAGTTTCAAATAAACATAATGTATGAAACCTCAAGACTGCTCATCTTTCACTTCACCAGCATTTTCTTTTCAGAACCCTATGTAATGGCGTTTAGTCAATTCTAGAGGAAGTAAGACATCAATACATGGAAATGAAAAAAATTAACTGCATACTTTTATTGAGTTAAAGCTTTTGTTCAACCAAGCTTTTCTTCCATGGGGCACACTATTCAAATTTTAAATGCACTTATAGATTGATTTTTTTTTCTTTTATCAGGAAGTCTATATGATTATAATATAATGTGAACATATAATACAAATCATATCTGTAGAGTATTAAGTACCATCAGCATCAATGATTCTATTACTCTCTTTAGCATTTAATTCATTTTGTTATTTTTTTTCTATAGTTAATCTACTTATAAGTTTTGCTAACATTTTCCCTTCTTTTTTGTTCATTTCTAATGTTAGAATCAGTTTTTTACAAATGTAATGTGATATCCCTAACCAGATAGGAAAACTAAAGTTTAGGTATGAACTATCTTCTCCTTTTAGAAACCTTTATAGCATACTAAAATGCTATTCAGACAGGTCAGTCCGTGTTGATTGATTGGCTTGGTGCTCTAACACTTAAAATGTATATTTTCAGAGTTGATATCATCAGTGAAAAGTTCTAGGAGCTGTTTTAGGGTGCTTTGTTTTTGAATGATGAATATTGAAGTAAAAGTAGGGAAGGAGAGAGCCATATGTGTTAGCTTGTATTTGAAACCTCCCCAAAGCAGGTCAGAATAGAGACCTCAAAACTCAGAGACTAAAATTCTCCACTCTCTTCTCTTCTGTTAGATTTTTTTAAGGGTAGTTTTTGATTTTCCCAGGTGTCATAATGTATGTCTACAGGTTGGCAGTTCTCTTCTGCTAGGTTTATCTTCTGTTGCCCTGTCTTTCTCTTTCCTTCTATGTCCTCATTTTCAGTGTAAGTGGTTGGTTAATACAAGGTAGTAACATAAATTAACAAGGATATTGGTATGGATTGAGTTGTGTCCTCCCAAAATATGTCTGTAAATCCTAACCCCTGTACCTGTGGTTATAATCCCATCTGGGAATGAGTTTTCCTTGTTATGTTAATGAGACAGTATTAGTGTAGGGTATGTCTTAAGTCAATCTCTTTTGAGATATAAAAGAGATGAAACAAGCAAGCAAACAAGCAGAGACGGGAAAGAGATGCCATGCCACGTGAGGATCTTCCAGGAGCAGAAGCTCAAAAGAGACCTTCTTCCAGAGCCGACGGAGGGAGAAAGCCTTCCCCTGGAGCCGCCACCCTGAATTCAGTCTTCTAGCCTCTTAAACTGTGAGAAAATAAATTTCTGTTTGTTAAAGCCACCCCTTTGTGGTATTTCTGTTACTGCAGTGCTAGATAACGAAGACAGAACGATAGGGTTTTTTGGTCATTTGTGTTTCTTAGAACACCGTTGCCTTCTTTCTGTATTAGCTCCTTTGGTAATGTTGTCTTGTGAGGAAGCACAGTGTTAGATTCCTATCGTGTTTCCAACATGGAGAGAGGCAGGTTGGCCACAGACCAATTCAGCCAGCTTCCTGTCCCTCAGCAGACCTTCCCAGATTTCCAGGCTTCTTTGTTTGCCATGATAATTAACTGGCAGATGGCATTTTAGGTCTTCTTTGATATTCAGTCATCTTTTATGACTATGGTTTGTAGATTTTAATCTTTTAAATGTTAGCATTAGGTTCAGCTGCATGTCACAGAAAACCCAAGTAATACTGGCTGAGTAGATGTTTGTTTTTCTCTTGTACAAGAGAAACCCAGAAGCCCATAGTTCAAGGCTCAGTTGACACTTCTCTGGTCACCAGGATCCCAGACTGCATCCTGCAGGTCACTTAAAATTATTAGCCTGGATTTTACCGTTTATCTTTATATTGTGCAATGCCAACTTTAAGTGCAAATGTAAGCGCACTTCACTCATGTGAAATCACTGAAATTACCCAATTTGTATTCATGGTGTGTACGTATTTTGTTCTTACCAGAACAGTGGAAACGCTGCACA
>NW_004443941.1:7925912-7939864 GCF_000243295.1 Trichechus manatus latirostris | reverse complement strand
ATGGGAAGTCTGGGTTGTATGGGAAGTCTGGGTTGTATGGGAAGTCTAGGTTATATGGGAAGCATGGGAAGTCTGGGTTGTATGGGAAGTCTGGGTTGTATGGGAAGTCTGGGTTATATGGGAAGTATGGGAAGTCTGGGTTGTATGGGAAGTCTGGGTTGTATGGGAAGTCTGGGTTGTATGGGTTGTGTGGGAAATATGGGTTGTATGGGAAGTATAGGTTGTAAGGGAAGTAGGGGTTGTAAGGGAAGTATAGGTTGCCCTTTCCTTCTATGTCATCATTTCAGCATAAGTGGTTGGTTAATGCAAGTAATACAAGTAACACAAGTTAAGAATATATAGGGTTTTTTTGGTCATTTGTGTTTCTTAGAACACCATTGCCTTCTTTGTGTACTCAAGGTAAATTCTGGTTTGAAAGAAAACTGGCCTTACAAGACTGTCAGTGCCTGCTCACTCTACTGTAGATGGAACGCAATTACCTTGTAATCGCTTTGAGTTTTGCTGAACTCCCATGCGTTGTGGGCTGACTGAAATTCTGTGCTCAGGGGCATCGTGAACTCTATATGCAAACAGGGTGGCAAGGAACAGACATACATATTGTGTTTATCTCCTCTGTTCACATGCTTTGTAGTCCCAACAAACTTCACATAAAAATGCAGTTCAAAGATTATTACAAATTTCAAGATGGATACAGCAAAGCATTAAACCAAGCTCAGGGTCCTTCTGAGCTCAGGGCCCTGTGCTACCACGCAGGTCACATGTCCGTGAAGCCTGGCTTGGATCGTGGTGAGAGATGACAGATTTAGACTAGGCTGGTACCAAAACACCTCAGCCAAACCCATTGCCGTCGAGTCTGTTCTGACTGATGGCGACCCCATGTGGGAGCTGAGTTGAAAACTTGTGAGACAGCATTCAGGGCTGGGGACACCATTTTGGTCACAGCAAGGTGAAGAAACGGGAAGTGAGTCAGCATTGAAGTGATAATGGAGTCAAATTCCTTGAGAGAAGCAGCCAGACCATCAGCAAGAGCGAAAAGGCTTAGTTCCTGACAGGGAAGCCTGCTGCTTTCTATTACTGTCTTTGGTTTCTCACAAAACCTTTGTAAGTCCTTTCACGATACTTTATACCAACCTCTTCCCACCCACCCCCACCGTCCACCCACCGTCCACATGTTTCTTGAGGTGGTTTGACTTGCTCTCTCGTCCCATCAGGCAACACTAGCACCACGGTCGCCTTAGGAAGCTTTCGTCTCCTCCACACGGGGCTCAGAAGATGGTGGTGCTGGTGGTGGTACTGGTGGTGGTGGTGGTGCTGGTGGTGGTGGTGGTGGTGGGGAAGACCCATCTCAGCATTGTTTCTATAGTGATTTAGATGCACCTCAGCAGATATCCCCATTTTAGTAGTCTCTTTCAAATAACTTCATTCCTCTCCTCAGTCTGTTTTCCTGAAACGCTTCCAGCCCCACAGCTTTAACTCTCTTCTTAGAGCCTATACTCTACACAGATTTACCAAAGTGTCTCACATAATGGAGTCAGGGATACTCATCCACGGCTAATTTTGTACTTTTCATATGATACAAGCATTGTTTCGGGGTTAACTATGTATCAGTAACTATGCATAATGTACTTATCAAACAGAAATCCCTGTTTAGAATCTACATATTCCTAGATATTTGTGTCTAGATCCTCTTTTATTAATTCATGTATTTACTGTTCTAATTTGCTTCTGTTGTCTAATCCTAAGATCACAAACTAGCATTTGTGGGTTGAATTCTACCTGGGGCTAAATTCAGCACTCAGATATTCTGTTGAGATGGGATACAGTTGTTTGTATTGTTTTGTTTTAGTGTAAGCTTGTCTTCTGATGGAGCTTGGAGCCCTGGTGGCACAGTGATTAAGAGCTCAGGCTGCTAATCAAAAGGTCGGCAGTTCGAATCACCAGCTGCTCCTCGGAAACCCTATGGGGCAGTTCTACTCAGTCCTATATGGTGAGTCAAAATCGACTCGACTTGATGGCAACAGGCTTTGGCTTGGCATACCCTGCTTCCCACTCCCTCTACACATGACACTTCTCACATTTAACTCCTCTGGCCTTGAAGGCATTTGGGTTTTAAGTTCGGGGACTTTGAATTTGAAGGAAAAGTGGTCTCTCAGGACATGTTACAAGTCAACATGTCACTGTAATTTATTTGCTTGCAGATAGTTGTCTTAAATATTTATAATGTACACCACGGTGAATTAAAAGCATATGGCATAAATTACAGTTTAGATCTATTATTTACTGTCGTTACTGGTTATGCTTAGAAAACTACTTTGAATTGTTTTCCTGTCCAATCTTAAATATTTGTTTACAAGTCCTATGCTCTACTATCCAAAGCATGTTATCGTATACATTTTTATTTAATTAGGTTGTCTGTCTCTTAGCCAAGGTATAATTAGTAAATGATATCTCTGTTGTGTTTGATAGAAAACCAGTGCACTGAAAGGCACTTAGAAAGTAAGATAATTTATCCTTTATGCTGTGACAGAGCTCACACTCTTGTTTTCGAAAATGACATCCTTTATTTATACCAGGAGCCTATTAGCATTTTATAAATTCTCCGGGGGATTGTGTCTTTTCTTTGTTTCCATGAAACAAGTGTACCAACTCATTTTCACGTTAGTTCAATCTCATCTACTCTGTTGTCTAAACCATAATTGTAAAGTAAATGAAATTAACTTACTTGCTCCAGAATGTTATTTGGAAATGCAAACTAAACATTCCCCTGTAGGGGGTGCAATCTGTTTTAAATATGTATAAGCTATAAACCATAAACCAACCCGTTGCTGTCGAGTCAATTCTGACTCACAGCAACCCTATAGGACAGAGTAGAACTGCCCCATAGGGTTTCTAAGGAGCAGCTGGTGGGTTCAAACTGCCAACCTTTTGGTTAGCAGCGAAGCTCTTAACCACTGCACCACCAGGGCTCCCTGTAAATCACAGAGGGAAGATTTGTAGGTTCTCTCCATATTGTTTGACACAGGTTCAGGTTCTTCTCTTTAGATTTTTTTTTTAATTGTTGTAAAAATATAGATGTGGGGCAATGAGGCTTCTCTTATGCGGCCTTTCTGGCCCTGGGTTTGCAGTTTTCCCAAAATGATTGGCTGGGCTGCAGTCTGCCAAAAAATTGGAGCCTGTTTTGAGGAGGCCAAGAAGAGGCTTGTCTGAAGGGTAGACAGGTTGCCCGCAGAGGCTTGCAAGGATGATTGCTCCGTTCGCTTTCTGCATAAGCAGCCTTGCAACCATTGGTTGGTTTGCTCTCCTCATAAGTGGCTTGCAATCCACCCAAATGGATTGGTTGGTTTACGGTCCTGCTGGGAAGGCCATGCCTTGAAATTAACAAGGAGTTTTCCTACCTAAGCGGCCAGTCTCACAGAGGTTTTTTAGGGACCTCCTGATCAACAAGAGCCTGGGGAGGAGCATGTCCTTTGGACGCAGTGTCCCTGCACTGAGAACCTCACAGGTCCAAGTGAAAGGGCTGTTCTGAGCTGGTAACACTAAGGACCAAGAGAAATGGCAGCAAGCACAGCAGAGAACAGCAGAGAAACGGCAGCAGTGGTGTGAGCTGTGGGAACCACGAGACCAGCAGACAGAAGTGGTGGGCGAGTTGACCCACAGAGTGGAGCTGGGAGGCTCTGGACAGGAGGTTCCCAGTAGAGCTAGGTGCCCCATGACGAGGAAGTAACTGCAGTCTGGGCCCAGGCAGGCGGACACCCGAGCAGATCAAGTGGCAGCATGGGGGCCGAGCTGGCCTGCCTTTGGCAGCAGCAGACGCCCCAGCTGTGCTGAGAGCTATATCCCTAAGGCTGAGAGGGGCCCGTCCTGAGGGGGCCGAGAGGAGCCCGTCCTGAGAGGCCGAGAGGAGCCCGACCTGAGGGGGCTGAGAGGAGCCCGTCCTGAGGGGCCGAGAGGAGCCCGTCCTGAGAGGCCGAGAGGAGCCTGACCCAAGGGGGCTGAGAGGAGCCTGTCCTGAGGGGCCGAGAGGAGCCTGACCCAAGGGGGCTGAGAGGAGCCTGTCCTGAGGGGGTTGAGAGGCGGCCTATCCCGAGGGGACCAAGAGGAGCCCATCCCGAGGGGGCCGAGAGGAGGCCTGTCCCAAGGGGGCCGAGAGGAGGCCTGTCCCAAGGGGGCCGAGAGGAGGCCTGTCTCCAGGGGGCCGAGAGAAGGCCTGTCCAAGGGGGCTGAGAGGAGCCCGTCCTGAGGAGGCCAAGAAGAGGCCTGTCTGAAGGGTGGACAGGTTGTCTGCAAAGGCTTGAGCATGCACAGGAGTTGCCCATAAAACAGTTTTGCCTTGAGAGCTGTCATAATGCTGGCCTAATCCTGACACTAGCCCAGGGTTGTCCCAAAGCTGCTGGTTGAGGGGTGGACCAGTATCCAGTAAGAAAAGCCATGGAGAGAGGCAGAGAGAGAGAGAGAACAAACACAGCCATGCTGCCCCCGGCCTGAGTTGGTGACACACCAGCTGGGAGACACACCTACCTGCTGACGCCTGACCCACCGTGTGCCTGCCCAGTGACACAGGAGTGGACATGGGTAACTTAGGAAGGCGAGCAGGTCCCCCTTTTAGACGTAAATGGGTTCCTCTCCTACGATGCTGATTGGGGCACTTGTAGGGGTGAAGGGGACCAGTTCACCTCAAATCTGTTCCTGTTGTTTACTGTTTACCTTCTATAAATAATAACAATTTTCAATTGCCAACACTTTGTAATAGTAGAGTGCTCACTCTAGCAGTCTTATTGCTGCTCATAATTTCGAGGCAGCCAGTGTGTGTTTATGCACACAGTTCAACATTTTTCACTTGTACAGTTCAGTGAAACCAATTACATCAATCATGTTGTGCAGCCGTCACCAACATCCATTACTGTATTTTCCATCCTCATAAACAGAAACTCAGTGCTGGCTGAACCAAGATCATCCTGTCTCCCCATCCCCTCTTCCCCCCACCTCTGATAACCACTGTTAAACTCTGATCTCTATGCATTTGCCTCTTCTAAGTGTTTCGTATTAGTGAGATGATACATCTTTATCTTTTTGTGATTGGCTGATTGCACTCAGCACATTTTCAAGGTTCATCCGTATAGTCACATGTTTCAGGACTTCGTTTCTCTTTATTGTAAAGCAACATTCCATTGTGTGTATATACCAAAAAAAAATTTTTTTTTTTACCTTCCTGAATATCACTTTTATTATCTATAAAATGGCCATCAATGATGTCTACTTTGCAGGGTTATTAGCTACATTTTTTGGAACATTTTATTCTGTTTTAGGTGAAAATTTACGTAGCAAATTAGTTTCCCATTTGACAATTCATACACAGATTGTTCCGTGACACTGGTTGCTGTCCCTGCAATGTGTCAGCACTCTCCCCATTTCCACCCTGCCTCCCCCATTTCCATCCCTCCAGTTTCCCTGCCCCTCCTTGACTTCCCATCTTTGCTTTTGAGCAAGCGTTGCCTGTTTGGTCTCATATAGTTGATTGCTCTAAGGAGCATATTCCTCATGGGTGTTATTGTTTGTTTTATAGGCCAGGTATTATTTGGCTAACAGGTGACCTCTGGGAGTGGCTTCAGTTCCAGGTTAAAAGGGTGTCTTAGGACGATAGGCTCAGGGGTTCCTCCAATCTCTATCAGTCCAGTAAGTCTGGTCTTTTTTATGAATTTGAGTTTTGTCTACATTTTTCTCCCATTCTAACTGGAACCTCCGGTTGTGTCCCTGGTCAGAGGAGTCATTAATAGTAACTGGGCACCATCTAGTTCTCCTTGTCTCAGGCTAGAGGAGGCTGTGGTTCATGTGGACCATTAGTCCTGTGGGCTAATTGGTTCCGTGAGTCTTCAGTTTCCTTCACTCTCGTTTGCTCTAGATGGTAAGAGAACAATAGTTGTATCTTAGATGGCCACTCGCAAGCTTTTAAGACCCCAGACCCTACTCACCGAACTAGGATGTAGAACATTGTCTTTATGAATTGTGTTATGCCAATTGACCTCTATGACCCCTGAGACCATGATCCTTAGCCTTCAAGCCCAAGGTATTTGGGTATGTCTAAGAAGTTTCCAGAACTGTGCCCGCTATGTGCTCTATTATATATATATGCAGCACATACAAATATGTATATACAGATGTCCACAGCTATACCTATATATGCATGCGCATGTACTGCCATATGCCCTCTCACACCTATATAGCATATATATCTACCTATGCATCATGGATTGAATTATGTCCCCCAAAAAATGTGTGTATCAATTTGGCTGGGCAATAATTCCCAGAATTGTGTGGTTGGCCTCCATTTTGTGATTGTAATTTTATGTTAAAGAGGATTAGGGTGGGATTGTAACACCGCCCTTACCCAGGTCACATCCCTGATCCAATGTAAAGGGGGTTTCCCTGGGGTGTGGCCTGCACCACCTCTTACCTCTCAAGAGATAAAAGGAAAGGGAAGCAAGCAGAGAGTTGGGGGGGACCTCATACCATCAAGAAAGCAGTGCCGGGAGCAGAGCGCATCCTGTGCAGAGAAGCTTCTAGTCCGGGGGAACACTGAAGAAAAGAAGGCCAACAGAGAAAAAAAGCCTTCCCCTGGAGCTGACACCCTGAATTTGAACCTTTAGCCTACTTTGACTGTGAGGAAATAAACTTCTCTTCGTTAAAACCATCCACTTGTGGTATTTCTGTTATAGCAGCACTAGATGACTAAGACACTGTGTAACCACTCACAAATTTTTGGTTGCTGTTATTATTTGTCTTAGTCATCTAGTGCTGCTTTAACAGAAATACCACAAGTGGATGGCTTTAACAAAGAGAAATTTATTTTCTCACAGTCTAGTAGGCTAGAAGTCCCAGTTCAGGGCGTCAGCTCCAGGGGAGGGCTTTCTCTCTCTGTGGGCTCTGGCGGAAGGTCCATCTCGTCGATCTTCCCCTGGACTAGGAGCTTCTCCATGCAGGAATTCCCAGTCCAAAGGACGCACTCTGCTCCTGCTGCTTCTTTCTTAGTGGTATGAGGTCCCCAGCTCTCTGCTGGCTTCCCTTTCCTTTTATCTCTTGTAAGATAAAAGGTGGTACGCCACACCCCAGGGAAACTCGCTTTGCATTGGATCAGGGATGTGACCTTAGTAAGGGTGTTACAATCCCTCCCTAATCCTCTTCAACATAAAATTATAATCACAAAATGGAGGACAACCACGCAATACTGGGAATTATGGCCCAGCCAAATTGATACGTACATTTTTGGGGGGATGTAATTCAATCCATGACACTGTTGTTGAAGAATTATATTATGTTATAGCATTTACCGTAGTTGTCCTTTATTCTTATGTACCTCTCCGTCTTCCTTTGCCTTGGTCACATTGTGCTGACTTCCCCCATATTGTGTAGTCTCTTTCTCTTCACCAAAATTAACACATGTGTACTATCTAGTAAGTGATTCTCCCTCCCTTCCCCTCCCACCCCTAGTAACCATCAAAGAATATTGCTTTTTGTGTGTAAACCTATTCTTGAATTTTTATAAAAGTGGTATCATACAATATTTGTCTTTTTGCTATTGACTTATTTCACTCAGCATAAGGTCCTCCAGATTCATCCATGTTACATTTCTCGGACTCATCATTATTCTTTATTGTTGCATAATATTCCATTGTATGTATGTACCACATTTCTTTATCCATTCATCCATTGATGGGCACTTAGGTTGTTTCCGTGTTTTTGCTGCTGTGAATAATGCTTCAGTGAACATGGATGTGAATATGTCTATTTGTGTCACTGCTCTTGTATCTCTAGGATATATACTTAGTGGGATTGCTGAATCATATGGTATTTCTACGTCTAGTTTTTTGAGGAAGCGCCATACTGTTTCCCATAGTGGTTGTAACATTTTAACATATAAGAGTTCCAATCTCTCCACAACCTCGCCAGCATTTGTTGTTTTCTGTTTTTTTGATTAGTGCCATTCTTGCAGGGGTGAGATGGTATCTCGTTGTAATTTTGATTTGCATCTCTCTAGTAGCTAATGATCGAGAGCATCTCTTCATATGTTTGTCAGCCACCTGAATGTCTTCTTTGGTGAAGTGTCTGTTCATGTCCTTTGCCCATTTTTTTGATTGGATTGTTTGTCTTCTTATTGTTCAGGTGTTGAATTTTATACCGCATATTTAAACACAGGTTCTTTAAGTGACTTGGCAACCTTGTGAATCTGATGATAGTCAATATTTTCACAAGTTATAAAATATGTATAATATTAGGATAAAAACAATAAATTTATTTTTTGGTATGTTTTGTTCATCTTGGTAATTTGGTCTTGGTAGGAGCTCATATTTTTGTCAATGTAGGCATGAACCAAGATTAAAGGTAATGGTAGCTAGGTTTTTTTTTTAGCTTGGGTTAAATATTTAAGTACAATCTGCAGTAGTAAATATGCTAATTTATACCTACTTAGTTTAGGTTCTGACTTAGGCTGGGTCCTCTAGAGAAGCAAAACCAATGAAGTGTGTATATGTATATATAGAGAGAGATTTATCCCAAGGAAGCAATTCATGTGGCTGTAGAGGCTGGCAAGTTCCAAATCCATGGGTCTGACGTTAGGCTGGAGGCTTCTTCTGACTCATGTAGCTGCAGAGGTGACAAACCCAACATCCATAGGTCGGACAGCAGGCTGCTGCCTCAAGTCCCAAGAACCAGAGGTCAGATGTTAGCGAGACAAATGCAGGATCCACAGCAGTGCAAAAGCCAGCAAGCCTTGCCAGAAAGTCCACATATATTGGATGCAGACCACACCCCCAAGGAAACTCCCTTTCAACTGATTGGCTGCTCATAGCAGATCTCATCGTGGAGGTGATTACATTATATCAGATCTTAATCATAGAAATGATTGCATCATTATACAACTGCCAAGTGTGTATATGTATATATAGAGATTTATCTCAAGGAAATAATTCACGTGGCTGTGAATAACTGCCAAACCACTGAGAATCATGGCTTAGCCGAATTGACACACAAGCTTAACTATCAGAGGTTCCTTTTCCTGATAATTTGGGAATATATATTCATTTTGTTGTAAACGAATTTGGAAAGTAAGATAGTACTCCAAAACTGAGTGGATGGGACACAAAATTTATAAGCCATAAAGCATACTTCTTATCAGTTTGCATTTTTTCCATAACATTTTATTGGGCTCAGTCTCTCATAATGGTATTATTCCAGTTTGTTCTTTGAAATTTAGCTTTGAAATTCTGTGTGTACATTCAATATTGGGCACTTTCAAATACATGATTAGAATAGTGGCCAAAATGAGGATTAGGGAGAGAAGGCTAATCAACTTGCTATTGTGTGGAATTTCTGAAATCCAAAAATGTTACAACACAGAATGTTCTAGGACCTCACACAGATCTGTAAAATGTATCTTTTGAGTTACATTCCTCATGTGGTTTAGGTATACTTCCAGCTCAAAGCCATGTCAAGCTTGCTTTTCTTTTGGCTCCACATGATCCAGTTGGAGATCTTCTGTTGCACTCACCCTGTAATTTTTTTTTTTTTTTTAATCTCCAAGTTTTATTTGTCTTCTGTATTTCAATTCCCATTTAAAAAAAATCTTCTCAGTTATCTTTCTGGCTACAGTCCTACAGTGTTTTTTTTCTCTGTCTCCTTCTTTCTCTTTCTCAGTTCTGATCCTGATATTAATAATATACTATCCTTAGCCTTGGATTTCTTATTTTCATCTTATGTGACAGTCTTCATCTATGTTTTTCTTTTTAAAGTTGCCATAGTTTACTTTTTAAATCCCTAGAATAGTGGGTGGAGGGTGTGTATGTGTGTGTGTTTAATTGTTGGAGCTTGAGCTGTACATGACTTTCCCATTAGCTTGGTATCATGTGACCCCTAGGGTTGGGCAGGAAATTAGTTTTTGTCCAGAATAGCAGGATACCACAGAAATGATTTTCTTAGCTCCAAAGCCTCTTTGCTGCAGATGCGCATACTGAAATAGTGGCTTCGTGATTGACTTAACTCATTAGACAGCCTGCTGATAAGAATTTATGTTTAGACTGAAAGAAAAGGGAGCTTTTTTCCCCCAGCGCTCTGTGTAGGTCCCAGTTATAGGGACAAGTAAGAAGAAACATTGTTATTTGTGTATAGTGCTGAGCGATATTCTGTATCATAAATCAGATTTTAGCGATGGCGTCATTTGTCAATTTGTACCCTCCCACCCTATTGTGTGACTGTGTGTGTGTATGTAGGCATATAGCACATATGCTCACTGAGGCAATCTCTAATATAAAGCTCATTGGTTTTTACTTTGATTTCTTCTTTATTAAAGAAAAGTATTGAGGAAATGACAAAAACAATTTTTTGCTTTTATTTTTTTTGGCAAGTTCATCTTTTTCAAGCTGTTTATTTTTGCAGATGTATTTCATCAGTTCTTAAGAATGAAGTTAGGAATGTTTGCTGGCTTCTAGGTTAGTACCACCCAGAGATTGAAAAAAAACATGTTTTCTTAAAATATAATATCTGGTGGGAGGTAGAAAATCTTTTCATTTTTGCAAACTATTAAATTTAAAAAAAAATGTTTAAGTAATGCATTTTTAATACTGCTTTTTAAATGTGCTGCTTATTTTAATTCCATTGCCTTTTTAAATCTTTGTTTTGGGTCGACGTACTCATTATGTTATAGTGGATGACTTTTATGGAAAGGGGATAAAATTTGTTTTTAATTTTGAATATACTGTTCATGCCATCTTAGAATTGTTTCTAATTACTCAGTCACTATCCTTCCTCAGCCTCCTCCAGGGCTTGTTCTCCAAGGAAATCAATACTTAATAATGTATTGTGCCTGTTGAATCAGTCAGTAGTAAACACACTTCTTGTAGAGTATTTCTTATACAGTTAAAATAACTATATTATGGCATTGCCCTGACATATTTTCTCCGAACAAGACTGGAATAAGATGAGTTGAGAAAATGACTTTCATTTGGCAAACATTTATGGAGCCTTTCTGTGTGACAGGCGTCAAGGTGTCCCGTCTCCTCAGAAGCTGACAGCGTAGTGGGAGACAAATGAAAGCAATTACAATTCAGTGTAGTGACTGTTACAGAAGGGCTTCCTTTTCCTGATTGTATCCCGTCATTCCGACCATCTCCATCCTAGTCCTGCCACTTAGAGCCTTGAAGTTGGGGAATAAAGCAGAAGCAAGGATGCAGAGGAGCTTACTTTGGAATGAGGAAGTAAAATTTAAGTTGTCCACAGAGAACTATGGTATTACGGTCCTTTTCTCTTAAATTCTGGAAAAACTAATCTGTGCCACCTAGCAGGGTTCTCTAAATTGAGGGATATGTCCCACCCTCTTGAAGAATGAAGTATGTTTTGTTGTGTATGTTTTCAACAACAACTAAAAAAAATAAAAAAGGGAATATTTGTCATCACTGAAACTAGTGCTTAATCTGTGCCTTTTTCACATTGTTTTCACATTTTTTTCACATTCTGTACATTGTTTTATATCTGTCTGTCAACAAGTCTGTTTGGCTGTAAGCTCTTGGAGGCATAATCCTTAGCTGATTTACTTTCTGTCCACCGTGATCCCTCTGCTGGTTGATGCATACATATACGTGTGCTCAGTAACTGGAGCCCTGGTAGTACAGTGGTTAAGAGCTTGGCTGCTAACCGAAAGACTGTCAATTCGAATCCACCAGCTGCTCCTTGGGAGCCCTTCCGGGCAGTTCTACTCTGTCCTGTATGGTCGCTGTGAGTCGGAGTCAACTTGACGACAACAGGTTTGGTTTTTTTTTTTTTTGCTCAGTAATTATCAAGTGAACAACAATCCAACTTGTTAATTTTTTATGTTTTTGTATGTCTTTTCTTAATCAATAGCTTTTGGACAGCAGGCACCGTATTTAATTTATTTTTGTGTTTTTTGTGTATTAGCACAATGCTGAGCATTGGACGATTGGTAATTAAAAATTATTAATGAAAATAGCATTTAGACCTAACACTTAGTGTTACTTTTGACTGCATGTAATGGAAACCCACTTAGAGTAGCTTAACCAAACAGAAGTTATTTTTCTCACATAACAAAAAGTCTGGAGGTAGACAGTCTGGGCTGGAACAGTGGCTCCATGATGTCATCAGTGCCCCAGGTTCTCTCTGTCCTTAACTTGTAGCTTTTGCCCTTGTGATCACATGAAACTCTTCCACCTCCAGGCATAACGTTCATGCTTATGTCCCCATCTCTCAGGAACACAGTAGCTTTTTTGGAGGTCTCTACAAAAACAGACTTTTTGTTCTTTTCTCTTTAGTCAGAACTAGGGTCACACAGACATGCCTGTCTGCCAGGAAATTTTATAAGGTGAGTAATTTTAACCAGGCACATTGCCATCCAAGCAAAATTGGGATGATTCCATTCATAAGGAAGAAAGGGAGAATAAATTTTGGATGTGCGACGTGGAGTGTGCATCTCAGGTATGCAGTAAATACGAAAAACCAGTGGAGTCTACTGGGGGAGATGAAATACCTGTGAGAAGGTCAACGATTCAAGACAATTATGCGATAAGTCCGGTATGCACAGTCAGACAATAAATGCTGTTGAAGGTTGGAGGTAGAAGAGCTTATTGGAAGATGGAGTTGACCAGAAATCTTCAGTGTTTAGAGGTGAGACTTAAGCAGAGCCTTAAGAGATGGGCCAAGTGTTATACGAGTCATTGGGAGCCTTAAAAGATAGGCCAAGTGTTATATGAGGCATTGGGAGCCTTAAAAGATGGGCCAAGTGTTATACGAGGCGTTGGTAGCCTTAAAAGATGGGCAAGTGTTATACGAGGCATTGGGAGCCTTAAAAGACAGGCCAAGTGTTATACGAGGCATTGGATGCCTGTTTTGCAAGAGAGCAGTAGCATGCTCAGGATATATTTTTGAAGCACTAGAGTAGCTTAGCAGGAGTAGTCCGCTCGCATTGTGGAGTGATAGAAAACTAAGGTTGGAAAAATAAGTTGGAGCACAATGATAAGCATTTTGAATGCCACTTTACGGAGTCTGGATTTAGGAATTGTTTCTTGTAATAATGCAGATATATTGGAGGCTCCTAAAGAGGAATAATATGAGGGTATAGGATGAACTCATACTCAACTCAGAGTTGCTATGAGTCAGAATTAACTGGATGGCACACAACAACAAGGTAGGATAAAAAGGATATCTATGAGAGAGAGCTGAAACGAGTAATTCACAGATTAATTCATTAGAGTTAACTTTATATAACGTGGTACTTCCTACCCATTGGTTGAGATAGTTCTTAACACTTCTGACCGAAGGAATTGGTTCTAGGGGTCTCCTATACCTAAAATAGATACTTGACATTGTTACCTTTGGGGTCTTGAGTTATAGAACAATGGAACTCTAAAAATAAAAATTTCTGTTAAAGTTGTTATTATTTTTTAAATATTTCCAAGAGAGTCTTTGTATCTATTATCATCACAACATAGATTTCAAATATTATGTCGGCATATTTTATCATATTAATAATATCCAACTGTAATTTTAGTTAATTAAAATAATTTCTCTATGCTTGCGCTGAATAACTTGTAAAATGTTGATTGAAAACAGATTGGTGCTCTTTTGACTAAGTGTGCTTGCATCATCTGTTATTTTCTCAGTGTAGAATTTTACGTTGGTTGAAAATGTTTGGACTTCAAAGCACTTACGTTAATCTAATGTTTTATTTTCTTTTAAAAATCAGCCTTAGTACATTTTACAAATTTTTCTTTTAAATAAATGAGGTGTATTAGTGCTTTCCCCAGTTATATTTGTGGATTTTTTTCATGACAGATATTTATTCATCTGTAAATTTCGTAGAACAGTAAAGATATGTTATCTTCTGTTTTCATAATGGTTACAATACTTGTGATGATTTGACAGAGCAGTTTGAGAAAAGAGACAATCTGACTCAA
>NW_004443941.1:7898404-7909247 GCF_000243295.1 Trichechus manatus latirostris | reverse complement strand
CCAGGTCCTTTTTCCCAGTTTTTCTTAGTCTGGAAGCTTCACTGAAACCTGTCCACTGTGTGTGACCCTGCTTGCATTTGAAATACAAGTGGCATAGCTTCCGTTATCACAGCAACACATAAGCCACCACAGTACAACAAACTGACAGATAAGTGGTGGCATGTAGAAATACAGATGTATAAATATTCTTTATTGCAGTTATACCCAACTACTCTAAATTTTAGTATTCATTTTGGAGTACTTTTACATTATTGTTCAACCCCATCCCATTGATGTTGGACTTGGCCATGGGACTTGCTTTGGTCAATGGAATGTTAGTGAGCGTGCCATGAGCAGAAATCTTATGTGTCCTTTCGTGGTTTGGCTTGGGTGTTATGCACTGGTACTCCCCCTGCAATGAAAAGAGCTTTCCCTGGGTAGTTGCTGCCCCTTTAGCTTGGGCCCCAGAATGATCACAGGTGAAGTGAACCTGACCCCAGCCTATGGTCTGAAGCACAGTCACTCAACCAAGCCCAGCCTAAACCAGCCAAGCTACAGTCAACGTACAAACCCATGAGCACGAGAATAGATGCTTTTTATTGTTAGCCACGGAGCTCGGGGTGGTTTGTAGCATTATTGTGGCAATCGCTGACTAATGTATCATTAACCTGTTGCCATCAAGTCAATTCTGACTCTTAGCGACCCCATTGGACAGGGTGGAACTGCCCCATAGGATTGCCAAGGAGCAGCTGGTTGATCTGAACTACTGACCTTTCAGTTAGCAGCCTGAGCACTTAACCACTGCGCCACGAGGGCATGCAGCACCCCATATGTGTCTGGTTCTTAACATCCAGGAGTTGCAAGCCAGGGAGTGTTTCGTGACATTATGGGCTATTCTTGCCAGGTCTTTCATCAAGTTTAAGTTTTGATTTCAGCAGCCAGACTAACTGCTTTGTAGCTACTTTATTTTTGAGAACATACATTCAGGGCTCTGTGCTTTGGCTAGTTGGGATAAGAAATAAAGTGCATGGATTAACCACTGCACCACCAGGGCTTCAATACCTCATTAGTATATATATTTAAAAAAGGACCTATATATTTTCATTAAGGAAAAGCATATTTATACTTGGTTAAACTATTACCTGTCTGCTTTATTAATTGAAAAGTTATAGCGCATAACACTAATTAATTAACAATTTCTCTTGGCTGTTGGCCATTGCAAATTTTATTGAGTAAAATGCCTGAAATGGGCTTTGAGGAATAAGTTGTTGAGATGCTTTCCTATAAATCTAGCTGGTACTGCAGTGAACCGCAATGTGGAATGGCATAGAGCGGTGGCTATCATTCGCTGAGGGCCTAGCCACACACACATGCCCAGCGTTCATGTCCCATCTTTTCTCCTCACTTCAGACCTGTCAGTCAACACATGCTTATTGAGCAATTACTATACGCCGGGTGTTGCAAGGGATGTATGATCCCATTTGTATTGTTGAATAAAGACACTGATTCAGAAAAGTTAACTAGTTTAAGCCTCACGGCTAGGGAAGGACAGAGCTCGGGTTTGACTCGATTTACCAGCTTTCCACACTTCACATTTGGAAGCGTGGGAGCAGGAGGAAAAAACAGAATCTAACAATTAATTCACCTAACATTTTTTGGTGTGTTATCTCTAATCATTTGCTATGTAACCTAGATGTCACCTGGGGTCTCCTTGGCATGCAGAAATCTACATGTAATTAGCTTGGACCCTGTCAGTTTTACAGCCCATGAGAATTTGAAGCTCTCCCCACACTTTCTGCTAATTCCCAGATCTTACAGTCTCGAGGAGCCCCGGTGGTGCAGGGGTTAAGAGCTCGGCTGCTAACCAAAAAAGGTCAGCAGTTTGAATCCACCAGCTGCTCCTTGGAAACCCTATGGGGCGGCTCTGCTCTGTCCTATAGTATCACTATGAGTGGGAATCGACTTGACGGCAGCGGGTTTCGCTCCTGTTCCCTTGGGGGCCGTCTTGGTTTGCCCCGTGTCGGTCTGGGTGTAAAGCGCCACCCTTTCTGGTTTCTAAAGGACACTGCTTCACTAAGCATTTTATGAGTTTTGATACGGATCCCCTTGCAGAACACAAGGTCTCCCATCATTCTTTCCCTCGCAACTCTGCTTCCCTAGATTACCTGCTCCTACCACCTACCTCTGCAACCCCCTTTCCACTCACTGCCAAATTCTTCTGTTTTCCCCTTCCTTTGCAGCCTTGATAGCCCAGACATCGACAGCCTTGGGGGTGACATCTCTACCCTCAAGCTGCTGTATCAATGTGTGCCTTCAAAGCAATGCAGAGCTCTTCCTGAGAGGAACCCTGGGGGGTAAAACTGTCTCTCTCTCATTAACGGAGTCCGGGGTGGAGCAAACAGTTGACATGCTTGGCTGCTAACTGAGAGATTGGTGGTTGGAGTCCACCCAGAGGCGCCTCTGAAGAAAGGTGTGGCCATTGAACAAGTGGCCATTGAAAACCCTATGAAGCACAGTCTCTCTGACACACGTAGGGTTACCATTAGTCGAACTTCACTCCATGGCAACGGGTAACTGGTATCTTTTAAAAGCACAGATGGTGAGATTCTCTTTGGAAACAGCAAAAATTGGTATTAGTGCCGTCAGTCTGAGAGCCCCCATTTTAGCTTAATTTTAATTTTTAAATCTAATTTCAATGAATTTTCAACATCACAATTTTTTGTTTTATTTATTTTGTTTTGTTTTATTGTGCTTTAGGTGAAAGTTTACAGCGCAAATTAGCTTTTCATTTTAAAATTTACATACAAGTTGTTTTGTGATATTGGTTGTAATCCCTACAATGTGTCAGCACTCTCCCCCTTTCCCCTTATACCCCGGGTTCCCGGAGTCCATTCATGCAGTTTGCTGCCTTCTCGCCTTTGTTTTTGGGCAGGTGTTGCCCATTTGGTCTCGTATGCTTGATTGAACCAAGAGCACTTTCCTCACATGTGTTATTTATTATTTGTTTTATAGACCTGTTTTATCTTTGGCTGACAGGTGGACTTTGGGAGTGGCTTCAATTCTTAGTTAGCAGGGTGTCTGGGGGCCGTAGTCTTGGGGGGTTCCTTCAGTCTTGGTCAGACCAGTAAGTCTGGTCTTTTTTTGTGAATTTGAGTTTTGTTCTACATTTTTCTTCCACTCTGTCTTGGACTTTCTGTTGTCATTCCTGTCAGAGCCTTCGGCGGTGATGGCCAGGCACCATCCAGGTCTTCTGGGCTCAGGCTGGTGGAGGCTGTGGTTCATGTGGTCCGTTAGTCCTTTGGACTAATATTTTCCTTATGTCTTTGGTTTTCTTCATTCTCAGCATCCCAATTTTGTACAACTAGCCTTAAATGGTGAGAAATGAAAACATCTAGGCACTACTTTTTTTTTCCTTAGAGTAAGAATAAAATCCTTAACTTTACATAGCTAAGAAAAAGCCTATCTTTAGAATTTTACTTGTTTTCTACCTTTTTCCAAAAAAGTGATTTACAATAATTACAGAATAAATCTGGGTGCAAGCTTTTTATGTAGTTTTTTTCCAGAGCATTTTTCCTATTAGCCATTCAGAGTGCATCTCAGGAGTTTTGGAGCATGATTTGTTTATGAGCCCAGGATTCAGATAGTAGTATAAATTTAAATAGCCTGAAACACTTAATTATATAATACTGTATCAGAAATGGATGGAGACCTGCTTTCTGCTTCTGGACAAACCCAGATGACTGTCTTGTCTTGCATGATTTGGCACTAAAATTTTAATTCCTGTCAGAATTATTTTTAATGGGAGGAAGCTGAAAACCCATTGATCAAAAGAACTTCAGTTCTCATTCATTTCTAATATAATTTCAATTGGTTCATTTTTAATTTAAGAAGCAATTTTCCTAGTAATTTTTCAGACATTAGTTCTTTAAATAAAACCTTACCAAAGATACTACATTAATGCTTTTTTGAGGAACTCATGTTTTCTAATATTCCATGAAATATAGTGGCACTGTTTTTTATTTAACAAAACATTGTTTTATTTATTAAACAAAAATTGCATTGGAAATACTCAAACATATTAGCAGTAATAAAAGAGTGAGTGGAAGATGGGGCAAATCCCGAATGTGAAATGAATTTAGAAATGGGGTGCCTCCAGATTCCACAATGGAACATGGATGTTTTAGTATCTGTTACTGTGAGTCCAGTCTTAATGTATCATATCTAAAAAATATTTTGTCTTTGTGTGACCTTGACCAAACTCTTTAACCTTCCTAAATCTCATTCCTTATCTGCTAAATGAGGATTATGTCTGCCTCACCTACCTCAAAAGGGTCAGATGAAAACAATATCTGTGAAGGTACAGCATGTGAAGTCACTACAGACGTGAATGACTATGTTTGTGAGGCAAAAAAGTAGGCAGGATGGAGGAGGGGAAGGAAGGTTACACCTAAATCCATTCCTGCTGCCAAAAAACCCAAACCAAACTAAATCCATCCCTGTCAAGTCAGTTCCGACTAGGCCAGAGTAGAACTGCCCCACAAGGTTTCTAAGGAGCAGCCAGATTCAAACTGCTGACCTTTTGGTTCGCAGACGAGCTCTATAACCACTGCACCACCAGGGCTCCCGTTCCTGCTGCCTACTTCTCAAATCCTAAACTGTTGAAAGATTGTCAGGGACGGAGCTACCAGCCTGAGGGCAAAACAAAGACAGGGCCCTTTAACTGGGGCTAGTTAATACCAAGGAGCCCTGGTGGTGCAGTGGTTAAGAGCTCAGCTGCTAGCCTAAAGGTCAGCAGTTTGAATCCATCAGTGGCTCCTTGGAATCCCTGTGGGGCAGTGTGTAGGGCCACTATGAGTCGATTCAAAGGTATTGGGTTTGGTTTTTATTTTTGGAGTTAATACCGAAGGTTCCCGGGTGGTGTTAGACTACCAACTGAAAGGTTAGCCGTTGGAAGCCACCTGAGGGCACCACAGAAGAAAGGCCTGGAGATCTGTTTTGCAGCCATGAAAACCCTGTGGAGCTCGGTACATTCCATAACATAACACATGGGGTTGCCATGAGTTGGAATTGACTTGACAGTATCGAGTTTGTTTGTTTTTCACTTAATACCAGGAGTCCCTGGGTGGTGCAAGTGGTTAATGCTCCCAGCTGCTAACCAAAAGGTCGGAGGTTCAAGTCCACCCAGAGGCACCTCAGGAAAAAGGCCTGGTGATCTACTTCTGAAAAATCAGCTAGGGAAAAGGCTGCGGGGCATGGTTCTACTCTTACTCACGGGATTGCCATGAATTGGAATCGACTTTAACCTAGGATTAAAAACTCACTGCAGAAAATCCAGGGGTGGACGGGCTAATCCAGTGTTGAATTGTGTTCTCTACTGTACCTACGGAACCCTGGTGACACAGTCGATAAGAGCTTGGCTGCTAACCAAAGGGTTGACAGTTCAAATCCACCAGCCGCTCCTTGGAAATCCTATGGAGCAGTTCTACTCCGTTCTGTGGGGTTACTGTGAGTTGGAATCAACTTGACGGCAATGGGTTTGGCTTTTTTTTTCCTTAACTGTACCTAACTAATGCTTTCCTCCAGTAGAGTTGCTACTTTGGTGCCTACTTTACCTTAAATATTTAGAGAAAATACATATGGGAAAGTTTGTGAGGAAATGAAGTCCTGTATAAACGCGCCGGTCTTAATAGTTTGTATTTACTCAGAAATCCTAGAGTGGCACCAGCGTAGCCCAAATACTCAGCATGTTACTAGAAATTCACATGATGTTCTGGATGCTTTGGGAGGCGGTAGCCAACCCCACATTCAAAATTCAAAACAACAAATATTTAAGTACGCGAGTCAGTAAGTACTAATTGTCCTGGATAAGTCTAGGCCCATCTCTCAAAGATGTTGAGCATCTGGAATTTTTATGTCTGTTTGTGAGGCGTGGTTTCCTCTGACAGACAAGCCGTTGTTATCGCTAGCTATAGGCAGGCCCGAAAGGGCAGAGTTAGGAAGGACAAAGAATTTACAGTACAGAACTTCCAATAATGTGTTGATGTCAGGGAAAGAGCGGAGCTGTTTCTGGTAAGAAAGCAGTGTTAATTTTAAACAGCTGTGGATGTGCTGTCTGTGATGGACTCCTGGAAAGTAACAGCAGGGTAATTCATAGGCCGTGGGTCACAAGATGAGTCTGAGTAATCAATCCCTAAGTGAAACCAAGGAGAGGAGAAGTAAATACTAGATGAGAGAACGGAGTTCAGCCTGGGAATGGAACACAGAGTCCTTTACAATGTGATCTTCTTGCCCCAGGTTCAGACTTCGCAGTTGCTCCTTCCCTCCTTGAAGCTCACTCCACGCTCTCTCAGCGAATCAACCCTTATCAGTAACTATGAAAGCACAGTATCAAAATCGCTCCTAAATCAGAGTTTGAGAAATGACTTGGAAAATCATACAACGTTCCTAGTATCCAGACTAGCTCTTAATAGCCCACCCATTTGGATGCTTAAAGAAATCTAATATAATTTTTCTAAACCCATCCAGAATTTTTATCAAGGCACTTGGCTGGTGTAATGAAAAGCTGCCTGAGCCTTGGAACTGTGTTAGAGCTTGATGTTTTGGTGAAGGTACATGTATTCTGAATATGTATCTTTCTGCAAACCATAGAGTACAGATCTTGCATGTGATATGGGTACAGATCTTGCATGTGAGCTGAATTTGGAAGTTGACTGCCTCAAGCTTCCAAACTGAACCATTAGTTGTAAGGCATATGCGGCTTTAAATCCAGCCTTAATACTCTGTGTTTAGAGTATCTTTTTTTCAAAGAATGAGTAACAAATGTTTACTTTTCCGAAGGCATTTTTGCTAAGTATTAGGTGTTTAGGGACTTGGGTTCCTGTTCAACTCTTCTTTATAAGAGTTTGGAGTAAGCCACTTATTATATCTCTCATTTCTTTTACTCCAGTTATAAAATATGCACACTAATTCTGATTCCCTTGCCTCTCAAGCTATCACACATGTAATACTCTGTGATAAAGCCTTAAAATATCAGAAATAGATGTTGGTATTTTAAGGATTTACCAATGCAAGGTATTGTTATGTGTATGAATCGTGGTACAAACACTGCATAAAATAACAGAATCATGTAAAGGAATGGTATACCATATCATCTTTGTTTTTATTCATATTGAATAAATATGTATATTTATTCATATTTAACAAAGATTTACATTTATTCATATTTAATAAAAATTCCACATGTATTTGGTGCTACAAAATGAGATGCAAAGGTTCATACATGTCTGTTTTCAGATACCACATCTCAGGTCGTGGCTAAAAAACTCCAGGATTGAGGATCCAAGTGACCTTGTAGGAATGGACCAGGCTGGTACTCATGTCTACCACCATTTTGCTTGATTTTGTAGAACTTCAAATTATCTGCTCAGAAGATTAAACCCCAGCTGTTCTTCACGCTAACCACGATGACGGGGTAGTCATCAAAGTAGCATATCTTGGATAGAAGTACAAACAGGTTTGAGCTGGCTGAATGATAGCCTTGCCTCTTGGAAAAGAAAGAGAAAAAGGAAGATAGCCGCAAGTAATGGACTTCAATTTTTGATGACTTTCTTTGTTGAAAAGTGACCACATTTATTATAAACTACATTAGGAAGGAGGAATTTACTTCCAAGTATGGAAGCAGACCAGAAATGAACAGACATGGGACCAGGCAAACCCACAGTATTGAGCAAAGGTCTAAAGGTAGTAACGCACCTTGTAATTCTATAGATACGTATACAGGAACGACAACAACACAACTGCTAACATTTATTGAGTGCTCACTATTTATTGGACAGAGCGTTAAGTATTATACACAGATTATTCATGTGTGAGGTAGCCGCAATCATTACCCAACCATTTTGGAGATAAAGAAATTGAGGTATGCAGTGTTGTTGTTGTTGTTAGGTGCTGTCAGGTCGGTTCTGACTCATCACGACCCTGTGTACAACAGAATGAAACACTGCCTGGTCCTGCACCGTCCTCACGATTGCTATTATGCTTGAGCCCATTGTTGCAGCCACTGCGTCAATCCATTTCATTAAGGGTCTTCCTCTTTTTCACTGACCCTCAACTTCACCAAGCATGATGTTATTCTCCAGGACAATACAGAGGTTACAAAACCTATTCAAGGCCATACATAGCTGTGCTAGGTTTCAGGCCCAGGAAATGTGACTGCAGAAACCAGACTCTGAAACTCTATGCCATACTGCCTCTTATGAATTGGAAAGGCAGATTCAAATTCTGCCAATGGGTGTTAATTAACAGAGGCCAAGTTCCAAATTTTTTTAGTAAGTGGCCGAAATACCACGATAATTCTAAAAAAAAAAAGTGCCCTCGCCAATAGATATTGGACATTGTGGGACGCTCCCATTAAGTGTTAGGGACCCATAACAAGGAGATTGAGACTTCATAGTCAGAAACCCAGGCATTGGAACCCAGTCACGGTGTACTGCAGTAAATTCAGAGCAAAACCAGAAGGACCATTAATTCAGGGCAGAGACGTGGAGATCTTGACAAAGAATTTCTTATGTTATCTCCTCCACCGCCGAGGGCTGGAATTGGCTCCAGAGTCAGATGTATAGCTACAAGTCAGGGTTGATTTAATAGATTCAGCCCACAGCGAAAGAGAAGCAAGGGCACAGGTCCAGGTAAGCCATTACAGACTGGCCCAATTGCATTAGAGTTCCAGGCAAGAGGCTAATTTTACTGACATTATTTCTCTACCACGGCAGCCCCAGTTTCTATGGAGATGGCATCATGTAGCAGTGGTATCAGATATCCAAGGACTGTTGAATAGGGAGATAAATTTTCATACTATAATTATAAAATTTAATAGCATCATTTTACATATATATATTATGGCCCAATCTAAGTTGTTATTCTCTTATTATTTTAACAAAAGCATAATGTTATGTAATAGAGTTTATAGATTGTAGGGTTCCCTAAGACATTTGGGAAATGATTAGGGAGAGTAATTAGATATGGAATTGTTATTTAATTATTCATATCACTTGTTTATCCTGTCCTCTAACAACTTTTGTGGAATATATGCGATGATTTGGGGAGCGCTTGTTTGTGTCCTTAAAAAAAATTGAGTAAACGTTCAAGATAGTAGTACTTAGAGTTACTTAAATCATTTTTATTGCTAGTCCTGTCCTCAATTCTGTGGAAGAAAAATATAAAAACAATTTTATTTTGTTTCCTTTCATGTAGTATTTATCCATCTCTCTCTGTATTTTATCATACATCAGCTCCAAAGACTGTACAATTATCTGTCCTTTCCAAGGCTCCTGGTTTCCTAGGTCTAATTGTTAGCGCTGTTAAAAGCCTCCCAAACTTCCTTCTTAAGAACCCAGCTTAGTTTCATTTGTGCTAAGAAGCTGTTTTCCAGATGACTGACATTATATAGGGTTGTTACTATCCAAAAAATTTTCACTTGCTTAATTTGTGCATTTGTAAATAGCTTAGCTATTGTGAAACATACAAAAGAAAGAAAGAAGAAAGCTAAAATATGGAGTGAGTCCAGAAAATGGGCTGTTACGTAAACTATCTAAGTGGATATAATTTGTGTCCACTTTTGCCCCTCATCTCTCATCGGAGAGGCAGCCTGACATGGAGAAGGAGCCCGGGACCTGGAGCTGGCACGGGCGGTAGAAGCTGGTGTCACCCCAGAGTGAGCGGAGACCTCTCTGATCTTGTTTCCTGATAACGTCAATTGGGAATACCGCCTACCTGCAGGGTCCTTCCGAGAAAACAAATAGAATTGCAAATGTAGGTATTCAGTAAAAGCTAGCTTTATCACTCATAGAGGCCTGAACTTTAAGACTATTCCACTCAAGAGAGTTACATAATTTCAAGTGGTAAGAAAATGCTTTTGATATGAGAGTGTTTCCTGTCTCCCAGGCGCTCCCCCGCAGCCTGCTGCTGCCATTGGTTGCTCTATTTGTAGTTAATGATGGTGGCTTGGTGTGCATCCGGCACTGTGCTGATTCCCATATGTTATTTCATGTCATCGTAACAGTAACCCTTCGAGGCAATTTTTGGCTTCTGACTTTCAACCATGCCTTTGGACTATGTCCGTTTTCTTTTAGAATATGTGTTTTTCTGACTTCCGTCTGTCTGATTTTATCCACTGCTCTGCACTAATTATGGTACTCTGTGCAACCAAACTATATTTGTTAGGATGCTTACGGATGCAAGTAACAGAGAACTAGACTCCATGTGGCTCCCAAGACAAAGGGAATTCTTTTCCCATGTGCAACTGAATAATGTTTCACTAAGCTCAATTTCTCTGTGACCCTTTTCACTCTGTCTTTCTTCGTTGTGGGAGAAGTGGCTGCAGCAGTCCCTGATGTGGCATCTTTACACTATGCTCTCCATAAGAACGGAGAACTTTTATGCCCCCAGACAAAAACTTTTGGCTTCTTTTGGCTGGACCAGGTTAGGTCCTCAGCTGTCATCTGACACAGCCACTGTGACCAGATTGACGTGTATTGATCGCCCTTCCCGGAGCCAATCACTGGACAGGAAGGATGGTGTTACAATGCTTAGTTCAACCTAGAGCTGAGGTTGTGATCATTGTCATCCAAATCAGAGTGCCATAATGGAGCCCCTTCTTCTCAGTCTCAAAGGGAAAGCTTTGAGTTATGATTTCCTACAGGTTTTTGTTGTTTTTTGTAGGCGTTCTTTATCCATGTAAGGAAATTCTTCATAGTTTGCTAAGATTTTTTTTTTTTTTTAATATTTTATTGTACTTCAGGTGAAGGCTTACAGAACAGATAGTTTCTCATGTAACAGTAACACACATGCTGTTTTATGACATTGG
>NW_004443941.1:7871375-7898304 GCF_000243295.1 Trichechus manatus latirostris | reverse complement strand
GCGTGGTGCTTCTGCCTAGACCGCCATCTTGCCGGAGTCCTCAGATTTTTTTTTTTTAATCATGCATGGAAATTGAATTTAATCAAATGCTTTTTCTAAATTTGTTGAGATGATGATGTAGATTCTTTATTCTGTTAATGTGATAAATGATACTTACTGAATTTTTTCTTTAGCAACTTTAATGTGGTATAATTGACATACAATAAATTGCACATATTGTACAATTGGATAAGTTTTGACACATGTCTTTTTGACCCATGAAACCATCACCAAAATAAAAATAATGAACATGTCATTCTCCTCCCAAACATTTCCTCATGCTGCTCTGTAATCTCTCTCTTCGGCCTCTCTCAGCCCTGATTTCCACCCCCCGACACCAGCCTCCAGGCAACCTCTGATGTTTTCTGTCATTGTCTATGTATGTCATTTCTGTCAGAGTTGCATGTACTGATTGATTTTTGAATGTTAAACTAATCTTCCATTTCTGAAATCATCACAACTTAATCATGATAGATTAGTTTGCTTGCTTACAAATTTCTGTGTTCATTTATCTAATGTTTTGCTTGGGACTTTTGCATCTGTGTTTATGAATGAGATTGGGATGTAATTTTTCTTTCTATTAATGCCCTTGTCATGCTTTGGTATCTAGATTATGCTGGCCCCTTAAAATGGGGGGGGAGGAGGTGTTTTCTATTCCCCATTATTCTAGTCTCTGGAAGAGTTTGCATAAGATAGATGTTACTTCTTCAGTGTTTGGTTTGAATTACCCAGCGATCATTTTGAAGTTTACCTATTTACTTCTAGTAATGTTTTTTGTCTTAAAGTCTGCTTTGTCTGATATAAATAGAGCTTATGTGCTATTGTTGTCATGTATTTTCGTTCTATATGTAGTTAAAACCCCTTAATATATTATAGTAACAATTGCTGCATTCAGTTAAAATTCATTTAGATTTATTCACATTGGCTCTTTTTATTGTTCTTTATTCCTTTCAGCATCTCTGAGCTCCCATCTGGGAGCTGAATATACCTATTAGTACTTTCTTTAGAGTAGACTGCTGGTTAAAAAAAAAAAAAACCCTCCACAGTTTTTTCCTTCACAGATTTTTTTTCCCTATTTCATTATTGAGAGAGAGTTTCATTGATAGGGAAGTCTAGGTTTACAGTTATATTCTTTCAGTACTTTGAAGACACCATCCCATTATCTTCCAGTCTCCGTGGATTCTTGCAAAAAGTCGACTGTCAGGCTAATATCTGCTCCATGCTCAGGCTGCTTTTAATATTTTCTCTTTAATTTTGGTTTTCAGCATTTTTACTGCAATGTATCTGGGTGTGCCCTTCTTGTGTTTATCTCACTTTAGGTTCCAAGGGCTTCTTGAATGGTGACTTTTTGTCTGTTTTAGAAAATTTTCAGCCACTCTCTTCTTAAGTGTTGCTTCTTTCCCATTCTCTCTTCCTTCTCTTCTGAGGACCTTCTCATGGTATCACTTATCCATCTTTTGGGTCATGTATGATATGATCCCTGGCAACCTCTCTAACTGCATCCCCTGCCACACTCTGCCTTCTTCCCTCACTCCTCTCTGACTACTTCGCAGTTTTTCTAACAAGTCAAGCATGGTCCTGCCTCAGGGCTTTTGAAAACATTGCTCCCTCACCCTGGAACTCTCTTCCAGACATGCCTACGGCTCCTTCCCTCACCTAAGTCAGGTCTCTGCTCAAAAGTGGCTTATCAGAGAGGCTTTCCCTGATCACTTTATCTAGATTATCATCCGAATCCCTCCTCCCGCATGTGACTTTCTAATCCTTTATCTGATTTTGTGTTTCTTCATTGCACCTATTACAACATGACACATTATGTATTTAACATTTATTTGCTCATTCTCTGTATCCTTCCATTAGAGTATAAACTCCAGAACTGAGATGTTTTTTGCTAACAGCTGTATCCTCAACCCATGAAATAGTACCTAGAATAGAGAAGGTACTCAATAAATATTTGTTGGATGAATGAACGAATAATAGATAATGTATATAGGAAGATAGAGTTCTCTGTAGAAAGTGAGGAAAGGAGACAAGGAGAAATAACAAACTAAGCAAGGCTTTTTAATTTTTTAAATTTTTCTTCCTCTCTAAAAACAAACAAAAACCCTCAAATCCACTGCCATCGAGTCTATTCCAACTCACAGTATTTAAATGTATATATATTTATATATATAGTATTTAAAGATAGTATCACAGACCATGTATCTATCCATGATTGTTACCTAATGTTAATATGCTTGAAAATATTGCTTTTATTAGTTTAAATTAATTGATATTTCATCATTTAGTTTAGGTGTGTGGTTCACAAATTTATAAGGACAACTTAATTTTAGCGTTTTTTAATTAAACCTACCAAATAAAGATATTTTCCAGTGAATTAATGAATAAGTAAGTAAAGACAATTTGAGTGTTTTTCATCGTGTCAAATCACTGTGATTGCACACACAAATTTATTAAAAGATTTTGGCAAAATATCATGAATGCTTTTAAGTACAAAGGCTAATAAATTGGCCAGAACCTGGGTAATGCCTGGCCCATATCCTTTCTTTCTTTTTCTAAACATTTTATTGTGCTTTAGGTGAAAGTTTACACAGCAAATTAGTTTTCCATTCAACAATTCAAACACCAACTGTTCTGTGACATTGCTGGCTGTCCCTGCAGTGTGTCAGCACTGTCCCCATTTCCACCCTGGCTTCCTTGTTTTCATCCCTCCAGTTTCCCTTCCCCCCTTGGCTTTCTCCTCTTTGCTTTTGGGCAAATGTTGCCCATTTTGTCTCATATACTTGATGGTTCTAAGAAGCACATTCCTCATGGGTGTTATTGTTTATTTTATAGGCCAGTCTATTATTGGGCTGAAAGGTGACCTCTGGGAGTGGCTTCAGTTCCAGGTTAAAAGGGTGTCTTAGGACGATAGTCTCAGGTGTTTCTCCAGTCTCTATCATTCCAGTAAGACTGGTCTTTTGTTATGAATTTGAGTTTTGTTCTACATTTATCTCGCATTCTAACCGGGACCATCTGTTGTGTCCCTGGTCAGAGCAATCGGTAGTGGTAGCCGGGCACCATCTATTTCTGGTCTCAGGCCAAAGGAGGCTGTGGTTCATGTGGGCCATTAGACTTTTGGACTAATTGCTTCCTTGAGTCTTTGATTTCCTTCACTCTCCTTTGCTCCAGATAGGAAGAGACCAATAGTTGTATCTTAGATGGTCGCTTGCAAGCTTTTAAGACCCCATACCCCACTCACAAAACTAGGCTGTAGAAGATTTATCTTTGTGAACTATGTTATGTCGGTTGACCTATATGTCTCCCAAGACTATGGTCCTTAGCCTTTAAGCCCAGTAAGTCAGTCCCACAAGCTATTTGGGTATGTCTAAGAAGTTTCCATAACTATGTCCCCCATGTGCTTTATTAAATGTATGAAAATATACACAGAACATTCAAATATGTATATATAAATGCCCACAACTATACCTATATATGCATGTACATGTACTCCCATATGCCCTCCCACACCTATGTAGCATACATATCTACCTTTGTAACCACTCACAAATTTTTTGTTGCTGTTACTGTTGCAGAATTGTATATGTTATAGCATTTACTGTAGTTGTCCTTTATGCGTATGCACTTCTCAGTGTCTTCATTTACCTTGATCATGTTGTGCTGACTTCCCCCATATTGTGTATTCCCTTTTCCTTCATCAGAATTAACAGGCGTCTACTATCTAGTAGTAGTTAAGAGCTAGGCTGCTAACCAAAAGGTCGGCAGTTCAAATCCACCAGCTGCTCCTTGGAAACCCTATCGGGCAGTTCTACTCTGTCCAATAGGGTTGCTATGAGTCAGAACCGACTTGACAGCACCTAACAACAACAACACTATCTAGTAAGGGATTCTCCCTCCCTCCCCCTCCCATCCCTGGTCACCATCAAAGCACGTTGCTTTTTGTGTGTATACCTATTCTTGACTTTTTATAAAAGTGGTATCATACAACATTTGTCCTTTTGTGATTGACTTATTTCACTCAGCATAGTGTCCTCCAGATTCATCCATAAGATGTTTCACAGACCCATCATTATTCTTTATCACTACCTAGTACTCCACTGTATGTATGTACTACAATTTATTTATCCATTCATCCGTTGATGGACACTTAGGTTGTTTCCGTCTTTTTGCTATTATGAATAATGCTGCAGTGAACACGGGTGTACATATGTCTATTCGTGTCACTGCTCTTCTAGCTCTAGGCTATATACCTAGGAGTGGGATTGCCAGATCATAAGATATTTCTATTTCTAGCTTTTTGAGGAAGCACCATACCATTTTCCATAGTGGTTGTAGCATTTTACAATCCTACCAGCCATGTACAAGAGTTCCAATCTCCCGACAACCTCACCAACATTTATTGTTTTCAACAGTAACAACAACATATCTTCTTCGGTGAAGTGTCTGTTCATGTCCTTTGCACATTTTTTGGTTGGATTGTTTGTATTTTTGAGTTGTTGAAGTTTTCTATATATTTTAGAGATTAGACCCTTGTCAGATATGTCGTTGACAAAGATTTTTTTCTCAGTCTCTAGGTTCTCTTTTGGTAAAGATTTTGATGAGCATATGTATTTAATTTTTAGGAGATCCCAGTTGTCTAGTTTATCTTCTGTTGTTTGTGCATTTTTAGTTATGTTTGATAGTCTATTTATGCCATAAATTAGGACCCCTACCTTTTCTCTGTGTTATCTTCCAGGAACTTTATTGATTTAGGTTTAACATTTAGGTCTTTGATCCATTTGGAGTTAGTTTTTGTGTATGATGTGAGGTATGGATCCTGTTTCATTTTTCTGCAAGTGGATATCTAATGTTGCCAGCACCATTTGTTAAAGAGATTGTCTCTTCCCCGTTGAATGGATTTCAACCCTTTGTCGAAGATCAGCTGTCCACAGATGGATGGATTTACTTCTAGGTTCTCAATTCTGTTCCATTGGTCTGTGTGTCTGTCATACCAGTGCCAGGCTCTTTTGATTACTGTGGCTGTATAGTAAGTTCTGAGATCGGGAAATGTGAGGCCTCCTACTTTGTTCTTCTTCAGTATAGCTTTAGCTATTTGGGGCCTCTTTCATTTCCATATAAAGTTGGAGATTAGTTTTTCCATTTCATTAAAGAATGTTGTTGGGATTTGGATCAGGATTGCATTGTAGGTTGCTCTGGGTAATACTGACATTTTCATAATGTTAAGTCTTTGATCCATGAGTATGGTATGTTTTTTCATTTATGTAGGTTTCTTGCAGTAGTGTTTTGCACTTTTCCTTGTGTAAGTCTTTTACATCCCTGGTTAGATTTATTCCTAGGTATTTTATCCTTTTAGTGGCTGTCATGGATTGAATTGTGTCCCCCAAAAATCATGTGTCAGCTTGGTTAGGCCATGATTCCTGGTATTGTGTGGTTGTCCTCCGTTTTGTGATTGTAATTTTCCTATGTGTTGTAAATCTTAATCTCTGCCTGTGGTTAATGAGGCAAGATTAGATTATGTTAAAGAGGATTAGGGTGGGATTGTAACATCCTTACTAAGGTCACATCCCTGATCTAATGTAAAGGGAGTTTCTCTGGGGTGTGGCCTGCACCACCTTTTATCTTACAAGAGATAAAAGGAAAGGGAAGCAAGCAGAGAGTAGGGTACCTCATACCACCAAGAAAGCACTTCCAGGAGCAGAGCACGTCCCTTGGACCCAGAGTTCCTGCGAGGAGAAGCTCCTAGTCCAAGGGAAGATTGATGACAAGGACCTTCCCCTAGAGCTGACAGAGAGAGAAGGCCTTCCTCTGAAACTGATGCCCTGGGTTTGGACTTCTAGCCTGCTAGATGGTGAGAGAATAAACGTCTGTTTTGTTAAAGCCATCCACTTGTGGTATTTATGTTATAGCAGCACTAGATGACTAAGACAGGGGCTATTGTAAATGGTATTGTTTTCTTGGTTTTCTTTTCAGAGTTCTCCTTATTAGTGTAGAGGAACCCAATTGATTTTTATATGTTTGCCTTGTACCCTGACACTTTGCTGAAGCTTTCTATTAGTTCCAGTAACGTTCTTGTGGAATCTCCAGGATTTTCTATGTATAAGATCATGCCATCTGCGAATAGGGGCAGTTTTACTTCTTCCTTACCAATTTGGATGGCTTTTATTTCCCTTTCTTGCCTTATTTCTCTAAGACTTCCAGTACAGTATTGAATATGAGTGACGATAACGGGCATCCTTGTCTTGTTCCTGTTCTCAAAGGGAATGCTTTCAGTCTTTCTCCATTGAGAATAATGTTGGCTGTTGGTTTTGTATATATGCCCTTAATTATGTTGAAGAATTTCCCTTCTATTTTGCTGAGAGTTTTTATCAGGAAAGGGTGTTGGATTTTATCAAATGCCTTTTCTACTTCTGTTGAAATGATCATGTGATTCTTTTACTTTGTTTTATTTGTGTGGTGACTTGCATTGATTGTTTTCTAATGTTGAACCACCTTTGCATCCCTGGTATAAATCCTACCTGATTGTGATGTATTATTTTTTTGATATACTATTGTATTCTTTTGGGTAGAATTTTGTTGAGATTTTGCATTTTCATGAGGGATATTGGTCTGTAATTTTCTTTTTTTGTGGTATCTTTGCCTGGCTTTGGTATCAGGGTTATGCTGGCTTCGTAGAATGCATTAGGGAGTATTCCTTTATTTTCTGTATTCTGAAAATTGAGTATAATTGGTGTCAGCTCTTCTCTGAATATTTGGTAGAACTCTCTGGTGAATCCATCTGAGTCAGGACTTTTTTTGGTTGGGAGTTGTTTTTTTTTTAATGACATCTTCATCTTCTTTTCTTATGGGTCTGTTTAGGTTTTCTACCATCTATTGTGTCAGTTTAGGTAGATAGTGTGTTTATAGAAATTTGTCCATTTCTTCTTGTTTTTCAAATTTGTTAGAGTACACTTTTTCATAATATTCTATAGTAACCCTCTTTATCTCAGTTGGTTCTGTTATAATGTTGCCCATTTCATTTCTTGCTTATTTGCATCTTCTCATTTTTTTCCTTTCTCGATTTGGCCAGTGGCTTTACTGATCCTCTCAAAGAATCAACTTCCAGCTTTGTGGATTCTTTCTGTTGTTTTTCTGTTTTCTATTTATTTCTGCTGTGGTCTTTATTATTTCCTTTCATCTGGTGACTGTGGGCATCTTTTGCTATTCCTTTTCTATTTGCTCAAGTTGTCAGTTTAAGTTATAGATTTTGGATCTTCTTTTTTGATGTGTGTGTTTATTGCTATAAATTTTCCTTTGAGCTCTGCTTTTGTCACAGAGGTTTTGGTATGTTGTGTTTTCATTTGATTCTAAGAATTTTTTAATTTCATTTTTAATTTCTTCTATGACCCAGTAATTTTTAAGTAAGTTGTTGCTCAGTTTCCATGTATTTAATTTTTTTTCCCTTGCTCTTTCTGTTGTTGATTTCTAGTTTTACAGGGATATGGTCAGAGAAGATGCTTTGTATTACATCATTGTTTTTGTATTTACTGAGGCTTGCTTTGTGGCCTAGAATATGGTCTATTCTGGAGAATGATCCATGTACATTGGAAAAGAACGTGTACTGTGCTGCTGTTGGGTGGGGTGGTCTGTATGTGTCTATGAAGTCAAGTTGGTTGATTGTGTTTTTTGTATCTTCTGTGTCTTTATTGAGTTTCTTTCTGTAAGTAGTCAAAAATGGTGTGTTAAAGTCTCCTACTATTATTGTAGAACCGTCTATTTATCTTTTCAATTCTGTTAGAGTTTGTTTTATGTATTTTGGAGCTCTGTCATTGAGTGCATAGATATTTATTATTGTTATGTCTTTTGGTGGATTGACCCTTCAGTCCTTGTATAATGCCCTTCTTTGTCTCTTATAATAGATTTTGACTTAAAGTCTATTTTATCTGAAATTAATATTGCTACTCCTGCTCCCTTTTGGATAGTATTTGCATGATATATATCTATTTTTCCGTCCTTTGATTTTTAACTTGTTTATGTCTTTTTGTCTAATGCATGTCTCTTGTAGGCAACAAATTGATGGGTCATTTTTTTTTATTATCCTTTCTGCCTCTCTCTGTCTCTTTACTGGTGCATTTAATCCATTTACATTCAGTGTGATTATCGATAGGTTTGGATTCATTGCTGTCATTTTGTTATACTTTTTTTGGTATGGTGTTAACGGTTTCTTTGTTCCTTTTAATTTTCTGTGCTGAGTTCTTTTTGTAGGTGGATTTTCTTTTCCCATCAGTGGTTGTTGTTTCTGTGTTTACTAGGTCTTTTTGGTTTTCTTCTTCTTTATTTTGGCGAGTAGATTTATTACTTTTCTTTGTGGTTACCCTAAAGTTTACGTTCATTCTCTTAAAATCGGAAGTCCGTTATGTCTTGAAATCACCTTGACTTCCTCCCCATCTGGAAGTTCTACAACTACATCTTTTATTCCCCCTTCCCCCTTTCTATTTTGAAGTTATCATTTACAAGTTAATTCCTCTGGTTCCCTGTAGTCAGTTTTTTTAACTTTATTTTGCTTTTGCATAGTCTTTATCTGGGTTGGTATCTGGGTGATGTTGTCATGTGTCTTTATCTCAGGTTGTTGTCTGATGTTGTTGGTTCTTTATCCAAAGGGCTTCCTTTAATATTTCTTGTAAGGCTGGTCTGGTTCTCACAAAATTCCCTTAGTTTCTGCTTACCTGGGATTGTCTTAGTTTCGCCATCATGTTTGAAAGATGGTTTTGCTGGATATGTAATTCTTGGTTGGCAATTCTTTTCCTTCAGGATTTTATATATGTCATTCCATTACCTTCTTGCCTGCATGGTTTATGATGAGTCATCAGCATTTAATCTTATTGGTGTCCCCTTGTAAGTGATATTTCATTTTTCATGAGCTGCTTTCAGAATTTTTTCTGTCTTTGGTTTTGAAAAGTTTGATTGTGATATGTTTTGGTGATTTTTTTGGGAGGGGGTCTCCTGTATGGGGTTCATCGAGCTTCTTGGATTGTAACCTTCCTGTCTTTCATGATATTTGGGAAGTTTTCAGTTAATATGTCTTCAAAAATTCTTTTGGTACTTTTTTTTTCCCTCCTGGAATTCCTACTATGTGTAAATTATTCCTTTTGATAGTGTCCCACATAACTCTTAGGCCGTCTTCATTTTTCTTCATTCTTTTTTCTGATTGTTCCTCAAGCAAGTTAGTGTCAAGGAATTTGTCCTCTATTTCACTGATTCTTTCTTCCATTAATATAATTCTACTTCCATTGAGTTATCTATTTCTTATATTTTATTCTTAATCTTCTGAATTTCTACTTGTTGTTTTTGTATGGTTTCTAATTGTCTATTTTGTAATTTTGTTCTTAATATTGTTTTCCTGACTTGTAGGATTTTTTCTGTGTTTTTCTTGATCTCTTTGAGGATCCTGTATATAAGTCTTTTGAATTCCTTATCAGGTAATTCTATTACTATTTCTTCTTCAGGAAGGTTTTCTGCCCCTTTATTTTAGTCATTTATTTGAGCCATCTTACCCTGTTTCTTCATATTATTTGTTATCGTCCATTGTCTCTGAGGCATTAAGGTACTATTTTATTGATTGATTGATTGTATGCTTGTTTGTTTGGTCTTGATTTTTTGTTTTGTTCTGATATATCAAGGTAGGCAAGTTGGGCATGCTTTGCTAATCGCTCATCTGGCAGCACAGGAGTGCTCACCACCTGTCTCCAGGTGGGTGGGGCAACAGCAGGCATGGCGAGCCTGCATCATTGTTCACTGGGTGTACGAGATGGCTGAGGGTGAGCTGGGTAGGTGCTGACCACCACCTATCATCACTCTAGCAGCATTGGTGCACTGTCCACAATTTGCTGGCTGGGCAGGTCAGTGGGCATGGGGCAGGGTGGGTGGCCAGGAGTGCAGGAGCACTCTCTCACCACTTGGTGGGTTGGCAGGTGGGGGACGGGATGGGCAACCAGGAGCGCAGGAGCACTCTCCTGCTGCTCGGCAGGTCAGTGGGTCGGGGGTGGAGCTGATGGCTGGGAGCACAGGCACCAGTTGTGGGGGGTGGCAGATGGAGCTGGGTGGGGGGAAAGTGGTCGCTCATACTATGGTCCCTGGTGGTTGGGGCTGCAGGGATGGGGGAGTTCGTGCCACTAATCACCAGGAGGGTGCGGGGAGGGAGCACGTGCTCCACTGGTCACCCCTATTATATCTTTTTTGGTTCTTAGGAATGTCTATTTATTGTGTAACTAAGTAGAGACTCACAGAAATACATCATTTTTATGGACAAAATACCTAACTCTGGGCTTCAAAGTATTAACTCTAAGTATCTTTTGTGAATTTCTTCCTTATATAAATCATAAATCCACCTCTAATGCCTAGACCTACACCCAGTATGCAGTCATTATAGCTAGTCAGAAGGAATCTATATTCCAGGCCAAAGCTACTTGACTGGAGAGACTAGACTCCACTCGTAATAAGGTTTTCACCTCCCTGGCGCCTACAGTATTTTGCCAGATTTCCTGAGGTCAGCATGCCTTTCTGATGTTCATGAACTGTGCTGCTTTTCCAGGAATGTCTCCAAGGGATCCTACCTGAGAGAAAAGATGACATACCGTGACATTTTGCTGCTTATAAAGAGAACAGGGATGGCCTATGCCTGTACTTCGGCAGCTTAAAAACAGAAATGGAACTGATAGTCATCAACTCAAAGCCTCCCCCCACCATTTATTTTCTAGTCTAGAATGAAGTTAACGATGTAAACAAATGCTTCTTAGAAAGGTTAAGGAGAAAAGCATCCACCACCCCATTGCCCCTCCCCTTCCCCCTCCCCTATAATAAGATTGTTAACATCTGATGTGAGCTAAAGAAGTATTTGGGGCTGTGCCATATGTCCCTGCTAGACACACTGAGCTCATGATGACTAAGAAACTCCAGGGGGTTGTCTAAGCCACCAAGGTTATAAAGGGCACAGCATTATCACAGCTGAACTAAAATTTAATGTGATTCTTGCCTTACCACCCATGGTGTCCTAAGAAGGGGGTGTGGCAGACAAACTGTAAATAGAGGGGCCCAGTCATAGCTCACCAAAAAGCTAAACATGCTGTTTGTATGGTGGTATAGGGAGGAAGAAACTGGAAAATATTTCTAAAACGCACGCATTTGCAGATGAATTTATTCATTTCTTTATTCTTGGAATTCTCCCTTGAGAACTACGTACTTTAAAGATAACCCCCAATTTAAAGTATTTATAACAAAAAAATTGTACGTAAACTCACCAATTACAATTTTAGAGCATCACTTAGGAGGTATTATGACTCTGGGGCTCGAGGAGCTCAGAGGTCTCTCATTAGAGGTGGCAATTTCTCAGAATGAATTAGAGGTGTGACCTGCCCTATATTACCAAGCAGGTGTTCGAGATTCAGGGGATCCAGGGTTACTGTCATGAACATGGGTAGGACTGAGAGTGCCAGTGGGGTCAGTGGCATGGGGTTTGAGGGAGCACCATGATCTCATGAGAACCATGATCCCATTTTTTGGTCCTCAGAACTTTCTGTCATTGCAACATACGCTGCCTCATCGTATCTGTGGCAGGTTAAAATTTCTAAGACTGAGGCTTGTAGGACAAAGGGTGCAATCTGGTAAGTTTGAGAGAGGCCGTCTAGTGAGTTGAGCAGCTTTCCAGCAGATGGAGTGAGGAGCAGAGTGAAGCAGGTCTCAGAAAACCTGGGGTCTACACCTAAGGCTTCTGTTACCAAACCATATGGCCTTGAGTACGTTATTTTGGCTTCAATGGCTTAAGCTGCAAAATAAGGTCCCTTTCACCCCTGGCATGTGACCCCAGATCTAGCACTTTATTTTACTTTAGGAGTTCTAGAAAGAAAATGTTTAGGCTGAAGGGACAAAATCTCAGTTCTTATTGAGGTAAGGAGGTTTAGTACCATTCTCTTTTTCTTTGTAAAGTCCTGGCTTTTAATTCAACAGCCTTAATTTTTGTTATTTTCTCTTCCTTTGGCTGGCTGGAGAGCAAGTTCTGTTGACATGGTCCAAGGGGAGTATTCTTTTCATCCTTGGAATATGGAATGCCAGAAGTACCCCCACAGAAATGCCTGTGTGTGACAAGCCATGAAAAAAGTTTTTAATTAAGTGAATTATTATAAATGGAATTAATCCCAAATTTAGGCATATCATGGGAAACTACTTATACTAGAATATGCCAGCTGACCCTTATCCAAATTTCCATCGAAATAGCAATCTTATAATACAGTATGTTCTTGGACCGTTCTAAAATTTCCAGCTGCTTTAAGTGTGATATTGAACCTGAAAAGGAGACCTTCTAAAGTTCCCTGAATACAATCAAATCGATTGAGAGAGTAACAGGGGTCGGGGTCTGGGGACCATACTTTCAGGGGACATCTATGTCAGTTGGCATAACAACCCTTATTAAGAAAATGTTCTGCATCCTACTTTGGTGAGGGGCGTCTGGGGTCTTAAAAGCTTGCAAGCAGCCATCTAAATGCATCAATTGGTCCCAACCACTTGGAGTAAAGGAGAACGAAGAACACCAAAGACACAAGGAAAGTATTGGCCCAAGAGACAGAATAGGCCACATAAACCAGAGACTTCATCAGCCTGAGACCAGAAGAACTAGATGGTGGCCGGCTACCACCGATGAACGTCCTGACAGGGAACACAACAGAGGGTCCCTGATGGAGCAGTAGAATGATGGGATGCAGAACTCAAATACTAGTAAGAAGACCAGACTTACTGGTCTAAGACTGCAGGTGCCCCGGAAAGCATGGCCCCTGGTCTCTCCATCACTCCAGAACTAAAACAGTTTCCGAGGCCAACTCTTCAGACAGGGATTGGACTGGACTGTGGGACATAAAGTGATACTCGTGAAGAATGTGCCTCTTAGACAGGTAGATATAAGAGACCAAAGGGGCGGCTTCTGTCCAGAGGTGAGAGGGGAAGGCAGAGAGAGTTAGGAGCTGGTTGAATGTTCACGGGGAATCGGGCGGAGGGGAGGAGTGTGCTGTCGCAGAATGGGGTGAGCGGTTGGGGTCTCATAACAATGTATGTTAGAAAAAAAAAAATTCTGTATGGGAGACTAACTTGAAATGTAAACTTCATTTAATTACATCAATTAAAAAAAAAGGAAACTTTCTACTAACAAAATGCATTTGAAGTGTGTGGTCAGGTGCTAAGGAGGTAGGCTTAACTTGAAAAAATCTTTGAAAAGATGCAAGGCGTAATATCTTAGGCTTTTTCACAGACCTCTGTAATTGAGCCCTCTGTATTGTTGTGTTTTTTCTACCTCAAGTCCCACAGTGGAAGCAATTACAAAAAAAGTTTTTTGTTGTTGTTTTTATAAAAATTTTCCTCTATAAGATAGTTATCTATGTCAGGATAAGCAGAGGTAGTCATATTCTTCCCTTGAATCACCAAATAAAGTTCTAGTTTAAGAGCTAAATCATATTATTACCAGATTTATTCATCAAATGTGCTGCTGTTAAGAGTATGAAAGCATTTCGGATGAAATAATAACATATGGGAGAAATTAGCCACGTCTTCATAACATGCCTAATAAAAGTGCAGACGCCATAACTATACTGCATGCTTGGTGAAGGTAATGGCAGATTTGCCCTACTCATAACATTTGAGTTCGTCTATCCAAACCCATGCACAACACTACTGAAGTGATGTTCACGGCACAATCTGCAGCAATTACGGGTTTGTTATCTACACAGTGTCCAACAAGAGGGAAACAACCGGACTTGGTAGATAGAATGTCTTTCCAGAATTTAGTAATCCCGAGGTGACCTTACTCATTGCTGATGTCCTGAGAGACAATTGCAGGCTTGGCTTACTCGTTTTGTCCTAGTGGCATTGTAGTTATTATTTGTTGGCTCTATTAAATTGGAAAATAGGATGATATTTGACAGAGCAAACATATACTTGGTGGTTCTATGTTTCCAGGTAAAATAAATATGTAACCTGAAGTTAAGCATCCTTCTTTGGCAAATCTCTGGACCAGTAATTCACAGTCCTTTAGTATACACCCTTTTCTACTATTCTAAGAGTTTGCTTGATATGAATTTATGTATTAAATGAAAGTGATTTAAACTGCTCTCTGTATTAGGGAAATTAGCTGTCTGTGATAGGAGATAACAATATTTTTTTCCCAGTTTGTCAGTTTCCTTTTGACCTTCTTGTGAAATTTTTTTTTGCCATGTAGGTTTAAAAAAAAAAAAAATCGTGTAGTTGTATTTATCAGTCTTTTCCATTATGCCTCCATATTTTAAATAATAGGAAGAGCTAGGAATAGTGTCCCTCATTTCTATTCTTTCTCAAAGTTTTCCTTAAAATTCTTGTTTTGTTTATTTTTGGTTTAGATAATTTAGATTTAATTAAATAACTTAGATTTAAAATTTTAGATAATTTGTTATTATCTGAAGTAATACATACTTTAGAATTAGATTGTTTAATACCCTCCTGCCAGGTTTTGGCCTTGTTTTTGTAATTATAATAAATTTGTAAAGTATCTTAGAATTTACAACTTTATTAGGTTGCATCTTTCTGTCTAAGAATTTGGTATACTTTGTACAAGTCTTCATTTGTGCCCTTCTGGAATGTTTTAAATTTTTATTCCTAAATCTTATATTGTCTTAGTTATCTAGTGCTGGTATAAGAGAAATACCACAAGTGGATCACTTTAAAAAGCAGAAAATTATTCTCTCACCGTCTAGGAGGCTAGAAGTCCAAATTCAATGTGCCAGCTCCAGGGGGAGGCTCTCTCTCTTTCTGTTGGCTCTGGGGGAAGGTCCTTGTCATCAGTCTTCCCTTGGATCTAGGAGTTTCTCAGCACAGGACCAAAGGATGCAGTATTCTGGTTCTTCGTTCTTGGTGGCATGAGGTCCCACTCCTGTCTGTTCAATTCTCTCCTTTGTATCACAAGAGATTGACTCAACATACAATGTAATTCTGTAGATTGTAGTCCTGCCTCATTAACATCATAGAGGTCTAGCCCACTTCCTCCCATTACAATAGGATAATCACACCAGATGACAAAATGGTGGACAATCGTACAATCCTGGGAATCATGGCCTAGCCAAGTTGATACAGATTTTGGGGGGACACAACTCAATCCATAACACATATTTCTCAAGTTTTTCTTACATATTCCATCTTTTCCTGTTACTTTTGTAAATGGAGCCTTTCCCCCATTTCATATTCTATGCTGTATCCTGCTACCTTACTAAAATTTCTTATTGTTTATAGTACTTTTTCAGTGGAGCATCTGAGGTTTTCTGTATCACTGACAACTGTGACAGTTTTACTTCCTTCTCTAAATTTTTATACCTTTAATTGTTTTTCTCTTCTCAGTTTGTATGGTCTATCACCCGGTATTGTGAGATAATGGTGGTGACAAGTGGGTATTTCCCTTTGCTCCTGACTTGAGTGAGAATGTGTCTAGTGCTGTCCCTGTAAGCATGATGGTGGTGGCTTTGGGACCAAAATGTATTCTCTCAAGTTAAGAAGGTATTTCTTCGACTGTACTTCTACTGTATCTATTTCTACTTTATTGAGTTTATCTATATTGCTAAATAATAATATAGTCTCAGGGGTGAGTATCTGAGGCCTCCCTAACATGATGGGAACAAGCCCCGGGAGGCACCTTAAGATCCTCTAGTCCATCTCGCCCATCATGGGTAATGTATTCCAAGCACAGGGAGGTTGCAATCCTCCAGAGGTCTCAAAGTTAAATTAGAAGACGAACTAAAAATTGCTCTCTTTTAGGCCTCACACCAATATTCCTTTGAGTATACGAGACTAACATCGAAACTTTCTCTTATGACTTTATTTTCTCTTCCATTATGCTTTCTTCCTGAGATTTTCCCATTTTATCCTTCCTTTTCCATCCACATTTCTGGGACCTCACATGTGCTGCTTGGCTGTGCATTCTGCCCCAGTCTGCCGTTGCTGGGAGCCAAGTTTATCAAAGGAGATTTCTAGACAGTGACATAATCCCTTCCCCACCCAAAAGGACCTCTTTTCTATTTGCTCTTCCTGGACAAAGTGCATTGTCTTCCAAGTGCTGCTAGCTACTTCTGGAATTAAAGCTGGAGCTCCTTGGAGCCACTGAATGCCTCAAAAAATGCTTCAGCTGGGATGGTGCCTTTAGCAATGTGATTTCAACCAGCAGTAGAAGTGTCGCCAGTGCCATGGTATCTTATATTCATTTATGGACCACAGTCTGTTATGTGGTATTCAGGTCTGATAGGAAATAATATAACATGTTTACGATATTTAAATAAAACATAAACAATTATATATTATTGATACCATATTTCTAATTTTGCACTCATTCTTTGTGTCTTAATAACTTTCATTAATAAACCAAAAAAACCAAACCCATTGCCATCAAGTCAATTCTGACTCATAGCAACCCTATAGGACAGCGTAGAACTGCCCCATAGGGTTTCCAAGGAGCAGTTGGTGGATTTGAACCGTCAGCCTTTTGGTTAGCAGCCAAGCTCTTAACCACTGCACCACCAGGGCTCCACTTCCATTAGTAGATATCAAAATTAGTGAATATGCTAAGAAAAATTGTTGACAAATGGAAAAAAAAACTAAACTATTTGTCAAAATTATTTTGATTAATTTTTACTGCAAAACAAAAGATAGTATTTTTTCCCACTACATTGTCATCAGACTCTGGAGTGAGGTAGATTTAGGTCTGATGCTACAAAGTGCATGCTACAGGAGATAGGAGGGTTTTAGAGAAGATTTAGAGGAAATGGCATTTGAGTTGAATTTAGAAAGAATGATAGGATTTCCATGGGTAAGGAGATGGAGAAGAGAAACCAAGGTGAGCAAAAGCAATTTAGTTAGTCTTATGCGTTTTAAACTTTTATATCTTATATGTTTTTTTAAAAAAAAACTACTACATTTTCAACACTGAACTATCCTTATTAATTCAGATTGCATTAATTCAAATTCAAATACCTTTCTATATACAGAAATGGAAAGAGTTTGCTCAAAGAAGCCAAACCAAATGATTTCATTACAGTTTTACAGCAGATTCTGTTGCTGTTAATACTGCAGTATTCTACCACATGTGCCAAAGGTGTGGTTTGAAATTCTGTTTTTAACTCTTAATTATCAAGTGAAAGGAGGCCTGAAAAGGAAGGATATGAAACTTTCAACTCTGAACCAAACCATACCTGTTGCCATCGAGTCTATTCCAACTTATAGAAACCATACAGGACAGAGTAGAACTGTTCTCTAGGGTTCCCAAGGCTGTAATCTTTGCAGAAGCAGGCTGCCACATCTTTCGCCAGCGGAGCAGCTGGTGGGTTCAAACCGCTGACCTTTCAGTCAGTAGCCGAGCGCTTAACCACTGTGCCACCAGGGCTCCTTTACTTTGAGCTATACCAAAACCAACCAAACCAAACCCATTGCTGTCAAGTCGATTCCGACTCACAGAGCCCCTATAGGATAAAGTAGAGCTGCCCCATAGGGTTTCCAAGGAGCAGCCGGTGGATTCAAACTGCCGATCTTTCTGGTTAGGTGCCAAACTCTTAACCACTGTGCCACCTGAGCTCCTTTACTTTAAGCTATAGACAGTCTTAAAAAGCAAGTGTACAGTGGGGCCAGTTGTCAGAATAGTATCATCCTTGCTGAACAACAAAAATAATATGTGAATTTTATCATTTCTTTGGCTGGAAGAAGTGAGCTTTGAAAATGAACCCTCACAAGCTGTGATTAATGAACTGTTTACATCTGAAACCTCTGATGAAGGTCAGTTGGTAGAATTAGCAGGAGCACTGTAAGTCCTAAAACTGTTGGCCCATACCTAGATGAATGAATATTCTTATTCTTAGAAAATGGATTTTAGCCATTTGAATGTGACATAGTAAATGATCCTGTTAGAATTCTCATATATGGATTCAGGGCCTACCTGAAAGTATCTGAAACATTATTTTTAATTGGCCGATCATTTTCTAATATAGAGGTTCCAGAAAATGATCTTTTTTTCTTTTTTAAGTTTTTCTTTTCTTACATTAGGTTTCTATTCTTTTGTTTTGTTTTTCTTAAGGAAGCATATTTTATTGAAGTATAATGTACATATAACCCGTTGCCGTCAAGTCGATTCTGACTTGTTGTGATCCTGGGATAGAGGAGAACTGCCTCTTAGGGTTTCCAAGGAGCGGCTGGTGGATTTGAACTGCCAAGCTTTTGGTTAGCAACTGAGCTCTTAACCACTGTGCCATCAGGGCTGCAATGCACATATAGAAGAGTGTATATCACAAGTGTACAACTTGATGGAGTTTCACAAATTAAATACAACCTATGCACCCAGAACCCAGATCAAGAAACAATATTATCAGGCCCTCAGAGTCCACCCTCATGCTCCTTTCCAGTCACTACCTTACGACCCAAAGTTAGCTATTGGGGGACAGTTCTCCATGGGTCTGTCCCATTTCTGCACATTTTGCAAGCAGAGGCACCAACCACCTTGGTTCCAGATTATCTTTTGAAGGATGTTTGTATAATGAACACCCTAGGAAGACGGAGACAGTGCCTCCCACCCGTTATGGTAGCAGGCCAGAAGGCAGAGTATGTGGGAGGGTGTGCTCGTAGGCAGGTAGAAGTGATGGTGGATCTAGGGAAATTCTCTTCTGATTCCTCAGTGTTCCCAGAGAAGTAGAAAGCAAGGTTGTCAAGTAAGAGCGAAGATGGCAAGAGGCAGTGGGAGTCAGAGGAGGGAGAAGGAGGCATGAAATGATTGTCTAGAGAGGGGAAGAGTAAGTGACTGGATCATGACAGGGTTTGATTGTCAGACAGCATTAGGTCGTGAATTTGAGGTGAGGCCCATCGGCGTGTTGGGATTGTGTCCCCAGCCCCAGCCAGTTGTTCAGTTGCAGCACAAGGTTGAATTTAGTTAGAGCTGAAGCAAGAAGGGCAAGAGAATGATGACAGTAATTGATCTTAGAACGTAAGCTGGAGGATAGAGGACCTATAGGGTGAGGTCAGTGAAAAAGCTGGTCTGATTGTTGCACTGGAGGCCTCAGGGAGTTGAAGGTTAGTAGGGTCAAGTGGTTAAGGGCTTAGCTGCTAACCAAAATGTCGGCAGTTCGAATCCACCAGCTGCTCTTTGGAAACCCTATGGGGCAGTTCTACTCTGTCCTGTAGGGTCGCTATGAGTTGGAATCGATTAGATGGCAATGGGTTTGGCTTTTTTGGTTTAGGGTCAAGTACTAGAGAGAGTGAGCAGGAAGGATGAGAGATGGTTGTCAGAGAGTGACTGCAGGGGATTGATCAGAGTGCTACTCATCCATCAAAGCTGAACTCTAATGAGACAGATGGACGACAGGGTCATCATGAGGGTGGAGGTCAAGGAATTGGGAAGCCAGGGTATAGGAAGGATCGCCTGTGTGCCTACTGAAATCACTGGAAGGTAAGACCAGAGAGAAGTGGCCAGGACCTAAAACCCTGGAGAAATGGGGGATGTCCTGGGGGTAGCAACAATGCTGGGTAATCCAAAACCCATTGCCTTCGAGTCGATTCTGACTCATAGTGACCCTATAGGACAGAGGAGAACTGCCCCCTAGGGTTTCCAAAGAACTGCGGACCTTTTGCTTAGCAGACGAGCTCTTAACCAAGTTCAAAAATAGGGAGTATATATATATATATGTATGTATACATATGTGTATTTTTCCCCCCTTAATTGGAAACTAAGTAGTGGTGATATTCCTTGGATTCAATGAGAAATGTTTTCTTTTGGAGTCTTCTATTCTGTTGCTGCCCTGAGGTATGGACTAGAAACTATCGAAAAGGACAAAATACAGTTTCAACTTTAAGGATTGAAATATCCTGGCTATAATTTTTTTAAGAAAAATGGGTAAGAAAGGGAAGAAGGATGGCTTCTTGGGAAGAGTAGAGTTTGGCCACAAATTTGTACACCATAGAATTGTGGTGGGTTTAAATTCTGGGGAAACAGAAAAAAGCATGATACTTTAAAAGATAAACTTAATACAAGATGAATGGAGAGAACCTGTGAATTGCATTGTCTTGTTTTCCTTTGAATCGTCAAATATTGTTACTCAGTTCTTGTTTTGAAAGGCATCTCTCACTGTTGACTTAAATTCTTTAAACAACCTTGTTTGCATAGTAATTTAACATGCAGAGCTATTCTTTTAGGGCTAGGCCATCCAATTTGGAAAGCTGGGGCCTCAGTACAATATGCTACTTTCTTAAGACTCAAAAGAATGTCAGTAGACAAGAGAAGGAGATGTACACTTGGTTAATTTCCTCGGCTTCCCATAGAAAGTCCATGAAGTTGTGTTTGCAAAGAGAATGGGCAGCTTTATAGCTGCAGTTGTCTCTATTGCCTCTTAGAAATAGCATATAAATATAGACGAGTGGGGAGAAAATATTTGTGTTACCACAGTGTGGGTAATGATTTGCCCTGGGGAAGTTAATAATTATGATTTAATCATTATCTACTGCTATAGCACGCACAGAGAGCAAGTACACATTAGTGTGCTGTGATACTATAAGGTGCTAAAAGCTTGTGTAGGAAGCTGGCCCGGCACACTGGCTCCAGGATACCAGATGGCTGACGTGACTCAGGTCAGCCAGGGGTTGACCGAGCCGGGGGCTGATGACTAGAGCTGTGTCCTGGGTAATGACCAGAGCCCCCACCAGCCATCTCAATTGTTGTTGGTTGCCGTCGAGTCGATCCCAACTCATGGCAACCTCATGTGTTACAGAGTAGAACTGCTCCATAGAGTTTTCTTGGCTGTAATCTTAATGGAAGCAGATTGCCAGGCCTTTTCTTCCACAGTACCACTGGGTGGGTTCAAACCACCAACCTCTAAGTGCAAGTCCTTTGCACCATCTAGGGACTTGGTGACCTCAATACCAAAAAAACAAACCCAAACCCGATGCCATCAAGTTGATTCCAACTTGTAGCAACCCTATAGGATAGAGTAGAACTGCCCCATAGAGTTTCCAGGGAGTGACTGGTGGATCGAACTGCTGACCTTTTGGTTTTCAGCCAAGCTCTTAACCACTGTGCCACCAGGGCTCGCACTGACCTCGACAGAGGAGCAAAATGACATGGTCTGTGTCATGGTGTTTATGTAACACAGTGCCAGAACACAATATTTAGAATTCATAAAATAAAAAAAGGTGAAAGTAAATATTTAATGCTTTTCAAATACTAAAATTTAAGAATGTATTGTAAGACATATAAAATATATTTATAAAATATAAAGGTTAAACATGTAATTCTAGTCTAAATTGAGATAAAATAAATTGAATGTATTAAAATAATAAAATTGACACTCTATCAAATGAATAAAATTTAATCATAAACAAACCGAAAGTGAAATATTATTGGATTTTTAAAAAATAATGGGAAACAAAGTGCCTTGGTAGTGCCATCATTTAGGTAAGAGTGTATTTTCTGAGCAGATTTTTCCAGCTGCTGTAAAAGCTTTCTGACTCGACTCTAGTGGTGTAATGGTGAAGAGATAGTTTTGCTCTAAACTCCTGGTATTTTTTTCTGAGCTGTCATTTTAAAATAATCTGTTTTTAATTTTTTTCTTTAGAAAGTCATATTTTTATGGGTGGCAAGCTATAATTTTTGTTTCAAATGAAGCATTTCTAATTTTATCTTCATCTTTAGTTTTATCCTTCTTGGATGTAGATTACGTTGCAAATGTACTCTGCCATCCTAATTACTGTTGGATTCATGTTCTACTTTATTGATAGCCCTTTGAACTAGGGAATAAGATCTATTCTGGTGATAGAAGCTTTGTGTTGTCAATTGTGTTTTTCTCCTTCTGAGGAATATGAAGGCAGAGAAAATTTGTCTATACAAGTGTGGTGCTCCTTTGTTTATTTCACATTCAGTAGAGCATCCAACTCTTTGGGTATGCTTTAAGATGACAATTTAGGAATTTTTAGCATATCAAGTAATCGTAGTAAAGTTAAAATGTTACAGTTTTGTAATTTAAACATACACTGTATACCGGAATACCAGAATACTGAGAAAAGCCATTACAATCATTAGTTAAAACCAGGGAAGCTAGACTCTGTCATTAAATCCAGACGGTGAGCACACATTTATTTACTGCCTCCAGAGGCTTGGAGCCCTGGTGGCACAGTAGTTAAGCTTTTAGCTGCTAACTGAAAGAAGGTCGGCAGTTTGGATCCACCAGCCACTCCTTGGAATCCCTATGGGGCAGTTCCACTCTGTCCTATAGGGTTGCTATGAGTCAGAATTGATTCAACGGGTTTTGGTTTGGTTTTTGGTCTTCTGTGGGGCAGAAGAGGATGGATGCTTAGTGATGACTGAAAGAGGCGTGGTTCCTGCACTCATAGAGCTTAGAATGAAGAAGTCAGAAACAGGAGACAAGCCAAAAAGAGCAGGACAGGAGCGAGGTAGACAATGCAACAAGTAGCAAGTGTTTTTGTTATTTTTTTTAATTGACTGTCTCTACATGATGGATGTTGGTGAAGATACATTTTGGCCCTAGTCTGTCAATAATTAGTACAGCGACTGGGCTCTCAACTGATCGGTGTCCTGGCTTTCTCGTCTGTAAAACCAGGGGGCTGAACTAAATAACCTCTTGCTTCTTCACATGCACCACTAGCCCATCCTCTTTTGGCCACAGGTGTATATTTTCCAGTGTTCTTTTCTCGCCAAGAGTTATATTGCATCAGATTTTAGTTACACTTACAAGCTCCTAGTCACCCATATATAGCTTAGAAATCAAGAATCATTTTGTTCATTTCCCATATTCTGCAGATTGGTATAAAGCTAGAAACATTTCCAGCCCACTTCCTGTTATTAGCTCCTATGATCTGGTAATTTTGTCCATCGTTAAAATAGCTTGATTGCTAAGTTAAAGCTGTTAGAAGCTTGCCCCACTGTAAAAGAAGAGCCTAAAAGATGTTACCTATGTTTCTAATGGATTGTAGAAACAGATTAGTACAAGTGGTAAAAATTTAATTATTAGGTTATTTGGTTTTCAAGAATTTGACACGTGTTCCTTTGGGTAGTTTTCTGTTTGTTCATATATTCTCAATTATGTGGTTGCTATAATGAATGTCGGAGCCCTGGTGGTACAATGGTTCAGTGGTTTGTTGCTAAAATAAAATTAACCACAACGCAGTATGATTTTTTTTTTTTTAATTTTCAGAACATACAAGGAGAATAGAAACTCTATTAGTAGATGGGTGATTTAATTTACCTCTCTCAGTACCTGACAGAGTGTCAAAAATTAACTAAGAATATAAAACACATAAAAACTGTTAATGCGGTTGATCATCTTGCTGTATATCGATGAGAGACAGTAAAAGTTAGTAGTTAAGACTGTCTAGTCCAGATCCCAGACTGCACTAATTAGCTGTATGACCTTAGGAAAGTTACTTTTGTACCTCAGTTTCCTGATAAGTATAATGGTGATCAGAATAGTGTCTACCTCACAGAACTGTTATAAAGCCCTTAGAACAAAGCTTGGCACCTAGTAATCATTTAATGAATATCAGCTATCATGATTTTTGCTGTGTGGGACTCGGTGTCCTGAAAACAGGGAAGACCTTTTCTTTTCATGTGCCCATTGAACAGTCACAAAAATTGAGCATGTATTAGGCTGCATTAAAAAAGCCTTAATACACGACAGAAAGTAGAAATGGTATGGGCAACATTTTCTGAGAACGATTCTATTAAAAAAAACAAAAAACACCAAACCCGTTGTCATTGTTGAATCGATTCGGACTCATAACAACCCTATAGAACAGAGTAGAACTGCCCCATAGGGTTTCCAAGGAGCAGCTGGTGGTTCGAACTGCCGACCTTTTAGTTAGCAGCTGAGCTCTTAACCACTGCGCCACCAGGGCTCCTATTCTATAATAATAGATATTAATATCAAAACTAGAAAAACAAAAACGTGCTACCTAGAATATGAAGACATCTCTAAACCGACTCAGGTAAAAAAGGAAATAAAAAATAAAGAACAGAGTATCTATAAAATAATAATATTGGAAACCTCACATACTAGAACCTAGAGTCTACAACCAAAGGACTGTTTATTCTTACTGGTAAATGTTGATACAATGTAAGGAAACAGATTTATCAACATGCTAAAAAAAAAATTTGCTACAATCAAGTGGGGCTTGTTCCAAGAATTTTATGTTTTAGCTTATTACATCCTCACGACAACCCTATGAACAAGGTACTATCATTAGCCCCATTTTACAGATGAGAAAATGGAGGTGCAGAAATATTGAGTAATTTTCCCATGGATACACATAGTAAATGACAAGGCCAAGAAATGAACCCCGGGAATCTGACCCCAAATCTCTTCCTTCTAAACACTGCTCAGAGGATTCTGAGCCTCTCTTGGCCTCAGTTTTCTATAGAGTTGAGTTAATAATTCGTCTCTCTTACGGTGGTTGTAACAATTAAATGATATACAGGGCCTGGGGTGGAAGGGGGAGTTTGATGCTGTCTCTCTCTGATTCTCTGTTGTCTGACTCGTTCTAACAAATGTGCATTATTCATGTTTTGTTTTGTTTTCATCAAGAAAGTGGTTTTTAAAGACCTGGCGCAGAGAAGCGCACGTAAGTCATTGTTACACCTCAAAGTGAAAGCAGAGTTTCCATTTGACTTGATAGGAATTCCTGAACTCAGGAAGCTTGAGTGAGAAGGGAAGAAAGAAGATAGGACAGTCGCTGGAGAATTCAGGCTAGAGGTTTTTACTTTCCAATGAGAGGGCCTTGTACATCCTAAAGGGAGGGATAGGAGCCGGCAGGAGGTAGAGGGACTTGGTACAGGTGAGTAGGAATTACAACCAATGGAGCAAAGTCCCAAAGAATCCACCACCACGGGTGAATTAACTTATTTGGGGTAAGGCTATTAGAGACTATGAAGATGGCGCAGCACATGGCAACATCTTGTTCTGTTGTCCATAAGGCCGCCATGACTGAGCCATCTGGAAGGCATCTAATGACAACTAACACCACCACTAGTGACTAATCGTTGGTAGCTAAGCCCCATTTTGTAAGTTCCATGAACCGAATGGTCCTCAGTGAGGTAACAAAAAAATCCAGATCGTTTAGGAGAATGAGAGAGAAATGAAAAGAACACTATGGCTTTCTTCTATTTTAATCTACCTGGTGCTGGGGGACATGAGAATAGGCTTTCTGAAAAGGAATTAACAGTTAATTTTTCCATTTGCCGGTTATAACGGTAAAGTGATTGTTGGTGAGAGAGCATCTTTTCAAGCGGCCTCCCTTGGTGTAGGTCAGAAAGCAAGAAGAGGAGTTATTTCTGCAGCTGGGAAAAAGGTTCAGAGCTGTCTTCCTGGAATCAGCTCTTATTTCAGAGTCGAAAATAGATTTGAAATACTGTGCTATTTGGGAATCCAGGCTTATTCATTCTAAGCACATCTGTTGGTAGCCGTTGAAATTGAAATAAATTCATGTAAAGTCCAAGTAATGCTCACATTACACTTAGTGATTTCAAGGAGGCTTTAAAATGCACACATATACAAAGCCTCCACCCCAGTCTCTGACATAGCCGGAGACAGAATACGGACACCTTGATTGTCTGCCAGACATAGTTGCTTTGAACCTGAGCCATGGCCTTTAATCCCTTTTAAAATGTCCCTTCCTCCCTACCTGAACTTTTCAACTGAGATTCATTTTCATTTTCAAAACTTGAAATACGAACTGTACCAAATAGCTCTGTATTTTGGTCTTGACCGTCCCCACTGCCTTCTGTCGCTGAAATGAGGTTGTCAGATCATTAAAGCTGCCTCCCCAAAGTAGACTTGACCTTAACGATGTGGATGGAGTCAAGCTTTTGGGACCTTCATTTGCTGATGTGGCATGACTCAAACTGAGAAGAAACAGCTGCAAACATCCATTAATAATCAGAACGTGGATTGTACACAGTATGAATGTAGGAAAATTGTAAGTTGTCAAAAATGAAATAGAACGCTTAAAGATAGGTATCCTAGGCATTAGGGAGCTGAAATGGACTGGTGTTGGCCATTTTGTGAATCAGACAATCATATGGTCTACTATGCCAGAAATGATGAATTGAAGTAGAATGGCACCACTTTCATTGTCAAAAAGAACATTTCAAGATCTGTCCTGAAGTACAATGCTGTCAGTGATAGGATATTATCCATACGCCAACAAGGAAGACCTGTTAATACAACTATTATTCAAATTTACCCACCAACCACTTCAAAGATGAAGAAATTTAAAATTTTTACCAACTTCTGCAGTCTGAAATTGATCAAACATGCAATCAGGATGCATTGATAATCACTGGTGATTGTAATACGAAAGTTGGAAACAAAGAAGGATCAGTAGTTGGAAAATATGGCCTTGGGGATAGAAACTATCCCAGAGATCACCCAATAGAATTTTGCAAGACCAGCGACTTATTCATTTGGAATACCTTTTTCAATAACATAAATGGTGACTATACACGTGGTCACATACAAGTAAAATTTTACTGAAGGGAATTCCAGACACTTGTAGCAGTGCATCAACAGGGAACTGCCAGAAATTCAAGCCAGATTCAGAAGAAGACGTGGAGCGAGGGATATCATTGCTGATGTCAGATGGATCTCGGCTGAAAGCAGAGAATACTGGAAAGATGTTTACCTGTGTTTTATTGACTATGCAAAGGCATTCAACTGTGTGGATCTTAAGAAATTATGGATAACATTTCGAAGAATGGCAATTCCAGAACACTTAATTGTGCTCATGAGGAACCTGTACATAGATGACCAAGAGGCAGTCGTTCGAACAGAACATGGGGATACTGCATGGTTTAAAATCAGGAAAAGTGTGTGTCAGGGTT
>NW_004443941.1:7869725-7870528 GCF_000243295.1 Trichechus manatus latirostris | reverse complement strand
GGGTTGCTATGAGTTAGAACTGATTCAGCAGCACCTCACAACAACAACATATCAACAGTGATTTTCTTGTTTCTTTTTTGTCTTTTCTATATGCACAATCAACAGAATTATTATTGGGCTACCCCCACCATTAATCAGTAACTACTTTTTCCAGGTGTCATAATTATAATTCTTTCGACTACATAATAGTTTATTGAGTTGACATACTCTAATTTGTATTGGGCATTTAGTTTGTTTCCAGTTTTTTGTAGTTATAAATATTCTTCCAAGATGATTTATGCATATCATTTACTTATATTTCTTTATTTGGGAATTGTGTGTTCACATCCTTTGACCACTTATCTTTTGAGGTTATAATAGTTTGTAGATTTGAAGCCGTTCTTTATATGATGCATATATATATATTCTTTCTATCATGTTCAGTACAAGTGTTTTCCCAATTGTATTTAGCTTCTGTTAATTTTGTTAGTTTTTTTTTTACATCATTTTTTGATGTTTTTGAGCTATTTATTTTTTTCTTTGTGATTTCCATTATTTCCATAAGCTTTTCAAAGATACTGTCTCCCTAAAGCTTTCATAAATATTTGATTCTGTTTTCCCCTAGCTTTGCTAAGAAGTAAAGCAAATATTTAACTCTTTGATCCACTGGGGGTTTACTCTGGTATGCGATATAAGTGCTGATCTAAATCACTTCTTCTTTTGAGTTTTATTGTCAGCCATTTGTCCTTGCAGTTAGTAAAGTACATTTCAAATATTATTAAATAATTATTCTTTTATCAATTTTTGTAATGCTTAGTGTATTA
>NW_004443941.1:7845691-7846856 GCF_000243295.1 Trichechus manatus latirostris | reverse complement strand
ACTCATAGTGACCCTATAGGACATAGTAGAACTACCCCATAGGGTTTCCCACAGAGCGTGAGCGCTGGTGGGTTTGAACCGCTGACCTTTTGGTTGGTAGCCAAGTGCTTAAACCACTGTAGCACCAGGGCTCCAACCCTCCAGTTATTCCAGTCCACAGACTGAGCTGCCCCTGCTGACATCGAATGGAGCAGAGAACAGCTATCCCTGCCCAGCCCTGTGCGAATTGCAGACTTGTGAGCAGGTGAAATGTTGTGTTAAGCCTCTAGGTTTGTGGGTAGTTGAACAGCAGCCAGAGTAACAGGAACATTCCCTAATTAGCGCACTGATTCTATAGGGCGGCCCCCTGGATTGCTTTAGAGAACGTTATGACCCTTTAGCTCCTTTCGTTTTTGGCTGATTCTCTCTGTGGACAGGGGGCATTCTTGCAGTCGCCCTGTTTCTACTATTACTACTGCTGCTGCTGGTTAGAAAGCTAGAGTAAGTTTGCCTCCCTCCACATTCCTGAACCTAGGAAAGGTGTCCGAAAGGTTGCCTTCTAAAAGTGAAACAAATAACATCATTTCTTTCAAAGCAAACTACCTTAGATGTGGTTAGTAAATGGGGTACAGTGAGAGATGGGTTTTTCCCTTGTCTGTACCTTAGGAATGATAACAGACTGGAATGCCTTTCAGTATAACCAAGGTGACCACGAGCATCTTTACGACAAGAACGAAGCAGCTGTAAAGAAAACTGTGGTCTCCTTAACCTCTCTGAGGTAATGATGTGTTAAGTGAAGCACAGTAGGTATTGTAGAGTTTTTTAAAAGGAGATACAAAAATAATTACCATTTTCAATGCTTTCTATGGAAAAAGGCACCATCAGTATATATTGTCTAGGCCAAAATATGCCTTGAAAGGAGAAAGAGCCAGTGATCGAATGTAATTCATTCTCATTAGTGCACTTCCTCAATTGGAAAATCCTAGTATAAATGGCGGATGTATTTGTCAAATACATTACCAAATATAAATGAATACATTATATTCTGTTTTATAAATTGATCTCATATGAATTTGGCATGTGTTTGTTCCCCAGACTTGATCATCTCAGTCTAGGCTTTGAAGATAAATTTCCTAGACTGAAGACCTTTGGCAGTTGCACCAATGTGATGAATGACGTTGTTGTT
>NW_004443941.1:7842562-7844408 GCF_000243295.1 Trichechus manatus latirostris | reverse complement strand
TGTAATACAATTAATTTAGACTGCATTTTGATTCTGGTGATTAGACGTTCTTTGATCCCTTTATTAATCATGTCAGATAGGGAAATGCAATATTAAAATTATATAGAACTTTATCTTAGAGGGATCATTACGTATCTCTTAGAACCTCTTCCACTTAATCTTTTCCTCTCTTCTCCCTTTCAGCCTCTAATCCTTCCTTCTTCTACTTGGTCACTTCCTATTAGATAGACAAATTGAATATATTGATGATGCCTGTCTTAGTTATCTAGTGCTGCTATAACAGAAATACCACAAGTGGATGGTTTTAACAAATTTATTTCCTCACAGTTTAGGTGCCCGGAAGTCCGAATTCAGAGTGCCAGCTCTAGGGGAAGGCTATCTCTCTCATCAGCTCTGGAGGAATGTCCTTGTCCCTTTAGCTTCTGGTTACTTGGAGATCTCCGTGTGTCTTGGCATCTGTCTTACCGCATCTCTCCTCTGCTTGACTGTTTAATCTCTTTTATATCTCAAAAGAGATTGACTCAAGTACATCCTACACAAATCCTGTCTCATTAACATAACAAAGGTAACCCATTCCCAAATAACCACAGGCATAAAACCAAAAAACCCATTGCCATCAAATTGATTCCAACTCATAGTGACCCTATAGGACAGAGTAGAACTGCCCTATAGGGTTTCCTAGGAGCGGCCGGTGGATTCTAACAGCCAACATTTTGGCTAGCAGCAGAGCTCTTAACCACTGTGCCACCAGTGCGCCACCACAGGCATAGAGGTTAGGATTTACAACACATATCTTTTGGGGACACAATTCAATCCATAACATTTCACCCTTTTGCCCCGAAAAATTCATGTCCTTGTCACACGCAAAACACATTCACCCCATCACATCATCCCAAAAGTCTTAAATCAACTCCATGTCCAAAATCTCATCTTTTGAATCATCTAAATCAAATATGGGTGAGAATTTAGATGTATTCTATCCTGGGGCAAAATTCCTCTTCATCTGTGAACCTATGAAATCTAGACTACAAGTTATCGGTTTCCAAAGTCCAGTGGTGGAACAGGCACAGGTAGACATTTCCATTACAAATGGGAGAAATTAGAGGGAAAGAAGGGATAACAGGCACCAAGCAAGTCCAAAACCCAGCAGAACAAATTATATTAGCTCCCAAGGCTTGAAAATAATCCTCTGTTCTCTGAGACCATCTGGTCAGTGGCTCTGCCCTCCAGACGCTGGATGTTGGTCACACTCCCCAGATCCTGGGTGGAGGCCTCTCAGCCCTGGGCTTCAACTCCACCTTCTAGGCCCACTGGGACGGCAACTGTGCTCCCTTGGCTTTGGGTGGCCCCCTTCTCCTAGTCTATCTGAGTGTCAACCCCACCCCCTCGGCCCTAGCAGGCTCTGTTCTTCTGTCCCTTCGGCATGGCAGCCCCACCTCCTCAGCTTTGGATGGTGGCCCCATCCTCCTGGCACACCTTAACAGCAGCCCCACACTCTGGAACTGAGTTGGCGAAGATCCAACTCTTTGAAACGTAGGAGGCTGTGTGGCCCCACCCTTTGAGATCCAGGAGACCAAAACCCCACCCTTTGAAACCAAGAAGGCCCTGTTTCCCATCCTTCTTCTAACAGTTCTGCTGATATCTGAGCTGCTCCAGGGATGGTCCTTTTCTTTTCTTGGAGGACAACAGATGAAGCTCCTTTGGCCTGTTTCCTGCCTGCAGAATTCCAAGAGACAGACAGCGTTCTTTCCTTTTGTTCTTTCTCTGTCGCCTTCAGTCTAAGCTAATGAGCTTTCTGCTGTGGTAGTTGGGTAGATCTATCGACACAGGCTTAATCTGTTTAACA
>NW_004443941.1:7840834-7841742 GCF_000243295.1 Trichechus manatus latirostris | reverse complement strand
GAGGAAGGTCCTTGTCTCTTCAGCTTCTGCTTCCTGGTCCCTCAGAGCTCTCCATGTGTCTTGGCATCTGTCTTACCCCATCTCTCCTCTGCTCGCTTGTTTAATCTCTTTTATATCTCAGAATAGATTGACTCAAGATACACTCTACACTAATCCTGCTTCATTAACATAACAAAGACAACCCATTCCCAAATGGGATTATAACCACAGGCATACAGGTTAGGATTTACAATACATATTTTTGGGGGACATAATTCAATCCGTAACAATCCCCTTTTATTTTTTCAAAGATTCTTCAAGCTGTTAATAAATTAAATTGCTTTGTGAAAAGTAGAGCAGTTTTCAGTCATCCAACAGGCACATGTTATTGTTACCAGGGTTACCAAGAGTACACTCAGTTTTAGTTTACAAAGTTAGGACAGAAACATGTTTATTGGGATTTAGCAATTTCTTTCTTCTTCTTTTTTTTTTTTTTTTTACAAACTGCAAAAATCATAAATATTAGGGAGATGCATATTTTTTTCTCACTTATTTAATGCTTAATTTTTTTAAAAGAAGGAAATAAGCTGTCACGTGTATTTATGAATACAAAAGGAAAACATTTTTCTAGGAAATGACTTATTTTCTAACAATATGTATTTATATAAAAGGCTGAAATATGTAAGCATTTAACACAGTAGTTCTGAAAAAATATTCAGAGCATTATAGTATAAAAGTACCATTTTCCAGGAGACCAAAAATATCCTGTATTCTAGGGTAAAATCACCACAAAGTTATAGTAGAGCAAAAAGAAAGGTTTTATTTGGCATATGTTCAAAGAGACGAAAGTAGGAAACGGACTAGCATGCTGCCAGAACCATGTCTGCCTGAGTCCGAGAATATTACCGAATAGGCAAAAGTGGGGAAGC
>NW_004443941.1:7836456-7840625 GCF_000243295.1 Trichechus manatus latirostris | reverse complement strand
TGCTGCCAGAACCATGTCTGCCTGAGTCCGAGAATATTACCGAAAAGGCAGAAGTGGGAAAACGGACTAGCGTGCTGCCAGAACCATGTCTGCCTGAGTCCGAGAATATTACAGAATAGGCAAAAGTGGGAAAACAGACTAGCGTACTGCCAGAACCATGTCTGCCTGAGTCCGAGAATACTACCGAAAAGGCAGAAGTGGGAAAACAGACTAGCGTACTGCCAGAACCATGTCTGCCCAAGTCCAAGGAATGCTATAGAACCATCAGTATATATTAACATTACAAATGGGTAAAATCATTGAAAACTTCACCGTTTCACAGATTGGCTAAAAACTGCCAAATCACTGTGATTTTACATTTTGAATTGTCTTTCTTAATCATTGGTACAAGTTTCAGTAACTACACTCAAGAGAGTCTTCATTGGTCCAACAAATCTTACTATTCACTAAATGCTAAGAGAAAAAATGAGTAGAAAGGATGTGGGTCTTTTGTGCTCTATTTGATTAGTTTATGTGAAAGGTTCCCTAAAAAATGTTTTCTAAGTTTGTCCAAGCAATTGTCTTTATACCTCAGGGCCCAGTCGATGTGTCCTGTGAGTCCTTATGAGTCCAGCTGGGTCACATTCTTTATACTCAAGGACAGGGAATAATGGCTCCGATATTATCTCCTAAATCACCTCATACCAGCTGAAACATGACTGTGGCATTCTTACCTCCTGCATGAGTCTCTCTGTGAACTGAGTCAAATACTTGGATTTAAAGAAAAAATAAAACACCCTCCTAGGGGAAAATGAGAATCTAAATGGAATAATAATTTTTGAAAATAATTCTAGGAGCTTCAAAAAATAAGCAGTTCCCATGACTATGAGGCATATCCATAAAGAAGGGTATTACTATTTTGATCTCTTGTCGTATATTTAAAGGCATTCTGAAAGCCCCATTTCTCAGTAACATTACATAATCGATCTTCAGCGTTAACAGCATGTAGTGTGGTGTGCTCCATCACAGATGATCCCTTTCAACACCGTCTGTCCATCTTCTTTCATTAAAATTTAATTTTTGCTTCTGATTTGTCAACTATCAAATCTCCAAATCCGAGTTTTTCCAGTGGTCCTTGTGCCATTAGCTGCCTCTCCATTCTGTCTTCTGAATATTCTTTTGCCTCATTTCTGCACAAAGCGTTTTCAAAGCGACTGTCACTCACAGAGACGCTCCATGAATTTCTCTTTGAAGTCAGTGCTTTCATCTCTTGCGAGGCTTCCACTAACGCGCGCCCTCACTCAACACCGCGCCTGCCCACTTGGCCTCAGATGCCGCTCTGCGCAGTGATCCGGAGGGCGAGTGCCCTGCCCCGGGCCAGGCTCAAGGTCCGGATCCCTAAGTTTATGGCCATCAGACACAGAATGGTGGCCGCAAAGACTGCCACCCTGAAGAGACATGTTTTGATGACCAGAGAACACTGTCTGCCTCACTTTAATGGAAAAGGTACCTAGCATAGCTGATTGTAAAGCAAAACTCTGTAAATGAAGTCCGTCTTGCTCCCCCCGCCCAGTAATTTCCATTATGAAACCAAAGAAGAAGTATCAGCAAGGAAGAAAACTCACAGCTTTATGTGTTTAAACCCCGCTTTGTTCCAAACAGAATTTTAAAGTGATTTGCAAGGATATATAAACTATAACCAGAGAGCATACATTGTAAAGTGAAAAAGGATGGAAAACAAGGGTGGGGACATAAAATAGAGCTGGGAACCAGGCTTTAGAAATGCACCTAAAATAATGACCTCTGCTGTGGGCGGGCCCAGCTTGGCTCTGAGCCATCTAGCAGCCCTCTATCAGCTAATGGCAGCACCCCAAAAAAGTCATCTTGCTTATGAGCATTTCTGGGGGAGGTGCGGAGGTCAAGGGCGTGTAAACACAGGGACATCTGGCCAGCTCGTTTTGTATTTGGCTTCATGCGGGCAATTTTAACATATCTGGAATAGCCAGTGTCCTGGATGATGTGTCCTTAAAGCAGTCCTCCTCCAATACTGTTTTTCTGAGACAACGCGCTCATAAATATTGGAAGACATGAAATTCAAACTCTAGGCAGGCTTGACTTGCCAAGAACAGAACCTTAAAGATGTATAAAGCTGCTCTATGTCTCCCCTCTCCTTCACAATCAGACATCTCAAAAGATTTATCTGTTCTTGCTGTCTCCACATCTTTGTTTCCCCCTTATTCCTAAAACCATTCTCAGCTGGCCGCCATCCCCAGCACGTCACTGAAGCTGGTCTTGCTGAAGTCCTCAAAAGCACTTTTCAGCTCAGGTCCACATGGTGGCACTTTTCAGTTCATCTTTTACTTGGATCCGGGCAGCATTTGGAAGTGGATAGCTCTCTGTCATGAAGCACTCTGCCCCTTTGGTCTCCATAGCACCACCCGTTTGTGGTCACCCCCTCTTCTCTGGTGATTCTATGTGTCCTTTGCTCCTCATTCTCCAGGTGACCATTCAACTCTGGTGTTCTGTGGGATTCTGTCCTAGGCTGAGAGGGTCTGCAAAAGCATCGTCACAAATTGTAGACACGTGGAATTTGTGACGTTCTTGTTAAGTGAATAACAGCAGTGGTTAGACATGGTGTACTCACTTCCTCAGCATCGGTTCCAGCCTTCTTCTGCTGTCTTGCCTTTACTGCAGACGCCGGAGAGCTGGGAGCTGTTTCCCTGACTCCCCTGCCATCAGGGTTTCATTCATGATTTAGGTTACATCCATCAAAGGCACTCATGTGAAACTTGAATTTGGAACTGAGTCAGGTGGGGAGAGAGGCGGCAGTGCCTGAGCCATCACTTAGTTGGTGTGAGGATCTAACAGACGTTACACGGCTGTGGAGCTAACAATTCTGGGGGTGGCTTCCTGATGCCTGGACTGTAGTTGGGGTAGTGTGTTCATAAATGAGGGGATTTCAGTGGCCGCCTCCTGATTCCCAGCAGTTCCCTTGATGGTCCTACCAGGAAAAATTGTCCAAAGCTTGGAAATGGGACAAAGAGATAGTGGGTGTCCTTTCAAGGGAAATTGTGTAGTGGACTTCCAAGGGTTTGCTGATTCTATACCAAACAAACAAATAAATCCACTGCTGTGGAGTCCATTCCACCTCATAGTGACCCTATGGGACAGGGTAGAACTGCCCCATAAGAGTTTCCAAGGCTGTAATCTTTATGGACGCTGACTGCCACACATCTTTCTCCCGCGGAGGAGATGGTGGGTTCCAACCGCCGACCTTTGCGGTTAGCAGCTGAATGCTTTAACTACGGCGCCACCGGCGCTCCTTTCTGATTCTATAGGAGTTCATCTTTGCTTGACTTTCTATTGACTAGGCTATTTTACAACTCTGTAAGGTAGTAGAAACTATACACATGCAAAGAATTCTTGCCCATAGCAATGCAAATGATTATTTTCTGGTAGATAAAAAATTGATTTTTGCCCTGAAGAAAAGATAACTCCAATGCTGAGGGTATTATAGTTTATTGCGTATAGCTACGCTGTCTGATATGGGAGCCTGTAGCTACATGTGGTTATTGAGCACCTGTAATATGGTTAGTCTGAACTGAGATGTGTTGTAAGTGTAAAATACAGACCAGATTTCACAGACTCAGTGTGAAAAAGATATGTAAACTATCTCATTAATTAAAAAAAATTTTAGTAATTATATAGGGTTGCTATGAGTTGGAATTTACTCGATGGCAACAGGTGTATCTTGAAATAATATTTTTGATATGTTGGGTTAAATAAAATATTATTAAAATTAATTTCACCTATTTCTTTTTCCTATTTTAATGTGACTCCTAGAAATTTTTACGTTAGATAGGAGGCTCGCATTACAGTCCTATTGGACAGTACTGCCCTACAGAATTTTAACTAGCTTTTTGCATCTATCGTCAAGTTGATTTTAGCGTTGCCGAGTGGAAGGCTGTATGTATGTGTGTGTATATAAAACAGAAAACCAAACTCGTTGCCATTGAGTCAGTTCTGACTCATGGCAACCTCATGTGTTACAGAGTAGAACTGCTCCATAGCGTTTTGTTTTTTTTTTTTAATTTAGATGAAGGTTTACAGAACAAATCGTTTCTCATTAAACAGTCAGTACACATATTGTTTTATGACATTGGTTAACAACCCCATAACATGTCAACACT
>NW_004443941.1:7833636-7836078 GCF_000243295.1 Trichechus manatus latirostris | reverse complement strand
ACTGTCCTTTCTCAACCTTGGGTTCCCTATCACCAGCTTTCCTGTCCCCTTCTGCCTTCTAGTCCTTGTCCCTGGACTGCTGTGCCTCATTAGTCCCGTTTTGTTTTATGGGTTGGCTGTAATCTTTGTGGAAGCAGTTTGCCAGGACTTTCTTCTGCAGAGCTGCTAGGTGGCTTTGAACTGACAACCTTTAGGTTAGCAGCTGATCACGAACCACTTGTGCCACCCAGGTTCCTCGTATACACACATATGCATGCACGAATTCTCCTTTGAAGCAGACTTAACATCTTATAGGTTATCTCATTATTTAGTGCATTGAATAAAATCTTTGCCGGGAGAATCTTGTACGTAATTATACTTTACCAGCCAATTCTGAAGACTTGCTCCAACAGGCCCAATCTAAAACTGCTCCTCCAGTCTTTCCAGTAATTTTGTAAGCACCTAACTCTCTATATTACATTCCATTCTAAAATAGCTAAAATGCCCCCGGACACCCTGCTAACTCAGGATTGAAGCCACTCTCGAAGTCCACCTTTCAGCCGAAGACTAGACAGGCCTATGAAACCAGCAGTAACACAAGTGAGGAAAGTGTTTCTTAGACCAATCAAGTATATGAGCTCAAATGGGCAACACCTGCCCAAAAACAAAGACGGGAAGGCAGGAAGGGACAGGAAAGCTGGACTAAGGGAACCGGGGAACCTGGGGTGGAAAGGAAAAGGGGGAGAGTGCTGACTCAACACAGGATTGCAATCAATGCGGCGGAACAATCTGTGTATACATTTTTGCATGAGAAACTAATTTGTTCTGTAAACTTTCACCTAAATCACAGTTTTTAAAAAATGAGAAAACAATTTAAAAAATAGCTAAAATGGCCTTCATTATCTGCAACTTCACCCTGACTGGCACAATAGCTAATGATTATTGAGTGTTTACTATTGTCTAGATACTACGTTAGGTGCTTTACGTGGACTACCTCACCTAACCCTCATAACAACCCCACGAGACAGGCAGTATCCACTCCATTTTATGGATGAGGAGACTGAGGCATCAAAAGTTCAAGAAACTTGCCCAAGATGACAAGGTGGGGAGTGGTAGCTGGGTTGGTAGCCAAGCAGAATGATCCCCAAGTCGACTTCTATGACCACTCCATGAGCTAAAGGCTCTGGCGTGGCGGGGAGGCTAGGAGGTTTCTGTCATGCCCTCGCTTGGTCGCCTCCTCTACTCCTTGGCCCGTGGATTCACTTGGCTGGCTCTCAGAACCCTGGGCATAGATCACTCCCACGTAGCTCGTCCAGACTCTCACCCACCTGAGAAGGTTGAGTGGCATGCCTTTCCCACACGGGACTGAGAAGCACCTCGGCCAAGACAGCTCTTCCTCGAGAAACTGCACCAGGAGTGTATGCCTCTGATGCGCTTCAAGTTCTGCCCACCGCCTTTGCAGAGGCAGACAATCCCACTGTAATAACAGTTAGCAAGGGCCTGTTGTGTGTCAGGAGCCCTGGTGGTGCAGTGGTTAAGAGCTTGGCTGCTGACTGAAAGGTCGGCAGCTGGAATCCACCAGCTGCTCCTTGGAAGCCCTATGGGACAGTTCTGCTCTCTCCTATAGGGTCACCATGAGTTGAAATCAACTCAATGGCAACAGGTTTGGGTTTTTTTGGGTGTGTCAGACATTTCAGTAGGTGATTTACATACATTCTTTTTAATCCTTTCCATAACACAATGGGGCGAGTAGTATTATCCTCATTTTAAAGTTGAGGAATCTGGACCTGAGGTTAATAGTTGGTGTCCTAGAGTTTCTGGATAATCACTGAACTTTTCACTAATCATAGCCTAAGTATCTGATCATTTTTAAAAGAGATTATATCAAAATACCATTAAAGCCTTTCTTTTGCTAATAAAGATGCATATAGATTATTTGTCCACATGTAATTGAATAAGAAAACTTGTTAAAGAAGGGAGAATAACAAACATGTTATGTGCTATCCTTCCATTATTAATGCTAGTTTAAATATCTGAAATGGCAAGGCAGCTCAGTATTTTCTGGCACCCACCATTTAGCTTTTAATTCATTAGCTGTCTCTTTCCACTGTCTGCTTCCTCGCTATGGTCTGCGTTTTATACCAGTGCTGAAGAGATGATATCCTCCGACAGGACTCTCCTGCCTCACTTTAGTCCCAGAAAATAGAACTGCAATGAATTATTATTAGTGTTGGCTTTCTAATGCTTTAATTTCATTTCCTTATTTCAGAGAAGGGTATTCGTTAAATGGAATTTTTTATATCACCCCAGGAACTTATTACATTTTATAGGAAACACTGACTGAATTGAGTTATAGAAAAGAGTCCTGTTTGATTTTCACTTCTACATATGATGGATTCTCCATACATTGGTCCCTCTCATCCGTGCTCAGCAATTGGTTAATGGAGCCGTTTTCAACCAGGC
>NW_004443941.1:7808483-7831437 GCF_000243295.1 Trichechus manatus latirostris | reverse complement strand
CCGGCAACAGGAGTAGCACGTGTGGAGCCGTGACACCAGGAGGCCATCCCCCCATGATGTACACAGAGCTTAACCCCCCAACAGCATGCCCATTCTGCCCCCACCAGTGACCTAGACTCCTCCATAGGCTTGGCTGGTAAAGGAAGTCTTGAGTGTGTTGGGGACCAGATACAGGTAGGTAGCCAGTCTCTCAACTAAGTACATTGAGTTATCAGCTCAGTGGATTAGTCACTGCAGGTTCTGTGCTCACTAGTCCTAGTCCTGGATCCTCTGTCTCCAGTTCCTCTTTTCATGTTCTCTTCTGAACCCCTTCAAATATGGCCATCACTCAGCCAAAACGACTCTTTTCAAGGTCACCACCAAAAAATAAAACGCATTGCTGTCGAATCAATTCCGACTCCCGACACCTCACGTGTTTCAGAGTAAAACTGCTCCATGGGGTTGTAATGTTTATGGAAGCAGGTCTTTCTTCCAGGCCTTTCTTCCGCAGTGCTGCTGAGTGGGTTCAGACTGCTAACCTGTAGGTCAGTAGTTGAGCACAAACCGTTTGCGTTTCCCGAGGACCATCAAGGTCCCCAGTAGCCTCCGACTGATAAATGCAGTGATGGATTCTCAGTTCTCACCTTACTTGCCCTGCGAGTAGCATTTGACCCAGTTGATCCCTCGCTGCTCCCCAAGGACTTCTGGTTCCCAGGACACTTCAATCCTGAGTTTTCCTCCTACCTCACTGGATGCTTTCTTCCTTGTCAGCTTTGCAGGTTCTTCCTCAATTCCTAGACTTTCAACGTGGGAGCGTCCCACGGCCCAGTCCCTGGACCTCTGCTCTTCTCTTTTCTACCGATCTTCAGCTTCTCGGCGATTAGAGGGAATAATACATGTAAAGCACTTAGCACAGTGCTGAGCAAACAGGTGGTGCTCAGTGAATGTTAGCTTTTATTATTATTTCTGGCCTTTGTTTTTCTAGACAGTTTCAAGGAGATCTGACTAATAGAATTGGAACAACTCCTTTTCATAGTAACTGCAGTTATTCCTCAACACACACAATTTCCATTTTCAAGATTTCAACTAAATCAGTTGCAGAAAATAGAATGTGTTATTGTATTGATAGCTGAGCTTCTAAAAGAGAAGTCAAAATTAACGTTACCCAGTAAAGAACCAAATAAGATCCAAAGAGAGGGTTAAAAAACACAGTGGGAATTTGAATCATTGCGATTCTTCTCTAGCCTGCGTAAGAGTAGTTTTCAGCTAATCAGAAAGCTTTAGCCTAGAAGACATTTTTAATTCAAGGTTGTGTGTGATTGTTTCATATGATGCTGCACAGCTGTATATATAGCATTATCTTCATAGCACAACCTGAAATATCTTTGGGGGTATGTGGAAACTTGTCGATGTTTCTGCAATAGCAGTGTGAAACAGCCTCATATTACTGACATGCAGTCCGACTGAATCTATCATCCCAACTGATTATTAATAGGTAGAAAGACTGGAAAATCCTCCACAGTAGTATCTGAAGTGTCAGCAGTCTTCAATAGGCCTGCATTATATAGGAAACAGCTCAGGTAAGCACCCAAAGGCATAAAGTAGACACTTGGACGTCTTAATAAGTTCAGAAAAACCATCGTACTACATAAGCAGAAAAATGTTTTCAGAACATTTAACTTGTGCATTTAATGTACTCACTTTGCTAGGAGATATGGTAAGCAGTAGTATTTACGCAGATAAGAAAAAATGCTCATCTGATTTTATTGTAATGTTTGTGGAAAATCACATTTATTAATTTATCCTTTATTGTTTATTTTTCCTATATCTGTATATATATGTACAGGTGTGTTATGCATATATATATATATAAGTGATATACCACGTGCTGGGCAATGAGAACAGTGAATTGTTTTTATGACTGACCTCTATGCAAAAATATCTTTATCCTTTTGCATGCAAGAGCTAGGCAATAACGGCCTTGGAGTGTTTTAAGAGGGAAAAATAACCCCAATATGAAATTATCAGGAGTTGACTGTACTTACTTTGTTATTAGCTTTTCCTTGTCCATATTTAACTATATATTATACTCTTGATATTCTCAGAAGGACATAAAAACCCATTGCCTTCTAGTCTATTCTGACTCATAGCGAGCCTGTAGAACAGAGTAGAACTACCCCATAGGGTTTCCAACGAGCGGCTGATGGATTCAAACTGCCGACCTTTTGGTTAGCAGCTGAGCTCTTAACCACTGTGCCACCAGGGCTCCAGAAGGACATATATAATGCAAAAATTTGCATATTGTGTTACACACAAATGTTGCTTAGTTAAAGTAAAATCCAACTAATACCGATTATGGGAATATTTTAGCTGATCCAGGTGTGCTTTATATGCTAATTTACTATTTTGGCTTTTTTACTGTTTTGTAGGAAGTCCTGGCTGAGCAGGGTGGGGAGTCCTAGTTCTCGCATCGACCGCACGAACTTTTCCAACGAGAAAGCCATCTCTAAAGTGGAATACGCTAACTTTAGTATTCGATACTAAAAGAAGAGGAATAAAAATTGTAATGCTTGCTCTGTACAATAGATACCATATATTCTTAAATGTGTAAACTAGCATAATAGCAGCAGAGTAGTATAAAAAAGGGAACTTTGTTCTAAAAGCTACAATATTATAAATGTTGCTAAAAGTGCCTGACACTGAAGTAATTTTGCTCAGCTATATTTTAACCAGCAAAAGTTTAGTAATCTGAAATGAGAAAACATCATTACAAAATAGCTAAACTTGTCTCACGGAATCTTCAGTCTCAGTGTACATTACAGTATACATGTTATTTGGCTAGTAATAAGCTAATATTCACCATTTAAAAAACAATGTTCGACTAATGCTGTCCATATTAAATTCTAAATCTTCTTGAATAAGAATTTGAGTAATTTGTTATTAAAGTTGAGTTATTTGTTATTACAGTCTTAAAAAAGAATCAGCAGTTAAAAATAAATGTATGTAATGATTCATATAAGCATAAAATAATATCAGTAAAGAGTTAACTTTTACATTTCTGGTTAAGTGTGGTCATGATTTTCAGTACTTTAGTTGGAGCTATTGATGCCTTCTATGAACTACATTGCTCTGGATAGTGAACATTCAGGCTGAGTAGGGGGCCACACAATTTCAGTATGGTACACAACACAATTTGTATCAACCACCACCCATAATGGACGTCCAACTAACCCAAAAGGAACTGAGAGTCCAAAGTGAATCATAGTATTCTCCAAACTTGGCCCATGCTTCGGGGCTCTTCACATGTAAATGTAATTAAGCAACAAAGTGGGTTATGGAGAAGGCTTGATTCTATACCACAGAATTATACTGTGGAAAAAGAAAGACTGTTAACTCACAATACTGGGGAATTTCAAATATTGTAAGCATATACTTGCATATGTTCTCTGATGATTTCCAAATTTTTGTAGCAATAAAACCCTTTAAGAAACAAAATTTTATATGGAATCAAACACACAAAAGAAGTAAAAAAGCACAAGTGGTGTGATTAAACTGGGGGTGGGGCCCCAGGAGCCCCCGCATGCTTGGTGGTCCTCCTTTCCCTCCCGCATCTAGTCTTCCTTACTGAAAGACCAAACCCATTGCGTCGATTCGAGAGTAGAACTGCCCCATAGGGTTTCCAAGGAGCGGCTGGTGGATTCGAACTGCTGACTTTTTGGTTAGCAGCTTTAGCTCTTAACTACTACGCCACCAGGGTTAGACAACTTCAAATCCCTCAGGACTACAGGTTGGAAACCACCGTTTCATCTATGGAACACGTCTCCATTGCTATACTCCATGGCATGGAGAAAACGTTCAGGCCTCTCTTCTCTACCTGCTGCAAGATGAGAATTGAGAGGAGGAGATGCCAGGTGGGCTGAGTCTGTTCACTTGAAAATTTAACTTACTAGATGATGAGAATCTTGATATCAAACGTATATAAGGCAACACAACATCAAGGAATAACATTTTTAAAAAAAAATTTTTTTTGAATACGCTTAAAAGAATAAACAATTCTATGACTTTAATTTCATCATCCTGTTAAGTATTATACAGGGTAATTTACTGAGGTACTAATTTGGATTTTGCTGTCCTTGTATTTCTCCTCCTGGCTCAAAGAAAGTGGACAAGACTTTGTGTTCCCTTGCCTCAGGGAGAGTTTTGGTTGACAGTCCCCTGAAGACAACTTCTCTTCCAAGGTTTCATTTTAAAGAGGACATTATGCTGTGGGTTGAGAAGAAAGACCAGGACTTTGATGGTCTCCAGGGAGCAGAAATGGTAAGTGATGAGATCCTAGTGGACAAGTCCTTGGAAAGGGACCAAACGCTGTGTCTTTCCTAAATAATGGAGCCCTGCACCTTTCTCCCCAGCAGCAACTCTGGGGATAGCTAAGCTGAGAAGGGAGCATCTATTGTATACCCAGAGAAGCTGGATCCCAGGCCTGGGGACTCAGCTCCAGGAAGATTCCTGTCCCCAAATATGCTGCAGAACATCCTGGCTACAACGGAACATGGCAGCTTGGGAGTAGTCATGGTAACTGGTATGCACTGGAAACCAGAGAGGTCTTTCCTGAATGTTCTCCCTGCATTAGAGTTTTTGTGTGATCCTTCTGGGAGAGGGTACAAAACACCAGAAATGATTTTAAAATATCAATTTTGAAGTCTCCAGACAGGCTGGGGCTTGAAGCAGGCACAATTTTATTTAGAGCAAATAAAATAGACATTTCTTGCACACCCAGTTTTGAAATCAAAATCTATATAACCCGTTGCCATCAAGTCGATTCCAACTCATAGCGACCCTGTAGGACAGAGTAGAACTGCCCCATAAGGTTTCCAAGGAGTGACTGGTGGATTTCAGCTGCCGACCTTTTGATTAAGCAGCCGAGCTCTTAACCACTGTGCCACCAGAGCTAAATAGTTTTGGAATAATGCATCTCAGAAGTGACACCAATATGTCACTTTTCATTATCCTGATATCCTTTGGTAGTTCCCTTCCCAGCTCTTTGTATACGAAAGTCACATGCCTGTTTGCTGGCACGGTCTTCTAATGCACAAAGTGAACCACACTAGTCAAGACTGCTTAATGATTAATACAGAGCTAAATTCTACTACTGGATAACAAAAATGCTGTGTGTAATGATTGAAAAATAGGTGTTCATGAATGGATAGAAAGTAAGAGAAGTGAAGGCGAAACTATAAAAAATGTGTTAAAGAAACCAGATAATGGATCTTAGCCATAAACTTAATATGTCACATTTCATTTTGATCTTATACAGGGAATTTTTAATTTACATATCATATTTTAGATGACAATCTACCTTGGTAAATTTATTTTTTGTCACAATTAATTAGATATTTTAAAGACCAAGAAAGAAAGAAAAGATGGTATTCTACTTCAGTGACTGTCAACAGGGGGGAAGGGGTCTCAGCACTCCACTCCCTCTATACCCCATCCCCCCAACATACCAGAATGGGGGATAATTTGTAAAAGCATATTTACTATTTTGCATATTCATACAAAAATGCCTATCTTTTTAAAAAGCTAATTCAAGAAATAAAGCTTAATAGAATCTTCCGGGCTGGAGGGATGTGCAAAAAATAGACCCTTTATGAGGTGGGGCACTAGGATGATAGCTTCATGGATGAGAATCAGCATAAAGTCGATTCTCAGAAGGCAGAGATCAAACATATCCTCACTTTCCCATTTCTTCACTATTTCTGACACCAGCTGCGCACACAGCACTCTCCCTTTCTCTGTCCCTAGCCACCTGAGGCTACTTTAGACCTTGCAAGTTAAAACGACATCATCCTTGGGTTTGTTAGTTCGCTGAAATGACTCGCAGAACTTACTGAAGATATTAGACTTGCAACTACTGGTTTTATTATAGTAAAAGGATAGTAATCAGGATCATCATAAGGAAGAAATGCATGGGAGAGCTCTGGTAAGGTTCCCAACTCAGAGCTGCCATCTCAGAGAGGGCATGTCACCCTCTGCGGTCGTTAAGGTTGTGTGTCAACTTGGCTGGGCCATGATTCTTAGTGGTTTGGCAGTCATATGATGTGATCACTTCCATGACGAGATTTGTTATAATGTGATCACCTCCATGATAGAATCGGCCGTGAGTAGCCAATCAGTTGAAAGGGAGTTTCCTTGGGCACGTGGCCTGCATCAAATATAAGTGGACATTCAGGCAAAGCTCGTGGGCTTTTGCTTGCTCTGGATCCTGCAGCTGGCTTTTGTCTGACCTCCACTTCTTGGGATTAAGCTAGCAGCTTACCTGCTGTCTTACCTGCCGATCTTGGGATTTGTCAGTCTTCACAGCCTGTGAGCAAGAGCTCTGCTCTCTGACCTGCCAATCTTGGGTTCACCAGCCCCTGCAGCTATGTGAATCAGGAGGAGCCTCTATCCTGACCCATGGACTTGGGACGTTCCAGCCTCTACAACCGTGTGAGTCATTTCCTTGATATAAATCTCGCTCTATTTGTACGCTTTACCAATTTTGCTTCTCTAGAGAACCCAGCCTAAGACACCCTCCCTTTGCTGACCAGGATGCTCTCTGAGCCTTAGTGTTGTGGGCTTTTATTGGCCAGTCCTGCATGATAAGCTAAATCATGCTTCCTGAAGCCAGCTGATATGAGCCTCCCAGGTGAGTCTTTCTGGTCTGGCCAGCCCTCAAAATCTATCGCAACTCCTTAGGTGTGGTCCGGAAGTCCCAGACCAAGGTATCCCAATTACTCCAAGGGTTATTTCTCCAGACCCAAGGACAAATGCCACCTCAATCAGGGTACAACTAGGTCCTTTACCCCACAGGCACATACAGTGGAGGAGAAACATGAAATCTTTATCAAGAAGAGTAAGGACTTCTAAGCTTGAGAAGAAGTAATCCAAATTTCATCTGAGACTGGGAATCTCTGAGTATAAAGGAGCACCCTGTGGCCTGAAGAATGCAGGGTAGGGACTTGTGCTGGCAAAGGGCAGAGAAACAGGGAAGGAGGGAACCACAGCGTGGGAGCGGAGAGGGCACCCAGTAGCTTGACTTTCCTGGAGGCTGATCACCATATTCCTAACTGAACATTTTCAACTTTGTGTACTGAAGAATTTTTCAGAACCATATATTTCTGAACTCATGATTAGAGTCAATAGAAAAACAGAATTCACTTGAAAGTATATATTTTTGAACATATATACTTGAAAGCATATAATCCACCAGTGTATTTTATACAGTTGGTCTCCCTGAACTCTTTTGATACAAATATAAATATGTGTGTGCGTGTTTTTTTTTTTTAACTTGGTTAACAGGAAGAGATTTTCATGCCTGGAACTAATTCCAGGCACTAAAAATAGGCAGCATGGTGTGGTAGAGAATACTCTGCTTTAAGCATCGGAGGCCTGCTTCCTGGGCCCAGCCCACCCATGAGTTACCTGTGTGCCTCGGCATTCTCAACTGCAAAGGCAACAAGTTAGACTACATCAGGGCTTTTCAAAAGATTCCTGTGACCCAGAGGACTCCAGGAGGTGGTACCCTGAGAACCACAGAGGTAGAGTAGAAAGGCAGAGAGAGATGGGAAGTTTGATCTTAGCCCAGGACCCCAATCCCCACCCCAATCAGAGCAGGCCTACCCTCATCTCTTTCATATATTAGAGTGCTCCATAAGTTATCTTTTGAGAAGAATTCTGCCAAAAAATAAAAAAGAATTTAGTATCTGGGATCTTCTATTCTAAACTTCTATAAATGCTAATTCAAACGCATGTTCCTTTTCTCTTAATTACCTCTGTCAAGCCAGCATGGTATATATACTATATTCTATTGGAATATGCACAATTTGCGTAAGGTGGTGTAGCTAGGGTATCGCACCGGCCCTGGACGCGTGGCACCACTGAGCAGTTTCTATTAACCCAACACGCCCAATGTCCTTCCTCAAGCATGGTAATGTGTTAATTGGAAGAGTAACGAGCTTGACTTGTATTTTTGAGCTGATATTATGGTACAGTTATATAAAAGAGGGGTGTCAGATGTCGGACAGGGGCACAATTTCAATGATTGCCATAGGCGCCATTTTACGTAGATACACCACTGGCCGTACTGGGTTAATAGAAACTATTCAGTGGCGCCACGCACCCAGGGCTGGTGCAATACCTGCCATAGCCTAGCTACGCTTCTGGTGCTACTAGAAATAAGTTCTTATTTTTCATAGTGACTTCCATAAAGATCCATGGCAGTTAAAATATTTCCGAAATTGATTTTTTGTTTCTTTTGTTTCCATTTTTATGTTACCAGTATGAAAAAAATATGCAAGAGGAAATAGGAATATACAATCAGTGGCTTAATTAAAAAGTGTTTTCTGAGCATATCTTGGAGATTTTAGCCTAACATTTAGAATCACATGTAAGAGGTAATTTTCCTTTTCTTCACTGTTTGAAATGATTTTGAATAAAACTGAAGTTTAATAAAAAAAAATTTTAATTTTAGAATTAAAAAGTCTAGTTACCATGTTATCTCATCAGTAGATCTTCCCAGAGGCAGTGGTTTTTCTCCCCTGCTAGACAGAGCAGTGTTTATGCTTTCTCCTCTGCTGGAAAGTCAGCATATATCTGGTTGGGTCTCCAAGATTCTTCTTTAGCTCTCAAACTACATATGGCTTCTTTTTAGTCCTTTCTCAGTTTTCAGATACTAGAAGACACAAAGAGAGAGTTAAAAGATGCAAGGAATTTGTCAGATTGGAAATGCCAGTTTCTGTTTCAAAAAAATTCCAAAAAGCAGGGCTCATAGTCAGTGATTTGCAAGCATCAGGAGGAATTGCCACTAAATTCAGTGCTGATTAATCTGGATTAAGAACATGGCCTGCACATACTAATCAGGAAATTGACATAAAGTGGGTAGATGATGATTATCATTAATTTTGAGATGCAGTATCTACATCAGTTAACAAAAATGGAGGAGAAACTCTTCTGTTTTTCAGGTACTGTTTTCTGAGGCAGCAAAAGAAGAATCGACCCTTCTCTTTCTTGTCTGATCCCAGCTATGTCACTTTCTCCATCTATTGGGATAACACAGCACATGGGAAAGAGAAGGAAACAGGGAGTAGCACACTGGCTAGTCTTATTACTTAACATATGTAAGTAAAGGCAGAGAAAAGAGCTGTAGCGGCAGAGCATGCTAAAAATTGTGGCTCACATTTTAATTGGTGAAATAACAAGATATTTCCTCACTGAGAAGTTGTAACAACAAACTGGTCCTCTTGTGGCTTTGCAACTCAAATCTTGCTTGTCTGGAAGGTCCAAAAGTTTCAAAACACTAATTTTAGAGAGGTCCAAGACGAGTAATGCTCCCAGACAACAGTTAGGAGTAAATACCTTTTATTTGAAGGTATTGTCTCTTAAAGAAGATATCTTTATTCTAGGATTCAGAGAATTCCTAAAAATTGTTTTCCAAGAAAAGAGAGCAGCCGACAATTAAAAACCATGAAACACATATAAGCAAACAAAGTTGTAAGAGTAAGAGGAGCCCTGGTGGCCCAGTGGTTAAGCGTCAGGCCACTATTCTGAAGTGGCAGGAAGAAACAGACAGCAAAAGGACACACCAATGCATCAGAAATTGGTATTATCAAACACAGAATGTCTTAGTTATCTAGTGCTGCTGTAACAGAAATACCACAAGTGGATGGCTTTAAAAAACAAATTTATTTTCTCACAGTTTCGGAGGCTAGGAGTCCAAATTCAGGGTGCCAGCTCTAGAGGAAGGCTTTCTCTCTCTGCCTGCGCTGGAGGAAGGTCCTTGTCTCTTTGAGCTTCTGTTCCTGGGCGATCTTCTTGTGGCTTGGCATCTCTCTTCCCCCATCTCTGCTTCTTTTGCTTGCTTGTTTAAACTCTTTTATATCTCAAAAGAGATTGACTTAAGACACACTCTACACTGACGCTGTCTCATTAACATAACAAAGACAACCCATCTCCAGATGGGATTATAACCCCTGACACAGAGGTTAGGATTTGCAACACATATTCTGGGGGGACACAATTCAATTCATAACATAGAATATAAAATAACTATGCTTATTTTGTTTAGATAACTGAAATATAGGCTTGAAAATATGTGCAGGGAATAAAAAGGTAAAGAGAATAACCAAATAGACATGAAAAATAAACAAATAGAACTTCTAACCATATAAAAACAACTTAATCGATAGGTCAAATAGCATGCTAAAATAAATGGAAAACCATGTCAGAAAAAAAGTTTCTAAAATGCAGCATGGAGACAATGAGATGGAAAAATACATTTTTTAAAAGAGGTTAAGAAATACAAAGGACACAGTGAGAAGTTCTAACATATCTGATTAGACTTTCAAAAAGGCAGGAGAAAGAATGGATCAGAGGTAATATTTGAAAAGATAATGGATAGGAACTTCCCAGAACTAATGGAAGACAGCAATTTACTGATTCAAGAAGTCCAACAAGTTGGAATTAGTAGATGTAAAGGGAAATACACATCTAGACATATCAAAATGAAATTGAAGAACTTCAGAGTCAATAAGAAAATCTTTAAAGCAGCCAGAGAAAAAGAAAAAAATCTTCAAAAAGGAGGAGTTAGATTTACTGCTGATTTTTCAGCAGCCACAATGGAAATCAAAAGTCAATGGATAGCTTCAATGTTATGAAAGAAATTCCACATAAATCTTTTTCAAAATAAGGGTAAAATAAAAGCGCTTTTGACATACAAAAACTGACAAAATTTGCAACCAGCATCATTACATGATGCACTAGGAAATACACAGTACCAACTATGACATATTCTTGCTATAAAATGAACCTGAATCTCATCAAGCCACTACATGTACCTATTAAACTCAAACCAAACCAAACACATTGTTGTCCAGTCAATTCCGACTCCTAGCGACCCTACAAGGCAGAGTAGAACTGCCCCACAGAGTTTCCAAGGCTGTAAATCTTTATGGAAACAGACTGCCACATCTTTGTCCTGTGGAGCAACTGGTGGGTTCGCACTACTGATCTTTCAGTTAGCAGCCAAGTGCTTAACCACTGCACCACCAGGTCTCCTTAATGTACCTATTAGTTTACAGAAAATATAGGGAATAGTTAAATAATACCAAAAGGAAGTAATACATCAAATCCAGAATGTGAGATGGTCTATAGAATATAAGACAAATATCCTCGTTTCTCCAACAAATCAGTGGAAAATAATTTGGCATTGCCTAGTGGCCATGCACATATCCTATAACCTAGCAATTTTATTCCTAGAGATTTTCTCTAGAGGAAGTCTTGCACGTGTTTACTGTGCACATGCCCTGAGCAGTATTGTTCATAATAGTGAAAAACTGGAAACAACTCAAATGTTGAAAGCAACCCAAATGTTCATCAACAGTAGCCTGGATAAAAAAAATTTGTAATATATTCATTTAATAGAATATTTATACAGAAGTGAAATGTTCTAAATACAGTTATACACATAAACACGGGAAAATTTTATCTACATAATATTAAGCAAAATAAATCACAGAAGAATATATGCAGGATGATTCCATTTACATACAATTCAAAAATAGGCCAAACAGAACAACATTGTTTGTTGACACTAATATAGATAACAAAAGTAGTAACAAAAGCAGTAACAAAAGCAAGGAATGATTTTCACAAAACACGGACTGTGGTTACCTCCAATTTAGAAGAACAGGGCTGTGGTCCAGGACAGACACATGGAGGCCTCTAGCCAGCTCCTGATGTTTTATTTCTTAATCTGAGTGGTAACTTCATAAGCGTCCACGTTTTAATTATTTAAACTCTACAGAATATTTTACACACCGCTTCATAGTTAAGATATATTTCACAAATACAAAATTTAAGGCTTTTAGAAATCTCATAGCAAAACAACGACAAAATACTAGATTAGGGCACATCAGCCGTGTTAAGGCTTTAAACCCAAGAAGGATACCCTCCGTCTGTTGGCAAACGCCAGTATATAACCAAACTCTCCTCGTTAAAATATGAATAAGCGGGAAACAAAATTCAGCCCTAGAATTCACAACAAACACTACAGTCCAAGGGAAAGAGTACATCAGCCTTTAGAATCGGGGGAAGGACATACCTCTAAAAATTATTTGTTGTAGGAAAAAATATCAGGAAACATCTGCCTGTGTCCTCAGAAGCGTACAATGAAAGTTGACCTCTGTAAAAGAAGAGCAGGAGGCCATTGGAGAGCATACGTGCAGATTAAAATACAATATGTGGATTAAGGAAAACTAGCTGAGATGTGAAGAGCATAGTCTGAAAAGCAGGTACATGCACACATACACACACACACACTTAAGATATGGACAGACCGTAGGAAACCTGAAAAGGAAAACTGAAAGGGAATTAGAATCCACTTTAGACAGTGACTGGCAAATGATCATTATCACCCTCCAGAAATCCTGCTACCTCAGAACTGAAGCCACCTCCAAAGTCCACCTTTCAGCCAAAGATTAGACAAGCCTGTTAAACAAACAGACACATGTGAGAAACGTGCTTTTTAGTTCAATCAAGTGTTCAAGACCAGCTGGGCAACGCCTGTCTGAAAGCAAAGACAAAAAGACAGGAAGGGACAGGAAAACTGGACGAACGGACATGGGGAACCCGGTTGGAAAGGGAAAGGGGGAGAGTGCTGGCACACTGTGGGAATTGCAACCAATATCACAAAACAATTTGTGTGTAAATTTTTGAATGAGAAACTAATTTGCACTGTAGACTTTCACCTAAAGCACAACAAAAAAATTTGTAAATTATCATCATCAAATTATCATCAATCACTGTGGCTGCCAAACCCTGCTGATAATTGGAATTACCTGAGGAGGATTTTAAATATACTGATTACCAGGCCCCATCTCGTAAGATGAATCAGGATCTTCCATGGTTTTTGTCCCTAAATCTGTATGTTTGAAAATGTCTCCACGTGATTTTGACAGTTAGGTAGGCTAAGAAATCACTGGTATGGAGAACAAATCTGAAAACTTCATTGCGAGAGCAGAACAAAAAGGAAGAAAGGAAAAAAGGAAGGGAGGGAGGAAGAAACGTGAGAGAGAAAATGATTAATTTGAAGGAAAGAGCTCACGTACCCAACTCACTAATAAATCAGTAGTAGGAGTTCATGGCAGTGGGGCAAAGCCAGGATAATTGAAACAGAAGGAAAAATCAAAGTTATAATAGAACAAAACTCTCCTGAGGTAAAGTATCTAGGTATACAATTACTGAAAACTTATGTTTTAAGCAAAAATTACTAAGAGGCCCATACACACAACCTGCCCCACTAAATAATTATAATGATAAACCAAAAACCTCTAGCATTCATGATTGTTAACCTCGAGAGGACCCTAACTGCTGCACAGCAATTGTTCTGTATTCCAGTCCGTTCACTCCACCACCCTCTTAGACAAACATTCCGTACTTTCTCCTCCCTCCTTAGGCCTCCATCTCTTCCTCCACTCACAGCCATGACCTTGCTTCTGTTTCCCAGAGAAAACAGATGGCGTCAAAAGAAAACTCCCACAAGCTCCCATCTTCCCAGTACCAAAATCTGTATCAGTTCCCTATGGCTGTGGTAACGAAAGTACCACAAACTGTGTGGCTTATAAGAATAGAAATATGTTGTCTCACAGTTCTGGAGGCTAAATGTCCCAATTCAGACTGTCAGCAGGACCATCTACCCACCTACCTACAGCTTGCTTTGCCTTCTTGCCTAGGACCACAGATGAACCATCTATGATCCCCACTAAGGCAATGGCTAGATCCTATATCCTCTGAGGACGCTGCTCCAGCAATTCTTCCCCCTCATTCCTGCATCATCAGTTTTTCTTTTCTACTGAATAAATCTTTTCGTTGACCTACAAACATATTTCTCCTTCTCTTGACTCCTCCAGCTACTGCCACGTTTTCCTTCCTTTTACAGCTAAATTTCTAAAATAGTTGCCTATTCTTGCAGTAATCCCATCCCCCCATCTTCTTGAAACTTTTTCCATCATGCTTTTGCTCCGCCATCCCACCGGTCTACCAACACCGCTCTTCCTAGTTCTAATGCTTTCATTGTGGAGTTCCCTGGCCAGTTCTCTGTCCTCATCTTACTGAAACCTTTTTTCACTTGGCTTCCGGGACATCACACTTTCTTGGCTTTCTTCTTACCTCGTTATTCACACATTTTCAGTCTTCTTTGCTGATTTCCTTCATCTCCCCAACCTCCTAACTTTGGAGGGCCCCAGAGCTCAGGCCTTTGGACATCTGCTCTTTTCAATCTATACTCATCCACTTCCAAACGTATACAGTCTCATGACTTTAAATATCATGTACATGTTGATAGCTCCAGCCCTGGTGGCACAGTGGTTAAGAGCTCGCCTGCTAACCGAAAGGTTGGCAGTTCAAATCCACTAACTGTTCCTTGGAAACCGTATGGGGCAATTCTACTCTGTCCTATAGGGTTGCTATGAGTCGGAATTGACTTGATGGCAACGGGTTTGATTTTTTTGTTTGTTGACAACTCCAAAATTTACACCTCCCACCCAGACTTATTCCCTCAACTGCAGACTCATATAACCAACAGCCTACTTGACATTTTCCATTGTATATCTAAAAGGTATCTCAAAGTTTAATATCTCAAACTGAGCTCCTGTGCTGCCTCATTGCTAACTTACTTCTCCCATCAACTGCCTCATCTCAGCTGATGGCCCTTCCCACAGATTCTTCACCTCAGAAGATGGCAGTATCACCCTTTGAGATGCTCAGGTCAAAAGCCTTGGTGTCATCTTTGACTTGGCTCTTGCTTTCAAGTCTCTGTTGTCCCTATATTCAAAATATCCAGAATTTGCTTCAAAATAAGCTAGTAGAGGAAGGGATAGCCAGAGAATGGATGGAGGTATAGATGAAATAAGACTGAACATAAAATGACAACCACTGAAGTGAGTACTTTAGAGTTTATTAGATTATTCTCTCTTCTTTTGTATATGTTTTATGTTTTCCGTAATAAAAATTTTTAAAAGGTATGCCCAGAATCCAACCATATCTCACTACCTGTAAAGCCACAGCCCTGATCCAAGTCACCATCATTACTGTAACAGCCTCATATCTGGACTCCCTGCTTCTGCCTCTGCCTGTCTTTAGTCTATTGTCAACACAGCATGCAGCATGACGCTGTTAAAACAGAAATCAGACCACGTTACTCCTCAGCTCAGAGCCTCCTGATTGCAATTGATTTTACTCAGAGTAAAAGCCAGAATCATTATGATGGCCTAGTACACCCTATACAGTCTGCCCTCTTTAGGTTTTGCTCTCATTCTCCTGCTACCCTTCCCCTTGCTTATTGTGCTCCAGCCACATAAAACTCCTTGTTGCTCCCTGAATACCCCAGGCATGCTCTGTACCCACGCCTTTCCACTTACTATTTTCTCTGCCTCAAATATTATTCTCCCAGATAGTCACACATATCACTCCCTCACTTCCTTCCAGTCTTTGCACAAAAGTCACTTTATCAGTGAGTCCTTCCCTAATCACCCTAAATTGCCAAACACTCACTTCTCAAATCCCCTGTCTACTTCTCTTCTTCATTGTCTTGGATGCTGCCTACTACCATGTAACTAACATTCTATATTTTACTTATTTATCTATTGTCTTTCACCTGAATGTAAGCTACATTAGGGAGTTTTGTAAATTTACACCCTGCTAGGAGCCCCGGTGGCGCAGTAGTTAAGAGCCTGACTACTAATCAAAAAGGTCAGCAGTTTGAATCCACCAGCCGCTCCTTGGAAACCCTTCGGGGCAGTCCTGCTCTATCCTAGAGGGTTGCTATGAGTCGGAATTGACTCAGCGGCAACGGGTTTGTTTTTGTTTGGTATATCCATAGCACCTAGAACAATGCAGGGCTGTAATAAGTGCTGAATAGTATTTGTTGAATTAAATATAACAAAAGAAGTACTCTCCCAAGAGCTTGAATGAAGATGACAAAGGTAAAACCACATGTTTATGACAAGAAATAAAAAATGGCTTCAGATTCCCTATAAAAATTCCTCACGTAATCCAAGCACTTGCTGATTACAAGAGACACATAAAATAAGGTGACAAAAATCTCCACTCTCAGCCACGATGCAGTGACAAGGGCCAGACTGAACATCCCATGGTAAACAGCCGGAAAACTGGACAAAATAAATGGAAAGCTGTTTTCAGACATTTAAAGGGCCTTTATGCCAGAGACAACCTTGATCCCTGAGAGAGAGTAAACAAATTAGATGAGCTCTACAACTGTCCCAGTTTCCTGCCTAGAGACAATCTCCAGACAGCACACGCAGGAAAGAGGAATCCAAACAACATCTGGGGGCCTTGCTGAAGTGAAGAGACAGAAGATGGAGTTTAGAGAGGCTAAGGCAGAGTTCTGGAAAGAGGGAAATACACAGAAAAAAAAAAAAAACAACTCCAGAAGTCTGCATAGAGGTCGCTTTGAGTTTTCCTTGGGTCCAGGTCATGCAAGTGTGGAGTGAAATGCTACAGAATTGTGCAAGGAACACCTGGGATCTGTAAAAATAAGAACTCCCCAGAGCTTACACAGAGCTAGGAGAAGTTAAAGCTACCAGTGGGAGATGGACAATTCTCAGTGATCACATGAAGCATTCCAAGGGTTAAATGACCAACCCTAGCAAAATTTTAAAATAGCACTCAAAGAGATCAAACTTATTGGCAAATAACCGTTGATCCAAACAAATTACAATATTCTTTAAAGAAGGACCAAAATATCCAAATTCTCGAGAACTTAACTTTCAAAATGTCCAGCAGTAACGTGTTGAAAGAAAAAAACTGTCCACCTGGAATTGTACATCCTGAGATTCAAAAAACTTTTTCAGATAAACCAAAGATGAGAGAACTTGTCATCAGCAGACCTGTACTACAAGACATGTTAAATGAAGTTCTTCCAGAAGAAGGAAATTGATGCCGGATGTAAACTATCTACATAAAAAAATAAAGAGTGCTGGAAATGGAAATTTGTGAGTAAACTGAAAAGATACTTTATTTTCATTTTTAAAAATTTGAAGATAGCTAACTACTTAGAGCAAAAACAACAGCAATATATTGAAGGCTTATACCTTTCATAGAAGCAATATGTATGAAAATAATAGCACAGATAACAGGAAGTGGGGAAAAGCAGGAAAATACAAAGGTAAAACGTTAAAACTGTTAGAAAAAATCATAGGAAAATATATTTATGAAAGAATTTTTTAAACAGGATACAAAAGGTACAGCCATAAAAAAATCTACTTGTCTTCTTTAAAATTATAAACTTCAGATTCAAAAGACATCAAAAAGGAAAAAGTCAAACAACAGACTGGAAGAAGATACATGCACTTCTCACTTACCAACATGGTTAGGTTCCAGAGACCAGGTCATAATGCGAATATAGGCATTATGTGAAAATGGAGGATGATTACATCAGATCACAAATTGGAGGATGACTGCATCATTACATAACTGCCAAATTACATCATTACATAACTGCCAAACCACCGAGAATCAGGACCCCTGCCAACTTGACACATAACCTTAACCATCACAGCCAGTGTTACTCTTGCCTTGTATCTCAGTGTTTGTTACTGCCAGTTATACATCATTAATGTACAAAATAGTTGGATAGTAGATTTTTTTTACTATTGTCATAAATGGGAAATGTCAGATAACGATATAGTCGATAAGTGAGGGGTAGGTGTATTTGCAATATATATACTTGAAAAAGAATTACTAATCAGAATAGATATATTTTTAAATCTCCTACAAATAAATAGGGAAACCCTGAAAAACCTGTTGCCATCGAGTCAATTCCAATTCACAGCAACCCTATAAAAAGGAAAAACACAACCCAAAAGAAAAATGGGCAAACTACATGGTATTTCAGAGATAAAGAAAATGAATTGTGAATATAGAAAATGCTCAATCTCAGTATTAATCAGGGAAATGGAAGTTAAAACCATGAATACATTCCAATTTATGCCCATTAGACTGGCAAGACTTAAGATTTCTGATAATACCAAGTGATGGTGATAATGTGGAGCCACAGAATTGGAGCTCTTATACACCAATGGTGGAGAATGGTACGACCACTTTGGAAAACAATTAGCATTATCTCAGAAAGCTGAATATCGGCATACTCTGCAACCTAAGCACTTTTTCTAGAGTGCTGTTTCTCCAACGGCTAATCACAACCCATTGGTTCATAGTGGATTCAAGTAATGGATTGTGACCAGCATTTTTTAATAAAATGCAGTTAAATAGAAAAGAAAACTTTTAAAGGATGTTGTATATGGTCAGGATATCATTTTATGTGTTTGGCTATATACATAAGCATATATTTATGGACCAGCATATAAAATGCATTTATTACTGAGGATTCCAGTTAAACAAACGTAAAAAACGTTGTGAGCAACTTTTAACCTGTTGCACTGGGAGACGTGTATAAAGATACTCTTAGCAGCATTGCTAATAATAACAATAATAATGAGTGGAAAAACTCCAAATACCCATCAGTTGGAGAATGGATCAAGTAGAATAGTACACATGAAAATGAACGAACCATAGCTGTATAGAACAGTATGGGTGAATCTTAGGAACACAGGGTTGAGTGGAGAAACAAGTTCCAGAAAACTACATACCATTTTTTAAAAAGTTTGATGGCAACTGGTTGGTTGGTTTTATATATATATATATATATGTATGCATATATATATATACACAAATACACATATGTTTTTTCTATATGTAATTTTGTGTATTTAATTTTTTGTATATATATAGTTCTGTATTATACGATGTAGATACAAAACTATATATAGTTTCACTTTATGTAGTTTTGTATGTGCATATAGTTATTTTGTGTGTATGCGTGTGTGTCTATATATATATTGTTGTTAGGTATCGTCATGTCAGTTCCAACTCACAGCAACCCTCTGTACAATAGAACAAAACACTGCCTGGTCCTGCGCCATCCTCACAATCGTTGTTATCCTTGAGCCCACTGTTGCAGCCACTGTGTTAGTCCATCTCATTGTGGGTCTTCCTCTTTTTTGCTGACCCTGTACTTTACCAAGCATGATGTGTGTGTGTGTGTATGTGTGTGTGTACATACATACACTATATGTGTATATATATATACGTACTATATGTGTGTGTGTGTATATATATATGCAAACACTATAGGTGTGTATATATACTATATCTATATAATTCCAATTAAGTTTCATATATAGGTATAAGTATTCCTTTAAATAGCTCTGTCCATTAGAACTTCTGTGATGATAGAAATATTCTATATTTGTGGTAATACCATAGACCGCTGGCCACATGTAGCTATTGAGCTCTTGAAATGTGGCTAGTACAACCAAGGAACTGAATTTTTAGTATTATTTCATTTTAATTAATGTGTTTAAGAATATTATAAGTATCTGAAATTTAAGCTGTACTTTATCCATTATATATAGAAATCTATTCATTTTAATTAAATAAAATTTAAATAGTGACATGTGGCAAATGGCTACCAAATTGGACAGCACAGTGCTAGACTGATGGAGGAAAAATGGAAGCAAATACACTAAAATTGAATAATGGTTACTGCTATTGGGTAGAAATTTGCCTTTCTATATCTTATGTTTACCAAAGTTTTCTATAATAAGCATGTGTTCCTCTTATACAATGGGGGGAAGAGCTTTTTGTATAAAACTTACACATGAAAATCCTTATACCTAATTTGGAATGATCAGTGGTATTCCACCAGGAAATTCCTAGAATAAACTCTAGTAGTTTAGAAACTGAATTAGCACTTACTCCTTAAAAGTAGTGTTTAACTCTGGATAGAAATTTCTATGCCAACAAAGAGTCTGGCAATGGAAACCTCATTTTAATTCAAATAAATCAGTTTTCATGTTAGATTGAGGTCAGTTGTTTCTTTACAACAATAATATTTTGTTTGCACTGTAAGGAATCTGGATAGGCTCATTTGTAAACAAGAAAAGACATTCTATCTCAGAGACACGATGGATTACTCTGAAAGTATAAAAAGAAGTTAAATGCTGAAACTTTCACTCTTTCATAATTTTATGTCATAATTTGAAAAGGGAAAGAGATTTGAGTTATAGCTGCATACAATTTAACAAATAATTTAATAAAATAGAAAATAAAATCAGCTTAATGGACCTAAATTGAGATTAAGAAAAGATTTAATATTAGATTTTCAGAAACTAGGGGATGTACATGCTCTAAATTCTTCCAATCCTTCTAGGACCTCCTTACCATCCCTCACCCATACCAACTTGTTTGAATTCAGCAACAATAAGATTCTCTTAGTGAGCCCCATTACTGCCTACGATATGCAATCTGAATAATAGAGTCGAGGCATCAGCATTCCAGTATTTAGACTGTAGCTTAACTCTAATTTTGAAAAGAATGCCCAACGTCCCATTCATCTTACTTTTCCACCCATTATTTGAAAACACAGTGGAAAGAAAACATTGGCAGTTTTCAAATGTCAGCAAATGTGAATAGCTCTAAACGTGTATAGCAGTCTATTTGTGGCACATCACAAGGCTTTACTTCGACAGTACGCGTATGCGTGAGTATTGCTGTCAGCCATGAGCACACCCTTTACTGATACGAGTTTAAACATTACCTAGCACATCCTTCAAAAATAAAAATTTTAACCACATTTTTGGGATTAATCATCTGAAAACACAAAATTGCGGTATATTGAATGGTGTTCTGATAATTAAATATGAAAACATCACTTTGAGATGTAACAACACAGACCAATTTAATGCCAATCAAGGTTTTCTAAAGCATAATGTGCATTTTTTTTTTAAGGGTAAGTTGTCCCTGAAGAACCCACGATTTGACTGGAAAACAAGACAATCACAAGCACCCATCAAGAGTAAAATTCTAAGATAATAAACATTGAGTAGGCCATATATCTTAATGCTGTGAGAAGTACAGGGTTAGAAAAAGACCATTATAATGGCTGTCTAAAATGATTTGTGAATTGAGTTGGTTTGGAGGAAGACCACTGTTAGGGGTTCAGTCCTACATGTGACTTTGGTCCTACTTCTGGGGTTCTCTGCTGAAGTAGCATCTAGACCAGAATCAAATGCCAAACAGTGAACAAAGTGCAGATTTCATTAACTAGACAAGCACACAGTCCAACAACCCGGAACTCAAGTAAAAAGCTAGATGACAGAAATTTATTTAGGCTAGGAGGCTAAAGCTAAGCCTCTTACTTCCTGTTCCCTCTCCCTTGAATTCTGTACCCTGTCTCCAAACAGCGCCATGGTCCATCAGCTCCACTCAGCTGAAGGTAGAACAGAGATAAGACGGCCAGGCTAGCTGAGACAGGCCCTGCCTGATTTGTCCATTCCTGGAGGCAGGAAGTGTAAGAAAGAACAAAGGTGTGCACCATCTCTGAGCACTGACCTTTAATACAATGATCCTACCCTGTAGTAAGATGTTCCCAATCAACATCCAATTCGGATAATCTAATTAGCAACTCTTTTCTCCAGTGGAGTGAAAGCGGGTAGAGAGAGGGATGCCAGAAATGGAGCGATGGTTCCTTCTAACCCATTAACCCAGGTGAAAACAAGTTCCTTCCCCCAAATAGGAGAGCCTTCCAGAAAAGTATAATTATGTCAGCAAACATAGTAAAGCAGAAATGAGAATGGTTTTGGGGTGAAGGAACACACTGAATGGATCAGAAGATCCAAATTGTGAGCTGAGAGACAGATGCGGCCAGGGTTAGAAGGACAGAGATTCATGCCTTTTGAGAGTATAAAGTCCAAAGCCAGAAGAGGATTGAAAAGCTACCTGAGAAGAAAGATGCAGCCTGAAAAAAGATCAAGACTTTCTTGCCTATATACTCGAGGGGTGTCCTGAGTGACCGGTGAAAACTTCCAGAAGCAGGGAGAAACCAGTAGGCTGGAGAAAAGAGAAGACTGTATAAAACTTACTGAATGTTTTTGCTATTCATTCATTCATTTAGGGAACACCTACTGAGGATCTGCCAGATGCCAGGCAGGGGTACACAGGGGCTGGGTTCACAGAGGGCTATGAGCCTATCCGAGTTCTCAAGACGTTTAGATTCTGAGGATGATAATGCTGATAGATAATACTAAGTTACTGAGCACTTAGCATATGCCAGGCAGTATACTATGAACCATCTTCTTTTATCCTCACAAAAACATCACGCAGAAGGCAGGTACTATAATTATTACCACTTTACAGATGAGAAAACTAAGGTTCAGAAAAACTTGCCCAAAGTTATGCCACTAAGAAGCGGCTCTGACTCCACAGCCCAGCTCTGAACCATTATTATGTATATTCCTTCAAATACTGAATTTTGGAATGAGAAGCAAAGAGTATATTAAAGTAGGAAGGGAAGTATCGTTCGATCTATATTCAGTTCAGAAAAAAAGACCCCGATGATAGGTAACAAATTGTAAAAAGTGTTCAGAGAAACCAAACCTGCAGCAGTCCAGTCGATTCTGACTCATAGCGACCCTATAAGACAGAGCGAGCCGTAAGAAGTAACTCGCAAGTTTCATATTACTAAATATGAATAGAAAGTGATAGAAAGAAAATAATTCATTTGGAATGCAATCCCATGATGTATGCCCAAAATAAAATTAACTGTTTTCTATATATTTTATTATATACAACCTCAAATATTCTTTAGGAAAATAACATGCTTAGAATCATTATATTTTCCCATAACTGAGGCTTTCTGTTCTCATCCAAACTAATCAAACCATATTCAAGTTAAAATAAGTCTAAAATTAGTTGTTTGGTCCTGTCTTCCACACTATTTAGGCCCATCTTTAGTGAGAGAAATATGAGTTTGGAATAGATTATCTCATGGTGGACGCATCAGACTAACATTCTTACTCAGATG
>NW_004443941.1:7804680-7807774 GCF_000243295.1 Trichechus manatus latirostris | reverse complement strand
TATAGATAGTTCTTAAAAGAGCATAATGCTCAAGGCAGACATTTTTTACAAGTTAAGCTATTATTTGGTTTTAAGGAGACTTCAGGGATATTTTTGGTTTATATTTTAAAGATTATTTCCAGGCAATTGTTCCAGGGGTTCATCCAGCCCCCATGGCTCAAGAAAGTCTGGAGTCCACAAGGATTTGAAATTCTGTTCTGCATTCTCCCCCTTTTGATAACAATTCTTCTATAGAATCATTGATCAAAATGTTTAGTAATGTTAGCCAGGCACCATTCAGTTCTTCTGGTCTCGTGGCAAAGGAAGTAGTTGTTCATGGAGGCAACTAACCTCATATTCCATATCCTCCTCCTATTCCTGATTCTCCTTCTTCCTCTGTTGCTCCAGGTGAATAGAGACCAGTTGTCGGTTGGATGGCTGCTTGCAGGCTTTTAAGACCCCAGGCACTAGTAACAAACTAAGAAGTAAAACAGAAGCACTAAACACGTTATTAGGCCAATTAACTGGGATGTCCCATGTAACCGTGACCCTAAACCTCCAAACCAAGGAACGAAATCCCATGAGGTGTTTGGTTGTACATAAGTAGCCTCAGCAGCTCTTTTTTTTCCCGTTGTTGTAAATATATCTGTTGCACAACTTCCGTCAATTCAATTTTTTACAGGTATACTACTTATTGAAAGCAGTTACAATAATGAGCTGTGCAACCCTACCCTTAATGAATGCAATTTCTCCATCACCATTAATCCTCTTTTCCCCTTCCTTCCCATCCCTGGTAACCACTAATAAACTTTGGTTTCTATATATTTGCCTTTTCTTTTTATGTAAGTGAGGTCATACAATATTTGTCTGTTGGTGATTGACTAATTTCACTCAGCATAATGCGTTCAAGCTCCATCCATATTGTAGCATGTATCTGGACTTGGTTTCTCCTGCTGGCCGAGTAATATTCCATTGTATGTATGTACCACATTTATTTATCCGTTCATCTGTTGATGGGCATTTAGGTTGTTTCCACCTTTTGGCTATTGCGAATAGTGCTGCAGTGAACATTGGTGTACAAGTCTCTGTTTGAGTCTCTGCTTTCAAGTCATGTACTTATTCCTGGATGGTTATTTTTTCTGTTTTACCAATCGTGGGACCTAAACAGAAGCTGTAACTGCTGCACACCTGTGAGTACACTATGCCTGGTGCCGTTTTACAATGGATAAAACATACTTACACCTTCCACACCCACCCACCACTGAATGATGAGCACATTGCCCTTCCCATCACAGCCTTGCTGTCTTGAACTGTTTTACTCAGCATGGACTCTTATTATGTGAGCCAATTTTACTATTTTGGGTTGTTTTTACCCACTCCCATAACAGTGTTTCTGATATTTCCAGTCTATGCTACATTAAAACCTGTTGCCGTCGAGTCGATTCCGACTCATAGCGACCCTGTAGCGCAGAGTAGAACTGCCCCATAGGGTTTCCAAGGAGTGGCTGGCAGATTCAAACTGACGACCCTTTGGTAAACAGCCAAGCTCTTAACCACTGCGCCACCAGGGCTCCTATGCTACATTAGAAAGACTCTATTTAGAGTTTTATCATCAATTTTTGTCCCCATGGCTTAAAAGAAGAGGTAGATAAACTAGGTGTAGAGAGAATGAGGTACTTTTAAAAAGAAGCGGACTCATCTAAAAAACGAAAGAAAATCCTGGCTGTATCACTTTCTAGTTGGGTGACGGGGGGAGGGAAGAGAATCCTTGAGTACCTACTGCGTGCAGTCCCTGGTGGTGCAAACGGTTAACACACTTGGCTGCCAAACAAAAGGCTGAAAGTTCAAATCCACCCAGAGGTGCCTTGGAAAAAAGGCCTGGTGATCTGAAAACTGAGTTATTAAAAACCCTACAGAAACAGTTCTCTGACAGTCATGAGGCCACCACGAGTTGAATGAACTGGGCAGAAACTGGTTTACCTACTGTGTGCCTCGTGCTTTAAATATATCATTTTACTGAATACAGTGACCCTACAAGGTAAATTCTATTGTTCCTATTCTTTTGGGGTCTTTTAAAAAGATTAACAAGAGATGTTTTGAAAATTTGAAAATCAAGAATTTAAAAAACTTGCCCAGAGTCACAGAGCTGTTAATAACAGAGATGGGATTTAAAACCATGTCTAACACCAAAGCTCAATAAATATTTGTTTTTCTTCCCTAAGAAAAATACAGAGAATGACGATTTGCACCATCAAAGGGGCCAAAAGTAGATTTTGTGGGCAGAAGTTAAAGAACTTGAATTGTTTAGCTTAAAAGGAAGTTTTAATGACTATTTTAGCTATGCAGAGATTCTCAAAGGAGCATGATGAACAGTTATTATCCATGTCCATTAAAAAAAAGCACTTAAAATTTAATAGTAGAATATATTTTATAGGCTATAAGGAAGAATTTTTCTGGGTCTATCTCATTTACAGGGCCTGTTATTTGCAAGGTATTTTTTATATGTGCTAGGGATCTAAAATGAATAAACTAAAATCTTACAGTCTAGGAAGAATAGGCCAGAACATAAAAGATGCTCCATATATGTTGATGGCTCAATAATTAATCAGATGCAGTAAGGACCTGCAAGGTAGATGATCACGTCTCTGGAATTCTTCAAGTAGAAAAAGGAAAATAGCCTAAAAAAGCAGCTAGAAGACATAGCAAATCATCAAAACTAGACAATTTAGACTAATGTTTTCTAACCTTTTGGTATAAAAACCCATTGCTGTTGAGTTGATTCCGACTCATAGCGACCCTTTAGGACAGAGTAGAACTGCCCCATAGGGTTTCCAAGGAGCAGCTGGTGGATTTGAACTGCCGACCCTTTTTTTGGTTAGCAGCCATAGCACAGGCCGTAGCCCTTAACCACTGCGCCTCCAGGCTCCAGACTTTTGGTATCATAACACCCTAATCATGTTTCATTTTGCAATCTTCCTTCCTCAAGAAGCTGTGTGCCTGTGACCATTCAATCCATCTGTACTGTGTGATTACTGTATTTAAGACATTGTAGTGGTACCAAAGGAGTCCCTGGGTGGTGCAAATGGTTAAAGGCTCGACTACTAACTGAAGGGTT
>NW_004443941.1:7799982-7803693 GCF_000243295.1 Trichechus manatus latirostris | reverse complement strand
ATGTGCAGGATAAATTCTCTACATGTATCACGTTGTTTAATCCTTACAACCCACATATACAAGGCAACTAAATTGTTTAAAAAAAACCAGACAGGACTGGGGAGAGCTTGGTTTACGCCCTACAGTTGGAGACCTTCACCTGTGTGGGTGTGTCATTGAAAAACGAACGGAAAGCAAGCTGGATCTTCCAGGGCCCCAGCTTTCCTCTCAGGTTATACCACTGTGCAGTTCATTATTTTTGGCATTTTCCTGAGGTTCAAAAAGAAGTGTTGGCTATTTTCTACATCTATAACATTTTGGATGAGCAATTTCCACCTTAATGTGTTCCCTCACATATGGTGTTCTGCTAAAATCACACTGCTATTTTTAAAAGATGCCATGTTAGTAAATTACCTTGAATTATTCTTCGTTGACAATCACCCAAACGACCCATCACAAATGAGAAAATGACATGTATTATTTAGGCTAGTGCATTCATTGATTTTCAGACAAACATTTTCCAATAGAATCACTGTATTTTACAGCTGGAAGGGATGTTAAAGACTGTCTACTCTGGCTACCTGTTTTTAGAAGTGAGAAATTCATAGCACGGAGAGGTTTACCTGTCTCTCCTAGCTCAGATAGCTTAGCTAATAGTGGAAACAACTATTTGCAGTCCAGTGTTTTTTCCATATAAAAAGTCAATAATTATTAAAAATCCACGTTATTTTACAGCGCCTGCAGAGGATGCATCAAGAGTATCTAATTGGCCCATTGTTATCAGTACTGAACTTTAACCCTTGTGACGATGAGTTGTGTAATATGGTTATGCATCATTGCTGTTTAATCCACGATTTCTTCCTGCATTTATCTCTTGGGTCCCCAACTAAATTTTTTTTTTAATGTTTCTCACAGCCTTTAATTAAATCTTAGACATACACGAACTGCTTAACAGCTGTAAAGAGATTGGCATTTTATATTTTTTTAATATTTTAGACAACTAGTATATTTCTAAAAATAGAGCCAGATAACTATCATCCTGTATGGATCCAGGTGAATTTGTAAGTTTGAGAGGGAAAAAGTTTAGACAATTCTTTATTTCTTTTTAATCAAGTAATTAAGATTGTCCCTGAGGGTGAATGTGTTTCAAAGCATGAAGAGGTTGATGAAGGCTTGAAATAAATTACAGGGAATGAGGAGGGAGTTGACGAAGCCTTAAGGACATGGGGCAGCACATAGAGATCAAATTGCTGAATAAAAAATAATAGCTAACAGTGACGGAGCACAGACGCTGCTCTCGGTACTCTGCCTGTATTAAATTATCTACACCTCACAACAACTCTGTGAATTAGGGATTCTTCCTATTTTGTGGATGAAGACATTGAGGATCATTTGCCCAGGAAAGCTAGTTAGTAAGCAGAGCAGCCAGGATTGAAATCCAGACGGCTCCTAGGTCGGTGCTCCTAACCACAGCTTGATGGTTAGGAAAAAACCAGGTAAGTATGTGGTGTTTAATACCCGCAGCCATCAAGTGGATTCTGACTCATAGTGACCCTATAGGACAGAGTAGAACTGCCCCACAGAGTTTCCAAGGAGCGGCTGGTGGATTGAAACTGCCAGCCTTTTGGTTAGCAGCCCGCTCTTAACCACTAGGCAACCAGGGTGTTTAATGCACTGCCTCGCAAATGCTGGGTTCTCAAGCCACAGGTCCATTAATGTTAGTTCTCCCGGCTTTAGGGTTTTCAATGGACTCGATTGCAACAGGTTTTTGCCCCATACTTCTTTACTCACTTCTCGCTCTCCAAACACACACACACACACCCCAGTGTTTTTATCTACAACGTCCACACTCCAGTATCTGGGGAACTAAGTACCAAATTCCTATTCACATGCTCACATATGCAAAATGAGCCCTAGGACCAATCTCAGCCGTCCCCTATTCCTTCAAGGTCAATTTAAATATACACACTAATACAGACTCTGGGTTACAAAACATATGCACATACATATCCCGATGAATACCAGATTTCAACCCAGTAAGGACTTTCCCCACTATTATCCAGTGAAATGCACAAAAATTACCATGACAGATGCCAAAGACGTTTGGCTCTGGTAGTGGAAATGGGGAGGCAATGGTGAAATGAGGTAAAAAAAAATTCCAGGGCCAGAAGACGGACAGAAAGCATCCACCGCTTCTCATGGGAGCTTGCAGTTTTGGGCTAAGTACTTCACCTACAAGCCCCTGCCCTCTGCCTAAGTTCCCTCCGCCCGGTTCAGCACCCTGCTCGGCTGGAGCAGATGCACACTCGGCGGGGAGCCTCGTTTGCAGGAGATGAGCGTACTCTGCTTTTTTAATGCACGCCCCGGGCCGGAAAGGAGGATTTGTCAGACTTCGCGGAGAACAGCGACAGGCACGCTTTCCCACGCCAAGGCTCGGCAACCCAGGAGCAGCGAATGGGGACTTGTACAGTATCTAATGGGTCACGGGAAAACAACAGGTTTCCCTCCTGCCTGCCCGCATTTCTGGAGCCAGCTCGGGCGGCTGTGGGCAGCGCCAGGCGACGGCCAGCGGGCTCCGGAGGCCGGGGCTCTGGAGCCGAGGCCGGCGGGGGAAGCTCCAGAAACAGCCAAGCCTAGAGGCGGCGGTGATTAATACCCAGCCTGGGAAGGTAGAAGGGCAGGGTCAAAAAGAGTGTGCCTAGCCGGGGCGGGTCGGAGACAGCCGCGGATACACAAAACCAACCACCCTGACACAACCCACTGCGCAACCGCGGAGCCCGGCGGGGTTACTGCGCCTGCGCGTCCCGGTCTCGCCCCGACGCCTCACGCCGGGGCCGCGCGCCCGGGGCCGTCGCTTAGCAACGCGCGAGTCACAGTTGCCGCTCTCCCGCTCCGCTCTCCTGACGGGGCTGTTTCCCTGTTCCTCCCGGGAGGCGCCTCGCTGCCTCGTGTCAGGCCTTAGCGGCCTCATGGAGGGAAAGGAGGAAAAGCAGCAGTAAGTGAGGGTTTTGGAGTTTTATTTCCCTTTCCCCCCAAAAAAAATTTCCTTCTTCAGGGAGGGGGTTAAGTGGGACCCGGAGGGTGGACCCTCAGACATGGGCCAGGCAATCAGGGCTTCGCCTCTTCCTCCCCGTTTCCCATCTCTTCTTCCTAGTGGTTGAGGGCTGATAATAACCGTTTTTAAAACGCCGTTAGCTGAGCACACACGGCGTGTCAGGCAGTTTTCATGCATTGCCTGGCCGCCGAATCTTGAAGTCGTCTTGCAATTATCCACTCTTTCTCACACTGCTCATTAAATCCATTAGCAAATTCCGAAGGCTTTACCTTTAAGATATATCCACAGGCCACCACTACCCGTCACCTCCACCACCATCCCCACCTGGGCCGAGCTACCAGCTTCCCTTTTCTGGATACTTGGAATGGCCTTCTAACTGGTCTCTTGGCTGCTCACCTTGCCCGCTGTAGTCTCCTCCACGCGGCTGTCGAGGAGTCTTTTTAAAATGTAAATCTAATTTACTGGTCCCGTAGCGACTAGATGAACCCTTGAGACTATCACCCTGAGATACTCTTTAAAACTTGGAATTCAGACCACTCCCAGAGGTCATCTTTTAGCCAAATGACAGATTGGTCCATAAAATAAATAATATCATGCATGGGTACTGTGGTCTTCAAAATAATCATTTAGATGAAGCCAAATGGTAAACATTTACCCTAGACCAAAGATGAGAAGGC
>NW_004443941.1:7797734-7798922 GCF_000243295.1 Trichechus manatus latirostris | reverse complement strand
TTCACCCTGCTGGAATGCTCTTCCCTCAAATATCTATTTGGCTGTCTCTCTCTCCTCTTTCCTATCTGTCTTCAAATGCTGCCTTCACAATGCAGCCTCTGTCTAAATTGCAACTTACCTCCCATGTCCATCCACTTCTTTCCCCATCCCCTGCTTTGTTGTCCCCACTAGCACTGAACACCATCTCACATACTGTATATTTTACTAGTTTCTCATCTCCCTCCGCCACTAGAATGTAAGCTCTGTGGGGGCAGAAATTTTTTGCTTGTTTTCTCACTGTTGTATCCTCAGTGCCTGGAACAGCAGCTGGCACATAGATTCTCAATAAATATTTATTGAAAAAAATGAATTATTAAATATAATTCTCACACCTGTCACTCTAGGTATTATTGTCCTTATCATGCAAATGAGAAAACCAAGGCTCAGATATTAAATGGCACAGCTGGGGTTCTAAACCATCACTGTGTATTCTTTCTAGTAAGAGATTATTCCAAACTACACGTTTCACATTTATGTATCAATCCATAGTCATTCACGCCACATGAGCTTAGTCAAATGAATGCATAAGCAAGCAAATAGTTAACTGTCCTTTCCTCCAAGGACTTGATTCCCACACAAGTGTATTACTGGGTCACAACTATGAGACGCAGATGGAAAGAAAAAAGATGGCAGAAGTCTACAGTGATAAATTAATTGACCAAAAGGTCACACCCCTTAAATACTTAGATCTCTGAAAAGGTAATAGGAAAACCCTTATATTTTACCATTCATCAGTTTTTCCAGATCCATTATAAAAAGCAAATTTTGTTGTGTAACAGGGAGCTAGAATCCAAGGATGCTGAATGTTATTTGTGTGTGTGTTGGGGTGGGGCTTTACAGCCAAAACAAAGCCATAGTAAAAAAGCTATTCCAGAGATTCACCAGAAATATGCAGCTGTTACAATGACAATCCATCTACCTACGATGAACAGGACAGTTGTCTGGATGTTGGGTACATAGCAATGAATCCAACACAGCACCTTCATGGACCTCATTGACAAGTAAGGGGTGTTTGTAGTGCTTACTAAAAACAAGCAAACAAAAAACTAGTTAATTAGAAATTGTGGTAAGTGTTACAAGAGAAACAAAGTGGTATAATAGAGAATGCATGGGGTAGGGAGGAGGAAATGTAGGAAAATCTTCTAAGAA
>NW_004443941.1:7762561-7795060 GCF_000243295.1 Trichechus manatus latirostris | reverse complement strand
ATCAATTTCAGACTGCAGAAGCTGGTAAAAATCTTCAATTTCTTCTTCGTTGGCCTTTGTGGTTGGTGCATAGATTTGAATAATAGTCGTCTTAGCTGGTCCTCCTTGTAGGCATATGGATATTATCCTATCACTGACAGAGTTGTACTTCAGGATAGATCTTAAAATGTTCTTTTTGACGATGACTGTAATGCCATTCCTCTTCAAAAGTCTTAAATCCACTCCAAGTTCAAAATCTTATGTTCTGAATCATCTAAATCAAATATGGGTGAGACTTTAAACATATTCCATTCTGGGGCAAATTTAGTCTTTGTCTGTGAACCTGTGAAATCTAGACTACAAGTTATCTGTTTCCAAAGTACAATGGTGGAATAGGCACAAGGTAGACGCTTCCGTTACAGATGGAATTGGAGGGAAAGAAGGGATAATGGGCACCAAGCAAGTCCAAAATCCAACAGAACAAATTACATTAGCTCCCAAGGCTTGAAAATAAGAGACCATCTGCACAATGACCCAACCCTCCGGAGTCTAGGTGTTGGCCAAGCCTCCTGGATTCTGGGGGTAGCCCCTCAACCCTGGGCTTCAGCTCTCCCTTCTAGGCCCACTGGGACGGAAACTCTCCTCCTTCGGCTTTAGGCAGCCTCATTCTCCTAGTCTATCTGAGTGGTGACCCCACCCCCTCGGCCCCAGCATGCCCCGTTCTTCTGACTGTGGGCATAGCAGCCCTACCTCTTCAACTTTGGGTGGCGGCCTCATCCTCCTGGCACACCTTAACAGCAGCCCCACACTCTGGAACTGAGTTGGCGAAGATCCAACTCTTTGAAATCTAGGAGGCTGTAGCCTGACTGTTTGACCTCCAGGAGACCATGGCCCCACCCTTTGAAACTGAGAAGGCTCTGCTTCCAGTGCCCCTCCCAGTAGTTCTGCTGATTTCTGAACTGCTCCAGGAATGGTCCTTTTCTTTTGTTGGAGGACAGCAGATGTAGTTTCTTTGGGCTGTTTCCTGCTTGTAGAATTCCAAGATGCAGACAGCATTCTTTCATTCTTTCTCCGTCCCCTTTAGTCTAAGCTGAAGGTTTTCTGCTATGGTAGTTGGTTAGATCCATCAGTCACAGACTTAATCTCTTTAGCAAAAGATTGTATAGCCATATCCTTGATGTAAATTCTAGGATACATGTCCTTAGTTTGTGCAACAGAATTTTCCAAATCCTTAAATTTTGCTTTCATTTTGCACAGTTTATTTTTAAGCCCCTCTCTTTCTCTTGCATTTTACTATAAGCAGCAAGGAGAAACCATGTGGCCTTGCTTAGAAATCTCCTTTCACCTTGCTTAGAAATCTCCTCAGCCAATTATTCAGGTTAATCATAGGAAATTCTGTCTTCCACCAAACATTTGAACATAATTCAAACAAATTCTTTGCCACTGCATAAAAAGATGACCCTTCCTCCACTGTCCAGTTACATGCATCATTTTCTTTTAAAGCCTCACCAGAAGCACATTTAACATCCACATTTCTAGCCACATTCTGTTGCTGGTGCCATATGTATTCTCTAAGACAATAGAGACTTTCCCTATAGCTCTCCTCACTTCCTTCTGAGCCCTCACAAGAATTGCCTTTGCCGTCCATAATTCTACCAACAATCTCTTCAGGGCAATCTAGGGTTTTACTATTAGGTACCCTAAAACTTTTCCAGCCTTCATCCATTACCCAATTCCAAAACCACTTCCACGTTTTAGGTATCTGTTAGAGCAACACACCACTCTTTCCGGTACCAAATTCTGTCTTTAGTTATCTAGTGCTGCTATAACAGAAATATCAGAAATGGGTGTCTTTAACAAACAGAAGTTTATTTCCTCACAGTTGAGAAGGCTAGATGTCTGAATTCAGGGTACTGGCTCTAGGGGAAGTCTTTCCCTCTCTGTAGGCTTGGAGGAAGGTCCTTGTGTCTTTGGTCTTCTGCTCCTGGGTGATCTTCCTGTGGCTTGACTTCTCTCTTCCCTCATCTCTGCTTCTGCTCGCTTGTTTAATCTCTTTTATATCTCAAAAGAGATTGACTGAAGATACACCCTACACTAATCCTGTCTCATTAACATAACAAAGACAATCCATTCGCAAATGGGATTATAACCACAAGCATAGAGGTTAGGATTTACAACACATATTTTTAGGGAACACAGTTCAATCCATAACAACAGCTAAACAGAACTACCCACTTTCTCACTAAATTTGGAATCTTATTGACTCACTTTCCTTGGGATCAGAGCTTTCATTTTTAAAACTTCTTCTACAAAAATATTAAAATTCATATATTTTGTTCTTTATTTTTCAAGTGTGTGAAATTTCAAAATACTATCTTTTATAATGTCTATTACTCATTATTTAAAAGGAGAAGAAAATTAACATATTTTTCTAAATGTTTCTTTAATGTTCTTTTCATTTCAATAATTTTCATTTTTGTATTAAGTGTAGTTGTTAGAAGCAATAAATGTTAAGAGATTGAATTGGTTCTAATGCCCACGCTGGCCTTTTTTAAAAAAGATAAATAATGGTGGTCATTTGGTAGGTTTTATAAGTTTGCCAGGTGAACTTTTAACATTAACTAGTTATCCTTTTCCAGATGACTGAGTTTACTAGGTAAAGGAAAAAAAAAAATGTCATGGTACTGTAGAAGATGAGATAAAATTAGCATTGTGCCTTAGCCACACACAAATATTGCAAACATGATTTGTAACATGATCAAATCATTACTGTTGTTTTTTTTATTTTAAGCAAATGACAGTCTTGACACTGCACTGACACTGCACTGGTAGATTGTCATGAGGAATCGTTGTTAATACAAGTCCCCTTATTCCTTGTTTAAAAAAAGAATATTGTGTTTCAGGTGAAAGTTTACACAACAAATCGGGTTCCCGTTTAACAATTTTCACACAGATTTTTCTGTGACATTGGTTACATTTTTCACAATGTGTCAGCATTCTCATTTCCCTTCTGTTTGTTCTGTTTCCATCAATCTAACTTCTCTGCCCCTCCTTACCTTCTCGTCTTTGCTTTAGGGTAAATGTTGACCATTTGGTCTTATGTAGTTGCTTATTTCAGGAAGCACAGAACTCATGGGTGATACTGTCTATTTTGTAAGCCAATCTAGTATTTGGATGAAAGGTGACCTCCAGGAGTGGCTTCAGTTCCAAGTTCAAAGGGGCTCTTAGGGAGATAGTCTCAGGGGTTCCTGTAGTCTCTATCGGTCCAGTAAATCTGGCCTTTTTTAGGAATTTGAGTTTTGTTTGCATTTTTCTCCCTTCTATCCAGGACCTTCTGTTATGTCCCTGGTCAGAATGGTCAGTAGTGGTAGCCAGGCCCATCTAATTATTCTGGTCTCAGGCTAGAAGAGGCCATGGTTCATGTGGGCTGTTAGTCCTGTGGACTAGTTTCCTCTTTGAGTCTTAGGTTTCCTTCATTCTCTTTTGTTGCAGGCGAGTGGAGACTAATAGTTGTATCTGAGTTGGCTGCTTGCAAGCTTTTAAGAGCCCAGATGCTACTCACTCAACTAGGATGTGGAACATTATCTTTATGAATTATTTATGCTAACTGACCAAGTTGTCCCACAAGACTACGGTCCTAAGCCTTTTTTAACCCAGTAAACCAGTCCCTCCAGGTGTTTGGATATGTCTGGAAAGTCTCTGTAACTGCCCCCATGTGCTTTGTTATATATATGGATATATACACAGCACACACAAACATGTGTATTAATATGCCTACAGATAGACCTATACATGCACATACATGTACTCACATATTGCTTCCTATATACATTTATACATACATATCTTCCTATATAACCACACACATATTTTTTGGTTGTTATTACTGTTGTTGCAAACTTTTATGTTCTAGCATTTATAAAAATTATCCCTTATTCTTGTGTACTTTGTGTTTTCATTTACCTTAGTCAAGTTGTGCAGACTCCACCCATATCGGGTATTGTCTTTCCTATCACCAAAAATAACAAGTGTCTACTATCTAGAAAGTGATTCCCTCTCCTATCCCTGGTAACCATCAAAGAACCTTGCTTTCTTTGTGTATACCTATTCTTGACTTTTTTACAAAAATGAGACCATACAATATTTGTCATTTTGTAATTGCCTTATTTCACTCAGCATAATGTCCTCCAGACTCATCCATGTTATAAGATGCTTCGTGGACTCATTATTCTTTATGGTGCATAGTATTCCATTGTACATATGTACCACAATTTGTTTATCTATTTGTCCATTGATGGGCACTTAAGTTGTTTCTAGCTTTTTGCTATTATGAATAATGCTGCAAGGAACACAGGTGTGCATATGTCTATTTGTGTCACTTCTCTTATATCTCTAGGATCTATACCTAGGCGTGGACTGCTGAGTCACAAGGTATTTCTGTTTCCAGCCTTTTCAGGAAGCGCCAGACTGATTTCCATAGTGGTTGTACCATTTTACAATCCCACCATCAGTGTGTAAGAGTTCCAGTCTCCCCACAACCTCTCCAGCATTTGTTTTCTGTTTGTTTGTTTTGATCAGTGCCATTTTTGCAGGGGTGAGATGGTATCTCATTGTAGTTTTGATTTGCCTCTCTCTGGTGGCTTATGATCCAGAGCATCTTTTTATGTTTATTAGCCGCCTGAATGTCCTCTTTGGTGAGGGTTCTGTTTATGCCCTTGGCCCATTTTTTGATTGGATTGTTCATCTTTGGGCTGTTGAAGTTTTCTCTATATTTCAGAGATTATATTTTAGAGATTAGACCCTTATCAGATACTTTGTTGCCAAAGATCTCTTTATCCCTTGAATAATTTAGAATGAGAAAATGCTGTCCCAAATTTTAACAGCACAAACTCCTTATAACTATTTACAAAGCCTAAGTTGTCTTGACTGATGCTTGAAACATATTTAAATCTTATTTTATGTAATTATGACTCTTTCAATACTAAAGTGCCTATTGGGATAAATGATTTAGTATTTAATTATGTTTTTCAGACAACATAAAATAGAAGATGCGGTTATTGTGCATGTCACTGAACAAAAAGAAGAAATCAAACATGAAAAAGAACCTGGAAAAATCTTACAGCATTCAAAACCATGTGTCAAGAGGGGACGTATATATTATGCTAAGTTCATTAACACAAATGCAAGAACATGCAATGAGCCAGTTCCCTACATAGATCCCAGAAGAGGGCCAGAAAAGCAGGTTGGATGGATGTTTGTTATGTACAAATGAAGATTTAGATTTAGAATCTGTTCTGCTGGATAAATTGGTCACAGCCTATTTAACGGATGTGACACTTCTCAGAGTAGTACCTTTATTAACCAATAGTTGAAAGCAGTAGTCTGTAACTATTCTTGAAGATAACTTGTACATCCAAACCGTATATATATCCAAACCAAATAATTATTCCAAATAATTACTTTCTTAGACTGAGTCAGTTTATAGCCACTAAGTAGTACTTGGAGAGTTATTGAAGTAATTTCCTCTATAATATTATATTTCTGACACATTCTAATATTAAAATTTCCCTTGATACTCAGTAATTTTTCCCATGATATTCAGATACATTTTGTAAAATAATAGCTACCGTTTACTGAGAGCATATAAAGTGCTAGAAGTGAGCTAAGTGCTTTATGTAAAGTATATCCTTTAATCTGTACAATCTCTGGGAGGTATCCTTAGAAATATTTTTCAGATGATAACACAAACTTCAGAGGTTAATTAACTTATCCAAGTTTACTTAGTAAGCAAGTGAGGGACCACGTTTCCGACCCAGAACTGGTGGTTTACTCAAACAACACTCTCATTCACTATGCCATACTAAAATGTATCATTATCTTTTTTCTTTTAAGTCTGGTTTGTTGAGGTATAATTTACTGTGTTGGTTTCTTCTTGATGCTGTAACCAATTACCACAAACAGTGGCTTAAAACAACACAAATTTATTCTCTTAGCGTTCTGAAGGTCAGAAGTCCAACATCCATCTCACTTGGCTAAAATTGAGGTGGTGGCAGGGGCTGAGTTCCTTGTGGAGGCTCTAGTCCGTTTCCTTGCCTTTTCAGCTTTTAGAGGCTGCCTGCATTCCTTGGCTCATGGTCCCATGCTCCATCTTCCAAGCCAGGAATGTAACATCTTCAGATCTCTCTCTGACTCCTTCTCCTGCCTTCCTCTTATATGGATCATTGTGATTACGTTGAGCCCACCCAGATAATCCAGGATAATCTTACCATCTCAAGGTCTTTAATCACATCTGCAAAGTCCCTTTTGCTATGTAAAGTAGCATATTCACAGATGTGAACAAGTTCAGAGTGGGCATTCTGCCTACCACATTTACATACAGTAGAATTTGATTTTTAGTGTACGATTCTGTGAGTTTTGGGAGATGCATACAGTCATGTCACCCCAGCACAATCAAGATAGAGAACATTTCCATCACCCTAGAAAGTTCCCCTGTGGCTCCTTGTCATCCCCTCCCCTACTCCAGCCCCTGGAAACCATCTGTTTTCTTTAATCTTGCCTTTTCCAGAAAGTTACATAAACTGAGTCAGACTGTATGTAGCTTTTTGAACCTGGCTGTTTTCTCTCAGGAGAATGCATTTGAGATTCATCCATGCTGTTGCATGTAACACTAGTTCATTCTTTTTTGTTGATACCACACGCAAACTGTGTAACGTTGGGCGAGTCACTTGCTCTTTCTAAACTTCAGTTTCCTTGTCTATAGAACAAGGATAGTAGCAGTCTTCCTTATAGGATTTTTGTATGGATTAAAATAAATGAAACAATTGTGTCAAGTATTGTTCTAGGCACTGAGGGAATGCAGAAATGAACAAAACAAATAGAAAAAAAGATCCCATCCTCACATAGCTTACATTTTAGTGCGGGAATAAATAGAATAAATAACGTATATAGAATGTCAGATGGTAGTAAGTGCTAGCATGGAGGAGGATAAGGAATAAGGGAGACAGAGGAGCAATCTTAAATAAGTGGTCAGAGAGGGTCTACCAAGAAGGTGATATTTGAGTAAAGACCTGACAGGGTATCTTAGTCATCTAGTGCTGCTATAACAGAAATACCACAAGTGGATGGTTTTAATAAAGAGAAATTTATTTTCTCACAGTCTAGTAGGCTAGAAGTCCAAATTCAGGGCGTCAGCTCCAATGGAAGGCTTGCTATCTCTGTTGGTTCTGGAGGAAGGTCCTTGTCAATCTTCCCCTGGACTAGGAGCTTCTCCGTGCAGGAACCCTGGGTCCAAAGGACATGGTCTACTCCCAGCACTGCTTTCTTGGTGGTATGAGGTCCCCCACTCTCTGCTTGCTTCCCTTTCCTTTTATCTCTTACAAGATAAAAGATGGTACTGGCCACACCCCAGGGGAACTCCCCTTGACATCGGATCAGAGCTGTGACCTTAGTAAGGGTGTTACAATCCCGCCCTAATCCTGTTTAACATAAAAATATAATCACAGAATGGAGGACAACCACACAATACTGGGAATCATGGCCCAGCCAAATTGATACACACATTTTTTGGGGGACATAATTCAGTCCATGACACCGGGTAAGGGAGAGAGCACATTGTGACCTGAGAGAAGGGGTTCATTATGTGTGAAAGGAAGCACCTACTACACAGTAGCTCCTAGCATCAGTAGGATCCTGGTCTACTGCTCTCTTCACAGTTCATAACCCCGGTGACCAGGTGGCCCACCATCTTCAGCTGAGAGCAGGACTCCTGCCCGAGTAGAGGCCTAGTGCAGTGCTGGGCCCAGTGTGTATTCCACAGATGTGTTCAAGTTATTCCACACCAGAGATAATAATTTTTCAGCATGATATTTGAAAAAGGAAATGCGTACCATCTAGATGGTCTCAGACAACAATGGCAATGTCGGCCTTGCCCTACTCTACTTCTTTTCTCCTCCCTGCCAGTGAGCTGAGTTAGATATAAATCAAAACAAACCCATTGCTGTAGAGTCGACTCATAGCAACCCTATAAGACAGAGTAGAACTGCCTCATAGAGTTTCCAAGGAGCAGCTGGTGGATTCAAACTGCTGACCTTTTGGTTAGCAGCCAAACTCTTAATCACTGCACCACCAGGGCTCCAAATTAGGTGTAAGTTGTGCTCTAACTCAATGTGTAAATAGAGATTGTTTTTAGCGAGCTGTCTTACACTGACGACATTGACAGTCAGAAAACAGCCGGTGCCCGGTGGCACTGTGCGTGAATGTGAGATCTCCGCAGGGGCAGGAAGTAGTGATAATAAACCCAAACAAGGGCAGTTTCAAGGTTGCTTTGTTTTATAAACTTGCCCTTGCAGGTGGTCTTGCATCAATTATTTGTAATTTAAAAGAAATCTGTCGTTACTGTTAGACCAAGCCTACGCTGGGTGAAAAATCTAGCACAGAAGTCCCGGTTGGTGAAGTTCTCATAGTTCTTTCAAAAGCTAAGAGTGACTCTCCTTAGCTCTAGTTCAGGGTGGAATCCAAAGTGAACGCTTAACTGAACCCATTCTTAACTTGAGGCACTAAGGACAAGAAGCTGGTTTGAGAAGGAAACCCAAACCAAACCCATAGCCGTCAAGTGGATTCTGACTCATAGCAACCTTATAGGACAGAGTAGATCTGCCCCATAGGGTTTCCAAGCAGCGGCTGGTGTATTCGAACTGCCGACCTTTTTAGTTAGCAGCCGAGCTCTTAACCACTACACCACCAGGGCTCCAGATTTGAGAAGAGAAATAAGAAACATACAGATTTCAAAAATTAGCACCAACTAATTTTCTATTAAAGAATAAACGAATTTAAAAAAGAAATGAACACAGGTGTTAGGTGTTGCCGTCAGCAAGAATAGGTGGCAGTAGCAGTAGGATCGTTGTTTATTAACACTAAAGGCTAAATGAGTCAGAGACCTTAAAGAGATAATGAAAGTAAGTTTGAAATCAAGTAAAACATTAGGTACAGAGAAGCTGGGAGTAGATATGAATGAGGAGAGTTAGCAGAGAGAAAAGACCCAAGATACCTTACAGAATTAAAACGGTATTTGATTTGGGATGGAAGGAGGGGAATGTTTATTAAAAAAACAAAAACCACCTTAAATGTACCCATTTCCAAGTACTTAAGGAGTAATAAGTGGAGCTCCGGTGGCCAAGTGGTTAAGAGCTCAGGCTGCTAACCGAAAAGTCAGCAGTTTCAAATCCACCAGCTGCTCCTTGGAAACCCTATGGGGCAGCTCTCCTCTGCCCTATAGGGTCACTAGGAGTCGGAGTCGGCTCGATGGCACGCAGCAACAACAAGGAGTAATAAAGAATGCTTATTTCACATATTTGTAAACTTTGTTCTTTTACTTAAGATGGTCGGTTTTTTTGTTCGTTTTAAGATTAGCTTGGTTAAAAAGATTTAACTGGTTTATAGTAATACTGGCTTTGAAAATACGAGTAAAGAAAATGAAGTTGCCTAAATATTTAAAATGCCATATCTGTTGTTTTATGTATTTTGCAAAGATAATATCTTTAGAACCCAACAACCAGATTGGTTTGTTTTATTTATTTATAAGATTTTAAAATGAAGTAATAACTTACGCAGTTTTACCTGTTGTTGATGGGTGCCGTCGAGCCCATCCGACTCATAGCAACCCCATGTGACAGGAGAACCTCCCTAATGGGTTTTCTAGGCTGTGATCTTTATGGAAGCAGATCTTCAGGTCTTTCTCCGGCTGGGCCGCTGGGTGGGTTCGAACCATCAACCTTTGGGACAGCAGCCAAGTGCTTCACCCGTTGTGCCTCCAGGGCTTAGAGTTTTACCTAAAATTGGAGATGCTAGAAAAAGTAGAAAGGAGTTTTGAGCTTGGTCATTTCCAATGAAAACTAGTTTGTTTTGTATTTTTAAATATTGTTACTTCGAAAGAGATTATACTAGGTCTGCGTTTTCCAAAACATATTTTTCGGAACACTAGCCCTTGCTTAGGTGCTCAATAAAATAACGTTTCCCAATTAAATAAGTTTTGCGAAAGCTGTATTGTTATATCCCTTTCTCAGAGCTTCTCAATTTGCATTAGCATGTAAAGGTTCTGAGAAATCCTGTGATGAAGAAACTTGTTTAACTTTGCTCATCTCAATATTTCCCAAAGTTATTTAATTTGGGACCCTCCACTTACGAATATGATGCAAAACTAGTTTGCGCAGAACACATGAGTCGGAATCCACTTGATGGCAACGGTTGTTTTTTTAGGGACAGTGTGAATTTCCTAAAAAGATTTTTTTTTCAGCCCTCCTTGTAGTATCTGCAGCAAAATAGGCATGAGCTTAGGAATAATGTACATGATGTGACCTTGACCGCCTTAGTGTTTGCGACAGCACTTCCATTTTTTAAAGCCTTTGGGCACTAGTAATAAAATGTGATTGTGTGTAAGGCATTGTCGAACATCCATATGTTCTTGGTAATCCTCAAGGTGTGGTTTCATACCCCACACGTGACACCACCCCAGCCATCGCGGCCAGGCCCCTTTGGGCACTGCACGGAGCTCGGTTTACACCGCCTAACGGCCTCCTTCTCTAGGACGCCTCATTTGCTTTCATCACTTCTCCCCAGAGAATTCTCTTTAATTTCCCAAAGATGGGAAAAAACAGAAATGTTTACTAAAGAAACGAATGTTTCTGAGGGCATAAGGATAAGATAGAATGCCTCACACTGGCTTCCAAGCGTGCCCAAAGGGTTCACAGGTGCTTCGGCCTTATGCCGTCCTGTGGCGGGTTAGTGGGAGCTGCATCATGAGGAATCTCGCCACCGTGGAGCAGCCCCACCGATGGTCAGCCTGAAAGGAGCCAGGCCTTGGGCGCGAGGGAAGATCTCCTCCTCTCTCTGGATCCAAAGTTGTGAGTCAGGGACAGCTCTCTTTAGGCAAAACCCTCTCCACAGTCCACAAGACGTGATCTGAACCCCAGAGCCTGCACAAAGCAATCACAGTAGATGACAATCCCCAGTCTGGCTTGCTGTTGTTGTTAGATGCCCTCAAGTCGGTGCCAACTCTTAGGGACCCTGTGTACAACAGAACAAAGCACTGCCTGGTCCTGCACCATCCTAACAATTGTTATGCTCGAGCCCATTGTTGCAGCCACTGTGACAATCTGTCTTGTTGAGGGTCTTCCTCTTTTTCGCTGACTGAAGCACGATGTCCTTCTCCAGGGATTGGTCTCTCCTGATAACATGTCCAAAATATGTGAGACAATGTCTCGCTGTCTTTGCTTCTAAGGAGCATTCTGGCTGTACTTCTTCCAGGACAGGTTTGTTCGTTCTGCTGGCAGCCCATGGTATATTCAGTATTCTTTGCCATCACCATAATTCAAAGGCATCAATTCTTATTCAGTCTTCTTTATTCATTGTCCAGCTTTCACGTGCATATGATGTGATTGAAAACACCATGGCTTGGGTTACCTTAGTCTTTGAGGTGACATCTTTGCTTTTTAAAGAGGTCTTTATTTAGTCATAAATAACTCTGATATAAAACCCTACAGCCCAGTGTAAAGAATGCTACACAAAGTAGTCCATTTTTTTTTTTTAGCCTTTCCCTTCACTGTGCAGTGAAGAAAAACAGGCCTCCCTCTCTCTTTCTTTAATCTCACAATCTCCTATGAGCAAATGCTTGGACCGAAAGAAGAGCGTGTACCCGTACGTGAGCTGCACGCGTTCTCACTCTTCCAGGAACGAGGCTCGCTTTCCAGGCATAGGGCAGTTGGTGGAGAAACAGGACAGAGCAACACAAGACTTTTCCAACTCTTGTGGGGTTGCATTCTGCTGAAGTGAAGATGTACCCAGTTTATACAGCACAGAACGCTTAAAAATTGTTCCCTCTTTCCTTTATATTTGTGGAACTATTTTTGTAAAATTTTTGATTCAAAACAAGTCTGTTCAAAAGGTGAACTATAATTTCACCTTAATGATGGCAGACTTCCGATAGCTTTTGCATTACACTTTTTAGAAAAAATTAAACCCTCCAGGCATTTCCTAGTGATTATTATCCCAGAGCCACTTTTCCAGTAGTCTGGATGTGAGCAAAAAAAGTTTCTGATCAACAGAAGTAGGTGATATAAAGTGTGTGGTGATATAAGTGTACGGTCATAGTCATTCAGGTGCATAAGATGATGGCGGTGCATGGTCATAGTCATACATTTAGAAGCCCTTTCTCGGGACACTCGGAGGCTCTTTCCTTTTACTTTTGGAATAATCGAAACTTGTGCTTAGCTGGTTTCGTGCCCACGGCAGGTTTGATGTAGCAGTGTAGCCCAGAAATTAGGGGCGCGCACAGGTGGGGCGGGCTGTGACTTGCAGCAGTTCTGCTGCCTGCTAGTCAAATGCGTCGGGCAAGTTCCTTAACCTCCCAGCGGTTTTCTCCTCTGCAAAATGGGTTTGACAATCCTGGAGAACTGTGGTGAGAAAAAGCCAGATGAGGTCTCTCCCTCCTAGCCCTTGGGGCACAGTAAGCGCTATTAGAATTGCGGAGTGGAGGCGAGCTGCAACAAGTAGGCGCTCTGACAACAGAAGACGTGACTATTTTCAGCCAGATAGCGAGAAGACACCATCTGTTTAGTAATCTGTTCTAGAATTTTCCTAGGATTTATATCGAGTATTCTCAATTTGTATAATTCACCTTTTAGTGAATTACAAAAATTAAGGTGAGGCATTGGCCGATCTTTTCTCATCTCCCAAACTGTGATTCCATCTGCAAACTTACTCTTCACCCCTGTTTACAATTTTGTCATTGGCCTAAAAAACTGGCACTCACTTAAGGTGACAAAGTGAGATCTAACTCTCCTTGACTAAAAAATATAAAATAAAAACCAAACCCATTGCCATGGAGTCGGTTCCAACTCATAGTGACCCTATAGGGCAGAGCAGAACTGCCCCACAGGGTTTCCAAGGAGCAGCTGGGGGATTCGAACTGCCTACCTTTTGGTTAGCAGCCGAGCTCTTGACCACTGAGCCACCAGCGCTCCTTCTTTAGGGCTTATTTCCCTCTTGATATGCTCGTCCCATCTTTTTCAGCTTAGAGGTAGTTTGCCTTACCCCAGAACAAAAGCAAAATAGGAGCTGAGTCATTCTGACTTTCAGCTGTGCACAGTGTACTCGCTTCTCCAAATTCTTAGCCTCTCCATGATTTTTTGCTTACAAACACAGGGATGTTTATTATTATTATTATTATTTAGAAAGCCCTATTTTTGTTGCCCTTGGCATATTTCATCAGTTTCTTCTATTTCTGAGCTTCTTGACAATCTTCTGATAAGATGACTCCATTAAGATATTTTTTGGGGTTTGACATTACACGCCTGTTATCTTGTATAGACGCCTCTCAAACTAAGCTCATTTGAGCGCTGACTCCCTGTGCAGCCACATAGGTTTCTTTAGATGCCTCTTCTGTTTGGTATCAGTGTAGCCTAAATTATATTCTCATATTTTTTTAGAATCTATTACAATCTCATATTTATTCCTCTGGATCATATTTTTAAAGCAGTTGACTATGGAATCATAGTTTATTTTATTTTATTTAATAAGCACTCAGCTACTAGCCGGAAGGTTGGAGGTTCGAATCTACCCAGAGGTGCCTCGTAAGAAAGGCCTGGTGATCTACTTCCGAAAGATTGAAAACCCTATGTAGCACAGTTCTACTCTGACACATGTGAGGTCGCCATGAGTCAGAATTGACTTGACAGCAACTGTTCGTTTGTTTGTTTCATTAAAGCCCAATGTAAGATATTTGATTGTAGCCAGTATTACTTTCATCCAAGAACTCCTTCATGTCACAGTTGCCTTTTCCAAAGGTCCCCTACTTCTGAATGACCGCTCAGTTCTTTTTTTTGTTTTTGGTCAGAATTAAGTTGACAGTAAATTTTCAGTCATGCTAATGAAGAAGCTATTAGTTCTCTGTGTCCTGTGTACCTAGGTCAAGCTTTAGGACCACAATATTCAGTAACAGAGAGGATGTTCCCCTTAGAACAAAGCTTTTCTAACAGTCATGAAACCAAAAACCCAAACCCATTGCGTAGAGTCGATTTAGACTCATAGTGACCCTATAGGACAGAGTAGAACTGCCCCATAGGGTTTCTAAGGAGTGGCTGGTGGGTTTGAACTGCTGACCTTTTGGTTAACAGCCGTAACTCTTAACCACTGCACCACCAGGGCTCCAACAGTCATTAGTAAGTCATAAATCAGTTTAGTGACTTGCAATCAGTATTGTAAAATGAAATTGAAGGGAAAAGCAATAAAACAGAATAGAATATAAACTAGAGTGCACTGCGTGTAGTAAGAAGCAGTATAGTTTTGTGAAACTTGTTTCAGTTTCATATATGTGTACACATTGTGCGCTCTGGCATGACAAAATACATGTCATATATTAATGGTGTGGGTTGTGGGCTAAAAACTTCGAAAAACACTGCCTTAGATGATAACAAAGTCATTTTTTGTATTGCCATAATGAAAAGTATAGAACATGATTTTTTATATTAAATCATGTTTAATATCTACATAAGGAGCCCTGGGGATGCAACGGTTAAGTGCTTGGCTGCTAACTGAAAGGCTGATGGTTTGAACCCACCCAGTGGCTCCAAAGGAGAAGAACCTGGCCATCTGCTACGGTAAAGATGATAGCCTAGAAAACCCTGTGGGGCAGTTCTACTCTGTCACATGGGGTCGCTATGAGTCCGAATCAACTCAACGGCACCTAACAACAATAATACAAACATATGTGTAGATATACATTTGTACATATATATCATAAAATTATAATACAAAACATAGGATTATAACTATTTTGTTCATTTTTACCACCCCATCTGTTGCTAGAAGGTGGTTTAAGAATTTAGCAGCTGTATGTTAGCTAAAAATATATGGCAATTCATTTTAGCTACCTTTTTAAAATATATGAAATCAAGGAATAAATATCTTTGTAAAAAAGACTTGTTAAAAGATATTTATTCCTTGATTTCAGAACTCTGTTTTAGCACTAGATTTTCCACATACCTTGTTGAATTGAACTACTGTATGTTCTTAAATAGATATCAAACAACACATGTAAGTGTCCCACAGTATCCAATTTCGTGTTTCCCATTTTTTTCTATAAAGGGTGACTGGTGGTCACATGGTAAAGTACTGGAACATTCCTTTCAACCACCTTACGACACCAAGAGCACGCAGAGGAGTGACTTCCAAAAACCAGCATGCCCGTTGGTGTTGCCAGGGAAACACAGCAGGATGCAAAGGGCTTCTTCTGGAATAGGTAAGGTTAGCAGTGGTTAAGCTCTTTTTCATTATCTCAGGTCACTGCTGTCTAATAAAGATGTATTAGATGAGCTGGCACCTCCTGAGAAAAATTGCTTCTCTACAGGAGTTGTAAACATACATCCACTAAGTGCAGCCCTCCAAGAGTTAGTTCCTTATCCCTTCCTAGTGGAAAGCTTATCCCCAACCATGGCTAATGTAACAAGGAGTTGCACTGATCTTTACTGACCGCCAGGCTCCCGATCAGAAACTTAGTAGCATTCTGCTTATTGTTGTTGCCACCAAATTTTACAAATTATCCTATTAAAATAGTAGGCAATCCTATACGGAATGTTTCCCAAACTGTACTCTGAGAAACACGTTTTGCATGATGTTTATAGATACCGCTCCAAACAAAAGGGAGTAGTGGTCAAATAAGTTTGGCAAAAACTAAATTTATAATATTAAACAGGTCTCTTTGCTGCAGAACTCTCAAAACCCTTCTTCTGAACGTAAGCATGATGAATTTCTAAGAAGGGGAATAAAAGATGACCTGTTGCTCCCTCTTATCAACCACCTCACTTTTTTCAGCAGATTGTCTCTATAACAGGTGTCCCACGAAACGTAATTTAGAAAATACTGTTATATAGACGGTTAAAGAAGACATTCCAGATCTGAAATTTATTTGACCTGACAATAACGTCGCTAACATGAGCCAAGTATTTCACATTTTATTCAAGCTGTATCTTTTTTTTTTTTTTTTTTAAACTCACCTTCTAGTCATATATATCCTGGAGTAGCAAGTCTTTAAAAAGTACAGAATCAAGTGAAAACAAAAATGTATTTATTGAGTATCCCCTTGGTCTTCATCCCATACAAAACTTCATAAACTGAACTTCAAATAATTTTCTGTAACACACAACAGTAGACAAGAAAAATCAAAACCTGATGGCATTGAGTCAATTCCGACTCACCGCGACCAGCAAAGGATTATTTTCAGAGGTCAGGAGTCTCTCACTTAATTTTAGACCTCTGTCTTCTTGGCCAGTCTAGTTCAGGATGCAAAAGAAGGTCAGAATGTTAGAAAATGGTCGTATTCCTCATGATTTCCACCTCCAGGATGCTAGTTCATGAAGAGGGCCTGTTAGATAATCTGTAACAATGGACTCTTATTAGAAAGGCAACAAAGTTTACACCTCAATTCAGGAGGGTAGACTGAGGTTAAGTATCTGTCTCCCCTGCCTCCTTGTTAAATGGTAGCAAAGGAATAAACCCATAAAAGTGAAGAGAATGGAAGGAAGAACACAGGAGCTGAGCTCAGAACTTTCTGCAATATGGAAAGGATTGGAAGCCTGTTTATGGATAAAAGAGAGCAGAGGAGCAGTAGCCTAGAATACCTAGAGGAGTCCTAGGTGGTACAAGCGGTAACAGACTTGGCTGCTAACTGAAAGGTTGGGGGCTCCAGTCCACCCATATACACCTCGGAAGAAAGGCCTGGCTATCTACTTCTGAAAAATCAGCCGTTGAAAACCCTGTGGAGCACAGTTCTACTTTGACACTAATGGGGTTGCCATGATTTGAAGTTGACTCCATGGCAACTGGTTTGGGAGAATACCTGAGATCACCAGACCTTTTTTTCTGAGGTACTGCTGGGTGGACTTGAACTGCCAACCATATGGTTAGCAACCAGGAGAGTTAACTGTTTGCACCACCCAGGCACTTCCATTGGTCATTAGGGAAGTACAAATGAAAACCACAATGAGATAACCATTTCACGCTCACTAGGATGGCTGTGATCAAAAAAATAGAAAATAACAAGTGTTGGCAAGGATGTGGAGAAATTGGAACCCTCATCCATTGTAGTGGGATTGTAAAATGGTACAGCTGCTATGGGAAACAGTTTGGTGGTTACTCAAAAAGTTAAATATAGCATTACCATATGACCCAGAAATGTCACCCCTAGGTATATCCTAAAAAGAACTGAAAGCAAGGACTAAAACAGACACTTGTACACTAATGTTCATTGCAGCATTATTCACAATAGCTAAAAGGTGGAAACCACCTAAGTGTCTGTCAACAGATGAATGGATAAATAAAATGTGGTGCATGCATACAATGGAGTAGTATTCAGTCATAAAGAGAAATGAAGTCCCGATTCATGCTACAACATGGATAAACCTTGAAAACATAGTGCTGAGTGAAATAAGTAAGACACAAAAGGACAAATATTGGATGATCCCACTTATATGAAATATATAGAATAAGCAAATGCATAGAGATCAAAGTTTATTAGTGGCATGGGAGGGTGGAAGAAGGAAATGGAGAGGTATTCTTAAGGAGTGCTGAGTTTCTGTTAAGGATAAAAAAATTTAGAAATGGATATTGGTGATGGTTGCACAACATGGTGAATGTAATTAAGTCACTGAATTGTACACATAAAAATGCATATATATATTTCACTACAAAGTTTTTAAAAAAGATCTTTTTGACTATGATGTTTAAAAACAGATTATGGAGAAGAAAGGAAATCGGATAATAGTGTCTACACTACATTGGTCACAAAAACCAGTGGGGGGACACAATTCAATCCATGACAGATGGCTAAGATAAAAAACAGAGAACAGCAAATGTTGGCGAGGATGTGGGGAAACTGGAACACTTACCCATTGCTGGTGGGAATGCAAAATGGTATAGCTCTTGGGGAAAACACTGTGTGGCGGTTCCTCAAAAACTAACAATAGACCCAGCAATTGCTCTCCTAGGTCTATACCGAAAAGACTGGAAGGCAGAGACTCAAACAGAAACTTGTTTAACCACTGAGCCACCAAGGCTGCTCTCAACATCAGTATTCTTAAGGTGTTGAAGGATTCTGCACTCATTTTGCTTCACACGTGTCATTAGGTTTTCATTCCTTGTTAAAGAAATGAAACCTGGAAAGGATGTGTTAGGAGTGTGGTTTGTGCAAGAAACACAAATGGAATTCCAATAAATGGACACTTCTGCAAAAAAAAAAAAATACCTTGGTCCTCCAAAAATTTGGTGAATGAGCTGGTGAAAGTGAATATCTAAGTATGATATATATCATTTTCCATGACTCTTTGTATTAACTGACTTATTTGATTAACTGACCAATCAGGTTCCCATCATTTGGCATAAGGAACAGCAGCTTCCTCTCCAGCTCAGTGACGGATGTGGAAAGAGTAGCAGAAGATGAGACCAGAAAGGGAGGCTTTGTTCTAGGGCGGCCAGGCAGGGGGCCCAGGCACTTCAGAAAGTCAGTATCTGTAGGTCTGTTCTCTTGAGCTAGGCAATTTTCCAAGAGAGAAGTCCTCCAAACCGCTGCCTGGAATGGGGGCAGGAAATCTGGGAGTCCCACTGCTCCTTTTAAAGACCCTCAAACAATCCTGTCTTCAACCCCACCTTATACCACATTGCCCCACGCTTCCTGACGCCTCCAGTTCCTGAGCCTTACTGGAATTCCGCAGCATTAATTCACTTGCTTTTTCTGAGCGCGTTGCTTTTTCTTCAGTTTTTGATTGGCTCCCTCACCAGTGCTCTCTCCCTCACAAGCACTTAGCTTCCAGTTTTCTGGGGTCTCCTCAAGCCAATGCCACTTACCCATCTGCTTTCCAGTGCCCAAATTTGTTAATACTTCCACTCTCATTTTGTTCTTTTTTTTTTTTCCTTAAGAATACAAGCCCTTTTAATTTATTTACTGTCATTTTAGTGGAGTTCTTGGAGGGAATAGAGAAAAATGCACGTGTGTAATTTGTCATGTTTAACTGGAAATCACAGTAACCTAGTCACCCTCAAATTTACTCCACTTGGATTTTAATCTTGGTTCAGCACTTGTAGCTGTTTGATCCTGTGCCCATTACTTAAATTTTGTCATCCTGGTTTACTCAATTGATGAAATGTGTATAATGGTAACTACTTTGCAGAATTGTTATGAGAAATAAATAACACGTAAAGTGCCGACCACAGTCCTTAGTACCTAGTAGACAATAAATGGTAGCTATTCTTATTATTGGAGCCCTGGTGGCACAGTGGTTAAGAGCTTGGCTGCTAACCAAAAGGTCGGTAGTTTGAATCCACCAGCTGCTCCTTGGAAACCCTATAGGACAGTTCTACTCCGTCCTTTAGGGTCGCTATGAGTCGGAATCGACTCAATGACAATGGGGTTTTTTTATTGTTATTATTCATTGTAGCATTGTACTAAGTTAGGTATTGAGTTGGGATTTCGCTTTAGATACCTGTCATGGTGTGTCTGTCTGCCCATCTGTCTCTCTCTCTCCTTTATTGGTATTTCTCATTGCCAGTAGTTTCGCGTATGCTGTCCTGCACAGATTTAATATCATGATAACAACAGCAAGTACCTGGCAGAACCTTGTCTGTCTGGTTCTCTGTTGTATCCCCAGGACCTAGTAGAACATCTAGGCATATAATAGGAGCTCAGAAACTATTTGTGGATTAGTTTAATGAATAATTACACACTATTTGACAGATTATTTAATTTAAAGTCATAGTGTAATCTTAACTAACATACACAACACAGTCTAGGCCTGTCATTTATTCATATTGTAGACAGTGTTTGGATACTAGATGAAAATGATAAAAATAATTTAAATATTTTAATGTAAGAAATACACACACACACACACACACACACACACACACACACACAGTCTGTAAAGGAGACCTTGTGGCACGATGCTTAAGTGCTCGGCTGCTGACTGAAAGGTTGGTTGGCGGTTTGAACCCACTAGCAGCTCTGCCAGGGGAAAAACCTAGCAATCTGCTCCAGTGAAAATTTCAGCCTAGGAAACCCTATGGGGTAGTTCTACTCTGTTACATAGGGTCTCTATGAGTCGAAATCAACTCGACGGCACACAACAAGAAGTTTGTATATGCCAGATTTTATATATGTATATGTATATAAACCTAGAAAAATGTGTATGTAACCATGCGTGAATACCAACTAAAAGTCATCTTGTAGTCATTCCGTCTCATCAGCCCACTTAATGACGCCTTGTCTTCGGCATTTCAGCAATGTTATCTTGGGCCGACAGTGAAAGTACTCTTTATATCTTGTACCACCAGAGTCCCTGGCTGCCGTCCACGGTCAGTTCAACAGATGACTGGGTTCCATGCCTGGGTCCCCAAAAGAGAAGGTGTTCACTTTTGATTTTATAAAATAAGACTTTACAAATTGGAGAGGTTGGTTTAATTTGTAATGTGAGTATTTCATACTTAAATGAAATTTTGGCTGTTTATCTACTACTTGATATTTTAATGTTCCTTTGAATTGCAAATTCAGATACAGTGATAGAACTAATTTTCTCAAATAGGTTTTAGTTTGTGTTGCTGCTTTACACCAAAGCGTAACATAACAATGATTCCTTGTTATAGTTATATTCAAGTTTCTTTTTTTCTACTGTATTTTGAAAGTCTGTACTATTTTTACATTAATAATCTTTTTATATAACATCAAAGTACTATTGAAAAGTGTAGGGTTTCTAATAGAAAATTATTATTGTTGAATGTTTTTTAAGCAGACACAAACAAAAAGTTAGTTAAGAAAATTTCTCAGCGTAAAAGCTGCTGGATTCCCACCGATATGAGGAGTGAGTTGTGTGTTTGAATAAATCCTGGCTTTGTTGATAAAATATAGATGGCTAGACATCAACTTGTTTGGTGTAGCCTTGTTTAGAAAATTCTTATTTTAGTTAGATCAAGTTTCCAGGAGACAGAGAGTGGATTTCAGACATTCTTCATGGACTTTGCCTTATTTTTTGTATTTCTTATCAACAAGGCTTCATTCAAGTAATTATGGCAGGTCCAATTTGAATTCTTAAGTCAAGTACCCGCCAAGAACCTGAATATCTTCTTTGGTGTTTTCACACCTAGATGTGTTTCACTATTGTGGACTTCCTTAAAAGCCTCATATGGTTGCATAAATGAACATAGTAGTTATTTTTAATTTTAATAGATATAAAGTTTGGGTAACAAATTTTCCCCTACAATAGCTAAGATTACCTTTCTTCTCCCTTATTAGTAAACTGAAAGAAATGAACCTTTTTTTTAAGTTATTCTTTTTGAGATTCTAGGAGGTTCTAGGTCATTATTTAAAAGATTCCTTTTAATTTGTTTAATTGACTTCCTTCTGAAGTATTTCTGTTTCAGTTATCTGATTAACAAACTACCCCAAAACTTAATTGCTTACAACAAGAGCCATTTTACTTGCTCATGACTCTACAGTCTGGGCTGGGCTCAGCTGAGTGGTTCATCAGCTGGTCTTGCTGGTGGTCACTTGCATGAATTCATTCAGTTGGCTGGTTGTCTGAGGACTAGACTCAGCTGGGATGCTAGAATGAATGGGCCTCTACCTCCCCATGTGGTCTCTCTATGTGGTTCCTCTAGCAGGGTAGCTGGACATCTGTCATAGCAGCTCAGGGATACCAAGAATGCAAAAGCAGAGGTTGCCAGGCTTTCTTAAAGTTTATAACTGTAACGACAGTGTCCCTCTGCCACATTCTATTGGTAAAACCTAATCATAAGGTGGTCTAGGTTCACGGGGTGGGGACTAAGCAAGTGTGATGGTTAAGGTATGTGTTATCTTGGCTGGGCCATGATTCTCAGTGGTTTGGCAGATATTATGTAATCATCCTCCATTTTCTGATCTGATGTGAGCAGCCAATCAGCTGAAAGGGGAGTCCTGCATCCAGTATATATGGATATTCTGGCAAAGCTCGCTCTCTTACAATCCTGCATCCAATTCATCATCCTCTGACCTCTGGTTCTTGGGACGTGAGCCAGCAGCCTGCCACCTGACCTGCAGATTTTGGAATTTGCCAGCTCCCACAGCCCTGGAGCCAGCAGCCTGCCATCTGACCTGCTGATTTGGGGTTCGTCAGCCCCTGCAACCACATGAGTCAGGAGAAGCCTCCAGCCTAATGCCTATCCCATGGATTTGGGACTTGCCAGCCTCCACAGCTGTGTGAGCCATTTCCTTGAAATAAATCTCTCTATATATTGATAATATATACCCTTTACTGTTTTTGCTCCTCTAGAGAACCTGGCCTAAGACACTTGGTACCAAGAATGGTTCTCGAGGAACAAAATCATAAGGATGAGTTTTCTAAATTGATTCTCAAGTCTGGCTATTCTTAAAGGCACTGATGACTCTGCCTCCAGTAGTAAAGAGGGCACTGCTGATCTTGGCATGAGGTGACAGTAGAAATACAAAAAATATCACCACTCAGTAGTGGACAGTGGCAGCACTGCAGCCCCTTTCTGGGAGCTTCCTGAAGGACAGTGGTGAAAGGAAATCTTCCCAGTGGGCAGAACTTCAAGCAGCAGTGCACCTGGTTGTTTATTTTACTTGGAAGAAGAGATGGCCAGATGTGCAATTGTATACTGATTCATGGGCTATATTCATGGTCATGGTAGAGACTTGGAACATGATTGGAAAATTGGTGACATGGGGGTATCGGCAAGAGGTATGTGGATAGATCTCACTGAATGAGCCAAAGAAGTGAAGATATTTGTGTCTCACATGAATGCTCACCGAAGGGTGACCTCATCAGAGGAGGATTTTAATAATCAAGTGGATAGGATGACACATTCTGTCAGTACCAGTCAGCCTCTTTCCCTAGCCACTCCTGTCATAGCTCAATGGGCTCATGAACAAAGTGGCCATGGTGGCAGGGATGGAGGTTATGCATCGGCTCAGCAACATGGACTTCCACTCAACAAGGCTGACTTAGCTACAGCTGCTGCTGACTGCCCAGTCTGCTAGCAGCAGAGACCAACCCTGAGTCCCTAAATGGCATCATTGCTGGTTGCAATTGGCCAGCAACCTGGTGGCAGGTTGATTACCTTGGACCACTTCCATCTTGGTAAGGGCAGCATTTTGTTTTTACTGGGATAGGCACTTTCTCTGGGTACGGATTTACCTTCCCTGTATGCAGTGCATCTGCCAAAACTACCATCTGCAGACTTACAGAATGCCTTGTCCACCATCATAGTATCCCACACTACATTGCCTTGGAACAGGGGGCTCACTGCATAGCAAATGAAGTGCAGTAATGGGCCCATGCTCATGGAATTTACTGGTCTTACCATGTTCCCCATCATTCTGAAGAAGCTGGCTTCATAGAACAATGGAATGGCCTTCTAAAGACATAGTTACAGTGCCAGGTAAGTGGCAATACCTTGCAGGCTTGGGGCAGTGTTCTCCAGGAGGCTGTGTATGCTCTAAACCAGCGTCCAATATATGGTGCTGTTTCTCCCATAGCCAGGATTCATTGGTTCAGGAATCAAGGGGTGGAAATGGAAGTGACACCACTCACTATTAACCCTGGTGACCCACGTGCAAAATTTTTGCTTCCTGTTCTGCAGCCCTATGCTCTGCGGGTCTAGAAGTCTTAATTCCAAAGGGAGGAATTCTCCCACCAGGAGACCCAACACTGATTCCATTGAACTGGAAGTTAACAATGCCACCTGGCCACTTCAGGCTTCTCATGCCTCTGGATCAACAGGCAAAGAAGGAAGTTACCATATTGGCTGGTATGATTGGTCCTGATTACCAAGGGAAGTCAGATGGATATTAAATAATGGAGGTAAAGAAGAGTATGTCTGGAATACAGGAGATCCCTTAGGGCATCTCTTAGTACTACCATGCCCTGTGATTAAAGTCAATAGAAAACTACAGCAGCCCAATTCTGACATGACTACTAATTGTCCAGACCCTTCAGGAATGAAGGTTTGGGTCACCCCATGGGGCAAAGAACCACAAACAGCTGAAGTGCTTGCTGAGGGCAAAGGGAATACAGAATGGGTGTAGAAGAGTTAGTTCTAAATACTAGTATCACCACATGACCAGTTTCAGAAACGAGGACTGTAATTATTATATTTTTTACTTGTTTTATTATACGTGTGTGTGTGTGTGTGTGTATCAAATATCTTTGTTTCCTTCCCTCCTTTATTCCATTCCTTATTATAAAGTATAAGATGTAAACGACGCTAGTGCGTTTTTGGTTGTACACGTTAGTTGTATCATGTTAGGCATGAGTATGACTTTATAATTGTCTTTATTTAGAGATTATGTATGGTTTTAAGAGATGCATACAGGTGCCAAGTTGACAAGGGGTGGACTGTGATGGTTAAGGTTATGTGTCAACTTGGCTAGGCCATGATTCTCAGTGGTTTGGCAGATGTTATGTAATCATCCTCCATTTTGTGATCTGATGTGAGCAGCCAATCAGTTGAAAGGGGAGTTTCCTTGGGGGTGTGGCCTGCATCCAGTATATATGGATGTTATGACAAAACTCATGCCCCCTCAATCCTGCATCCAACTCATCACCCTCTGATATCTGGTTCTTGGGACATGAGCCAGCAGCCTGACACCTGACCTGCAGATTTGGGGATTTGCCATCTTCCACAGCCCCAAGAGCCGGCAGCCTTCTGTCTGACCTGCCAGTTTTGGGTTCGTCAGCCCCTGCAACCACGTGAGCCAGGAAAAGCCTCCAGCCTGATGCCTGACTCACAGATGTGGGACTTGCCAGCTTCCACAACTGTGTGAGCCATTTCCTTGAAATAAATGTCTCTCCCTGTCTGTCTCTGTGTGAATGTGTCTGTGGGGTGTGTGTGTGTGGGTGTGGGTGTGTGTATGTATGCTTCACTGGTTTTGCTCCTCTTGAGAACCCAACCTAAGACAGCAAGGATGTGAATAGTTGGTAGACTTGATTCATCGGGGCCAACAATGTAACAGACTACCACAATGCCCTTAAATAATTCTTACAGTGAAAGTTTAGGAGTGGCCAACTCTCTGCTTTTCTTTGTCTGAAAATGTCTTTAAATTGCCCCCACTCTTGAATGAATGAGAGTGTAGTTGTGTATAGAATGCTGCTTTCACAGTTATTTACATTTTGAAGATACTATTCCATTGTCCTCTGAATTCTACTGTTTTGTCAAATCTGCAGATAGTCTGGTTGTTAAGTCTTTGAGAGTAATCTGTTTCAAGAAAAGATTTTTAATGTTCATAGGGGGCCTTTATATATAATGATTTAAATTACTTATGATTTAAATTAATATCCCAGTTTTAACTTTATAAATTAAAAAGTTTCTTTCCTTAAGCCTTTAATTTTTGCATATTATATAAAATAATAATAGTGACTTTCACTTATAAGTTGACGTTAATTACTGCAAGTTGAACAGATGAAATACGTTTTAACAATGGCTCATTTACAAGCAAAGTCAGTTAAATTCTATGAACATTTTAAACTGCAACTTCATTGATTCAATTATATTCTGTTTTCCTGTTAAGCACTTCAAATTCTTGACAAGCAAAACTTCAAACTTTAGCAATCAAATCTTCCCAAACACTTAAGCAATTTTTTTAAATCTAACAAATTAAATTTATAAATATACTAAATCCAGTTATCTTAAACATTCTAAACTGTTTGTACACTTAATCATATTTTCCTAAAATTATCAGCTCAACACTAGCAAACTATTATATCAGGTTTGCTTCTGATATATATTAAATAACAAATTATAGCTTTGACTTTATTTACATTATCATCTCTATATTTAATCCCAAATTTTCCCAGGAAGGTTTGAGATTAAAAATATAGAGATGATTAAGTAAATAAAATTTAAGTAAATAAAACTGTCCCAGGAAGATTTATTTTAGGTCTGTTTATATTGGAGCCCTGGTGGTGCAGTGGTTAAGCGTTCGACTGCTAACCAAAAGGTCAGCAGTTGGAATCCATCAGCCTCTCCTTGGAATCTCTATGGGGCAGTTCTACTCTGTCCTATAGGGTCGTTGTGAGTTGGGATCGACTCGCCGGCAGTGGGTTTGGTTTTAGCTTCGCTACTAGAATAAATTGTCAAATAATAAGTGGTATGTTTGCCTTTCCTAAAACTTTGGTTGCTGTCTGTGTAAAAAAGACATATCTAAGCAGTAGATCTTTAAAGCCATTATTGAATTAATATTAGTTTTTAAAATTACTGGTATTTCCACATGTGGGACTAATTTGGTCATTTTGATTTGGTTCTTCTCATAGAGAAAGAATAGTGAATCCATTTGTAGTTAATGTTTACATGTATGTAAGTAAACTTACATGCTTAAAGAATTTAGTTTCATTAGTGTCATGGATTGAATTGTGTCCTCCAAAATATGTGTCAACTTGGTTAAGCCTGATTCACAGTATTGTGTGGTTGTCTTCCATTTTGTGACTGGTAATTTTACGTTAAAGAGGATTAGGGTGGGATTGTAACACCCTTACTAAGGTCACATCCCTGATCCAATGTAAAGTGAGTTTCCCTGGAGTGTGGCCTGCACCACCTTTCATCTTACAAGAGATGAAAGGGAGGCCAGCAGAGAGGCGGGACCTCATACCACCAAGAAAGCAGCGCCTGGAGCCGAGTGTGTCCTTTGGACCTGATGTTCCTGCGCTGAGATGCTCCCAGACCAAGGGAAGACTGATGACAAGGACCTTCCTCCAGAGCCGACGCAGAGAGAAAGCCTTCCCCTGGAGCTGACGCCGTGAATTTGGACTTCTAGCCTACTAGACGATAAGAAAATAAATTTCTCTTTGTTAAAGCCATCCACTTTTGGTATTTCTGTTATAGCAACACTAAATAATTATTTTTAATAAAACATGACTATCATGAATATGATTGTATTTCCATATAAAAAAACAAAAACCAACCCACTGCCATCAAGTCAATTCCAACTCATAGCGACCTTATAGGACAGAGTAGTACTGCCCCATATGGTTTCCAAGGAGCACCTGGCGGATTCGAACTGCTGACATTTTGGTTAGCAGCCGTAGCTTTTAACCATATGCCACCAGGGTTTCCATATTTCCATATACAAACCTAATTTTCATCCTGACTTCACAAAATCTTTTTTTTTTTTTTAAAGTTCCACTTGCCTCTCCTGATGCATCAGCAGAACTTCAAAGCAATTTTATAGAACGCATCTCTTTTATACATCAATATGATGCCAGGAAAACTCCCAGCGAGCCCCTCCGGGGCAAGGTGAGACAGTATTTAGAATTAATTATTTAGTATTTTAGGACTAGATAGATTTATTGTTGAACATTAAGCCTTTTCAAGTTATATTCATCTTCCTAAAAGTCTGGTTTAAAAAACCAGCATGGTTATTAGTAAGATAGAATCTCAGCCATATGCCATAGTGAAAACTAAGGAATGATGTCATAATTTTGAATCACAGTCTTTGGTATTTGGTTTACTTAAATTGTTGAAATCATTCACTTAAGGTAATGTCAAAGCAGTTTGACAAACTTTCTAATATGCCTAATGTGTGTGTGTGGGGAGGATACATAGAAGGCTTATAAAACCAAATAGAAATGTTGACAGTCAGTCACTGGATTTTTTCCAACTACAGATGTTTGTTTTCATCATTTCATTATAACTTAGTCTTTTGTGGGAACTAATAGACATTTGGGATGCAGTCATACATCCTAGGTCTGTAAACTCTAGTTTCTCCTGTATCCATAGCAACCTGTGCAGCAAGGAATGAAATTTGATAGGAGCAGTCTTGCACAACCAAGTGATAGAAAAGTTGAGGACAGGAGATGAGATGCTTTTTCTTTGACTTTCTGCTTTTTCCTCCAACTCCTTTCCTGTTGCAGCCTATTTTGTAATTTGTCTGAAAGGCTCACCAGATAAGTGACCATGTGGCTGTCTAGCTTTGGGCTAAGGTGACAAGACAGCCAGTGAAGTGGCAGAGATCTAAGTGCCTGCCTCGCCAGAACTTGAGCTAATACATGACCTCAGCTCACAGCTGCCTCTTCCAACAGTGTGCGTTCCCCTGGTTAACATCAACTTTGTTTTCCTTTCCAGCGACATGGAGCGTTTGTGCAGATGGAGATAAAACCGGGGAGTAGGCCCATAGTTCCTAAGGGAACAGGGGTATTACTGAAAGCTCCTGGGTCATGCTCATCAGAACAGTCCAGAAAAACAGCGAAAGGAAACTCAGCGGAAAGCAGGATGATCTCACTGGGTCTCTGCCGACAAAATTCCCAAGAGCCCTTAGAGACTAAAGCTCACTTATCAGGAACAGACACCAGAGAGGCAGCTCAGGCATGCCCCAGAAGTCCAGAGAGAAAGGGGGGCTCGGGCATCTTTCAAAAAACTGCAGAGGATCTCCCTCTCAATGGGCAGGAGCCTTTAAACCCACCAGTAAAAAATCAGGATAAATCACCTTCTTCAGATAAAAACACAGTCCTTGGAACGTAGAGATATCTCAGAATCTGGAGCCACACAGGCCATTGCATTTGCCTTTTTTATCAGTAATCTCAGAACATACCATTTACGTAAACAGGGGAGAAGGAAAAAAAGACAAGTAAAAGACACCAAAATATTAACACTGGTCTCCCATGAGTGCTGGATTATGAGGGATTATTTCTGTGTCATATTCTTTATAAACAAAGCAGCTTGCTTCTGCAGAATAATGAATGTAATTAATAAGTATCATAAAGCTTTTAGAGGAGAGGCCATATTACAAAGTCTGAAATCAAACGAACTGGAGTTTTGAGTTTTGACTCCACTACATATAAGCTGTGTGACCTTGGGTAAATTGCTTAACCTCTCTAGACTTTAATTTCCTCATCTGTAAAATTAGGATAATAGCAGCTTCATAAGGTTGTTGAATATGAGATTATGCATCTAGAGCACTTGGTGTAATTCTGACCATGTTATGATTGCTCAATAAGTGATCAGTGTAATCACATCACCACTACCACTGGAATTAAAATTTCAATTTAAGGATAACGTTCTCCTATGAACTTAAATTTTCCTCCTTATTCTAAAACTTTGAACCCCTCTATATCTAATTAGGAGTGCTGGTGGCACAGTGGTTAAGAGCTCAGCTACTAACCAACCACAAGGTCAGCAGTTCCAATCCACCAGCCTCTCCTTGGAAACCGTATGGGGCAGTTCTACTCTGTTCTCTAGGGTCACTATGAGTCAGAATCAACTCAACAACGAGTTTGATTTTGTTTTATATCTAATTAAAGGAGCTCCTCGGTGGCGCAAATGATTAAGCACTCAACTACTAGCTGAAAGCCTGGCAATTCAAACCCACCCAGAGGCGCCTTGGAAGACAGGCCTGGTGATCTGCTTCTGAAAGGTCACAGCCTTGAAAACCCTATGGAGTTGTGCTACTTTGCACACATGGAGTCTCCATGAGTCGCAATCAACTTGACAGCAGCTAACAACAACAATATCTAATAAAAAAGAGTGTGAATAACTGAAAACATTTCTTCCAGGACTATAAATAAATAAATACACACACATACACATATATTCTGATATTCTAGGTACCCATATATCTTTGAATTAAGTTAAAAAATATGTGTATATATACTTGTATGTGTGTGTGTGTGTGTGTATAGTTTTATATTTAGATAATTTCTAGCACTAACTCAGCCTTTGCTTTTTGGATGAGTTTAGTATGGATTAATTCCACCAGCTATTCTATTTGGCACATTTGGTGTGCCACAATGTATCTACTATGAGCTATGTTATATTGCACACTAGTAGAAGTGGAGTATTCCTCTGCTGAATAAGAGTATTTACATGCCCAAGAAACTTCCGAGAATATATCTGTTGCTCTCTATTATCTGCAGTGTTGATAAGACCACAGCTATCTCTCCATCCCTTTCTCTCCCACTGACAAAAAGTAGAATATAAAAGAATGAGAATGCCATTATTACATAGTTGTGTATTGAGGACTTCCAGTTCTTAAAAGATGGCAGGCAGACTGAGGCTAATAGAGAACCTCCCATTACAGTTACCTAGATATTTGTGTATCATAGATATCTTGGAGATCTTTACTTGTCAACACATGTAGACTACCTCATTATTTTAATAGCTGCATAGTCTTCTAGAGTATGTTGTTGTTAGCTACGTGTTGTCAGCCCCGAACTCAGGGCAACCGTGTGCTCAATGGGATCAGACTGATGTGATCCATAGAGTTTTCATTGGCTTATTTTTGGAAGTAGATAACCAGGCCTTTCTTCCTAGTCTGTCTTAGTCTGGAAGCACCACTGAAACCTGTTCAACGTCATAGCAACATGCAAGTCTCCACTACGGATGGGTGGTGGCTGCACTTGAGGTGCACTGGTCAAGAATTGAACCTGAGTCTGCTGCATGGAAGGTGAGATTCTGCCACTGAACCACCACTGCCTTCTCCCTAGTATAACCCAAAAATCAAACCAAACCAGTTGCTGTTGAGTCGATTCTGACTCATAGTGACCCTACAAGACAGAGTAGAGCTGCCCCATAGGATTTCCAAGGAGCAGCTTGTGGATTTGAACTGCCAACCTTTTGGTTAGCAGCAGAGCTCTTAACCACTGCGCCACCAGGGCTCCTCTCCGTAGTATAGATGTACTGTATGATTGGAACAATAAGAATGTAAGCTTCAGTGTGTGTTTGTGTGTGTGTGTGTGTGTGTGTGTGTATGTGAAGGGAGGCTTTTTAGATCCCAATCATATAAGCTGTTTCTGTTTACTGTTGCCTAACTTTCGAGATTATGGGGCATAGTTGGGATGTGTAGCCAGATAGGATGTGAGGATGGTTTGTCTAATTTTTTATGGGCTCTTTGATCCTCCTGGGGTCAGTAGCTACTTAGGTACTGTCCTGCTTCTTCCACCCCAGGGAATGATTCAGTTCATACTACAGCTGCCACTGCTTAGCACAGCAGAAGAACAAGGAGGGGGTGTGTCTTAGGCTGGGTTCACTAGAGAAGTAAAACCAGTGAAGCATATAAATATATGTAGGGATTTATATAAAGGAAATGGCTCACACGGTTGTAGAGGCTGGAAAGTCCCAAGTCTTTGCGTCAGGTTGGAGGCTTCTTCTGACTCACGCAGCTGCAGGGGCTGGCGAACCCAAGATTGGCAGGTCAGACAGCGAGCCTGTGGCTCACAGGCTGAGGAGGCTGATGAATCCCAAGATCAGCAGGTAAGCTGCTAGCTCAGGTCCCAAGAACCGGGGTCTGACGAACAGGAGTTAGCGAGCTTTGCCAGGAAGTTCACCTATATTGGATGCAGGCCACACCCCCAAGAAAACTCTGTTTCAACTGATTGGCTACTCATAACAGATCTCATCATGGAGATGATTATATTATATCATCTCATTATGGAGGTGATTATATCATTACATAGCTACCAAACTACATCATAACTACCGAGAATCATGGCCCAGCCATGTTGATTCGCAACTTTAATTATCACAGGATGACTGATTTGCTTCTCCACACATTTTTTCTTAATTAATCAAATTGATAAATGTCCCAGGGTCCCTTCCACCTCTTCATATCTGTTAAGTATAGGCTTGTAGTTCCAGCAGACCCACCTCCACAATGGTCACCCCTACACTTTATATTGTTGTTTCTTTTAGTTCTGTTCTTCCAAAAATTTGATCATCTCTGGTAATATATTTTAGAATTTATTAAAAATATATTTCTTCTGATAGTAATTTTCCCTGTTTTGCAATGGTATTAAAATGTATTTTATTTTATATATATGTATATATACGTACAGTCATGCCCTATATAACATCATTCGGTCAACATCCAAATGCACATGCATCCATGGTCCTATAAGGCTATAATAGAGTTCAGGTGTTACCTTGCCAGATGTATTAGCTGAAATACAGTACTGTCTGTGTACTGTATCTTGGCTATTTAGTCAATACAGGTGCACTGCAGTGTCCCATATAGCTTTGTTAAGTATATACAGGCAGTCCCCAGGTTAGGAACTAGATCCATTCCTAAGTGTGTCTTTAAGTCAAATTTAGGTAAGTCAGAACAGGTCATACGATTCTTATTTAGCGTCAGTTATTCAAATGTTTGTCTTAGTATATAGTATATATTTTCTCTTTCTGTGCATATAAAACACTTAAGAAACACTTCCAAACCATGCAGTGTTTTCATGAGAGTCACAAAGTAGCGCATGCTTTTGTTATTACCAACCATAGTATAACTCAAATTTTTAATATAATAGGCTTTATGGCAGTCCGTTCTTAAGTATGAGTTATCCATAAGTCAGATGTTTGCAACCCAGGGAATGCCTGTAATATGGTGTTAGCACAACATCTGAATCACTTAATGTCCTATGTCACAGAAAGTATCAGGGACATTAAATGATGCATGACTGTATATTTATATTAGTGGGCTTTAGGGGCAACAGGCAGTCAGTGTGTATGATC
>NW_004443941.1:7758832-7761685 GCF_000243295.1 Trichechus manatus latirostris | reverse complement strand
GTATGGTGAAAAGATACTACCCTGACATGCACCTTTCCCCACTTTAAACCACGCAGTATCCCCTTGTTCTGTTTGAATGACTGCCTCTTGATCTATGTACCAGTTCCTCATGAGCACAATTTTCTGGAATTCCCATTCTATAGATATATATAGAGAGATTTAATTCAAGGAAATGGCTCATGCAGTTATGGAGGCTGGCAAATCCCAAAATCCACGGGTCAGGTGTCAGGCTGATGAACCCAAAATTGGCAGGTCAGGTGGCAGGCTTCTGGCTCACATCCCAAGAACCAGAGGTCAGAGGATGCCAAGTTGGATGCAGGATCCAGAGCAAGATTAAGCCTTGCTGGAACATCCATTTATATACTGGAGGTAGGCCACACCCCCAAGGAAACTCCCCTTTCAACTGATTCGCTGATCATAACATCTCATTATGAAAGTGATTACATTATATCAGATCTCATCATGGAGTTGATTACATTATATTACATTATGGAAGAGCAATCAGTCCGATGTCTGCCAAGCCACTGAACATCAAAGCCTAGCCAAATTTACACAGAACATTAACCATCACAGGCATTTTCATAGAATGATAGCCTTTACCTGGTTACAGGATTTTTTTGGCCCACAAAAACAAAACAAAAAACACGTTATCTGTCATATAAATTAATATGTTAAAAATATGCTAATAAATGTGCTACTGGTTTTCAACTTCAGTGCTGCTCTTAATAATACCGTAAATTTATACAGTGAGTTTTTAGCTTTAAAGCACTTTCAAATCCATTATCTCATTTGACACAACAATCCTATAGACAGGGGAAAGAATAATATTTCAGTTGTACAGCTCAGAGGACTTAACTGATTTCCCCAAGATTGCAGAGCTAGCCAGCAACAAAGCTGGGACCAGAGCCTAAGTTTCTCAGTGCCTAGTCCAGTAATTCCCAAATGTCAAAGCACAGGCCAATCCTGGTGACCCATTACAAAAGAAAAAACAAGGACGACACAATAAAAATCAAAGTAAATATGTTCATTGCTTTTATTGAGAGATGGTGATTTTACTGATTTGGAGGATTTAAAATGCTCTTTGTTAGACTTCTAGCACAGATCAGTGCTGGGGAAGGTATAACAAACATTTTAAATACCCAACTGTGTACTAAGATAATAAAGTGAAACCCTCAGGTGTTGGAAATGGAGAAAAAGTTTTAAAAAGAGATGAGGCTGGATAGGCCCTGGAGAACTGGCACCAGGAGCTGGGCTTTTAGTGCCTGAGCTGGAACGGAAGTTGAGGCCTCACTCCGGTGGGGCTGGAGCTGAGCACAGAGCTAAGGTCCTGGAAGAGCTGTCCCACTGTGAAGTAGAGTTCCTCCTCCCATCAGCCTGAGAATTAGGGAAGAAGCAGACTGATTGCCCTGGGCTGAGGGTGGGAAGTATATCAGCCAGATGACACACCTATTTTTACCTGAGAATTGTCCTACCCAGAATAAAGACCATATTTTTCAACTTCCCTTGCAGCTGGGTTGACCTTATGACTATGTCCTGGAATATAACCATCACAGTATGTGCAACCTCCAGAAATGTCCTTAAAGGGAGTAATATCTTGAAAATGCTGAAGGCAATAATAGTCAACCTAGAATTCCACGCTTAACTATAAGTCAAGAGTGAGGGCAAAATATGGACACTGTCAGATATGTGCAGATTAATGATAATAGCAAGTGCTTATAGAATTGTACAAGGCACTCTTTATGTTTTTTAATTCAGTAATCCCCACAACAACCCTCTAAGGTAGATACTATTAATATTTTCATTTTAGAGATGATGAAACTAAGGTACAGGGAGGTCAAGTAACTTGCTCAAGGTCACATAGTAAGTAGTCAAGTCAGGATTCAAGTCCGGGCATTCTGCTCCAAACTCCGTAACCACTATACTGCACTGTCTCCATGTCTAATGGAGTTAGCTAGTCACAGATCATCACTGAAATAACTACAAAAGATGTGATTTGAAAAGACGGATATTGAACCTAAACAAAAAGTAAGATGTAATCAGAAAAGCAAAGCAAATTAGTAATCATATTGATTAACCTATGTATTATTAACTGTTTTTAAAATATTCTATTTCATTAAATGATTGTGATATTAGATTCTAGGAGGGTTTTTTTCTCTTTGTAATGCCTTAATTTGGCAAAAGAAAATATTTTGGCAACTGTATGTCAGTTCCCCAAAAATTTTTGGTAATTTTCCTGGTCTGTGAAAGCCCAGTCTGGAAACTATTGGATCTATTGTGCAATGAGGTTTTTGTTTTGTTTCAAAGCAAATTTGCAAGGCTTATTACTAATGTGCCATATACAAAAACAAAATAAAACCACAAATTGGTAATAGGATATTTTGTTGAAATTTGTATTCATTCTGTAAAGAGGATCATCAACTGGATGACACCATTAGAAGCGCTGTACTCCTAGGAACATGGCCCCAGCAAAGAACGTGCTGTAAATCAAAATGGAAAAAAAGGAAGAAAAAAACCTTTCCACCATAGAAATTCATTGCCAGTTTATTAAGATCTATGGAGGGAATGCTTTTGGTTGATAAAATATATCAAGATGATCTACAATATTTGAGCAAGAAAGTCAGAGCTTAGTGCTGTCATATGCTCACCAAAGTAAAAAATGGTTGATAACACTGAACACTTGTGAAAAACTGAGAGAGAAAAAAAAAATTGTGCTTTTTACTTACATGTAATAATGAGTTTCTTTGTTATAAAACGAATATCTTCAAAATAGTCTGTAAACTAGCTTTTTCAATCCTGTAGATTGAGAAAACCTAATATTTTACTGTTAAATACCCTTATTTAAAAAAAAAAAAA
>NW_004443941.1:7755825-7758052 GCF_000243295.1 Trichechus manatus latirostris | reverse complement strand
TAAACTGTGTTATGCCAATTGAGCTAGATGCTCCCTGAGACCATGGTCCCCACAGCCAAGGCTGTAAATCTTTATTAAAGCAGACTGCCACGTCTTTCTCCTGTGGAGTGGCCTGCGGGTTAGCAGCCGTGGGCTTAACCAGTGCGCCACCAGGGCTCCTCAGTAACCTTACATTGTTGTTGCTGCGTGCCATCGAGTCAGTTCACGCTCACTGTGACCCTGTGCGCAACAGAATGAAGCGCTGCCCAGTCCTGCACTGTTCTCACCGTCTTTGTTTGCTGTGCTTGAGCCCATTGTTGCCACCACTGAGTCAATCCATTGCCTTGAGGGTCTTCCTCTTTTTCACTGACCCTCCACTTTTCATTGTTTTGATAGTGTTCTTTGAAGCACAAAAGTTTTTAATTTTGATGAAGTCCAATTTATTTATATTTTCTTTTGTTGCTTGTGCTTTTTATCATATCTAAGAAACCACTGCCTAATCTAAGGTCATGAAGAGTCACACTTATGTTTTTGTCTAAGAACTTTATAGTTTTATCTCTTACATTTAGTCAGTGATCCATTTTAATTTAATTTTTAGCTGCAAAGGGAATGAAGTACTGATACATACTATAGTGTAGATGAACGTTGAAAACATTATGCTAAGTAAAAGAATACAGACCCAAAAAAAAAGGTTGTATGATTCCATTTAGAGGAAGTGTCCAGAACAGGCAAATGCATAGAGACAGAAAGTAGATTAGTGGTGGCCAGGGGCTGGGGGCAAGGAGCAATGGGGAGTGACTGCCAATGGGTACAGGGTTTCTTCCTGGGTCAATGGAAATGTTCTGGAATTAGATAGTGATAATCAATGCACCAGCCCCGTGGGTGTACTAAAAACTGCTGAATTGTGCACTTTAAAATGTTCAATTTTATGGTATGTGAATTATACCTCAGGAAAACAAACAAACAAACAAACAAAAAAAAAACGAACCCATTGCCGTCTTGTTGATTCTGACTCATAGTGACCCTACAGGAAAGAGTAGAACTGCCCCATAGGGTTTACAAGGAGCAGATGGTGAATTCTAACTGCCGACCTTTTGGTTAGCAGCCGAGCTCTTAACCAAAACAAAAAGACAATAGGCAGTACTTGAACTTATAGCAAACTACAGCGTCAGCACCCCTTCGGAAGAGATTCTAATTCAGAAAACAGTTTAAATACTGGGCTAGTCAAATGACACACCGCTGCTGCCTGACGCAGACCTTAGGGCCCACCTCTGTGACCTCTGCGAAAGCTGCTCCTCTCTTGATACCGGTCGTCTTGGAAACATTGGCTTCCCGACTGGGAAGGGCACAAAAGGGAAGAGGCTTTCCCTCCAAGTGGGCATCACCTCCTGGCTGTCACGTCTAAGTCCCCGACACTTAGAACCTGGTCAAGAGGGCACCTGGAAGGAGCCTGGGCATTTCCCTAGTCATGACGCAGCCTTCTCTAGACATCCTTGCCCTACCTGGGAACACTGGTTTCAACTGTACTCGACTAGGGTGATTCAGTGTAGTCTAGCCGACTGCCCTTCACCCTTCCAGGAGAGCCTGAGGCCTCTCAGAGCCAAGCGTGCCTCCCCAGGAGCCGCCCACTCTCTCTAGTGGTTTCCGATTCACCTTGTGGTGCTGGGTGCATCATATACATGAAGCACACCTGGCCACAAAAACCTTCAACCATCACACTGGGTCACAGAACCGTGCTCCTCTCATAACAGACACTTAAAATCCTCAGTTTATGAAAAAAGAACAAAAACTGGACTCGGGCAAAACTTTTCAGGAGTCTGTGTGACCGAAGTGAAATGCTCCTGGACTTCCACTTTGACTCCTAGCATCTAACAGTAATCCCCTCTCAGGAGGTGAAATAACGTCCCCAAAAACCGCTGGAGAGACAGCTTAGACCAAACACTGGACCAAATGCTGAAAAATCTGCTTTCTAACCCCAAGGCAGGTCTTGGAGCAGCTTGGCTCATCTGTCCAAACATCAGTTTTCTAGTCCATGAAGCAAGGACGATTATACCGTCTCTGCCTAGGTCATGGGTAATCTTAAGAACCAAACTGGAAAATAAAATTGATCTGAAAGTTCTTTAAAATTTGTAAAGCAACAAACACGTGTGGAGTTTTATTATCTTTGACGTCAAGAACTTATGAAATTTTAGCAAATGAAAATTGTTGTCTCAATAATCCTAGTTATTAAACAGTGAGGCACTGTTTT
>NW_004443941.1:7753280-7755289 GCF_000243295.1 Trichechus manatus latirostris | reverse complement strand
GTCAATATAACTGCCACTAATCCATTTTATTACATCATAATGATAAGATTTACAACACATAGGGAAATCACATCAGATTACAAAATGGCAGACAATCATACAATACTGGGAATCATGACCTACCCAAGTTAACAGATATTTTTTGGGGATACAGTTCAATCCATGACAGTCACTATGAGTCAGAACCGACTCAACAGGAATGAGTTTTTTTATATAAAGGGTAGTTTGTGAATAGAGGCCATGCCGACATGACTCATCACACCAACATTGCTGGAGTTGTTAGAAGAATTCAGTGTAGCAATGAAGGCATCCCCACTGCAGAATGGCCAGTTGGAATGTTCCTATTCATCATCTTTCCTCTAACATTTTTACTAGTGAATTCACACAATGCAAAGACATGTAGTAATTATATCCTATTTAGTCCTTTATCAGAGCCCTGGTGGCATAGTGGTTAAGAGCTTGGCTGCTAACCAAAAGGTCAACAGTTTGAATCCACACAGCTGCTCCTTGGAAACACTCTGGGGCACTTCTACTCTGTCCTGTAAGGTCGCTATGAGTCGGAATCAACTCAACAGCAACAGGATTTTTAGTTTTAGTCCTTTATTATATTTCAGTGTTGCCAGCTATTAAAAAAAAAAAAAAAAGCTGAAATCACATTTTCAGAGAAGGAAGAGGGAAAATTCCCTCCCGCCCCTGCAAGAGTATTGTGGAAATCATGAGATGTTAATTCCAAAAAGTACTTTTCAAATTCTTTTAAAAGTACACTACAGATATTAGTTGTTATCTTAGTGGGTTTTTTTTTTTTTTAATCTATGTAAAGAAGACGAGCAGATTTGGAAGTTCAGACGTGTTGTTGCATAGCTGATGTGCTGTTTTGGGGTGTGGCCTTCCAGGATCCTATCCCCACAGAACCTGAATTGGGCAGGAACCCAAGTAACTTGTTGAAAACAGACAAATGCCTGAATAGTTCTGCCTAGTGACGCTTCCTAAACTGACCGTGGTCGGCTTAACCAGGGGAAAGTAAATAGCCCCTGATCATCAGAAGAAGAAAGGTCCATGTGGAGACCCCCATCCCGTGGGGTGTTGTTGGAGAGGAAGCCTGGGTTGACAGTGGGCTCTGACCCACCAAAGCCGGAACAGGGTTCCTGATGTTCTCAGGAACTTCCTGGAAGTCTTTAGAGGTGAAACACAATCCCCGGAGGGACAGCCGATCCGGTCAGCTTTGGCTGACCTGCCCAATGGACTGTTTTTATTGTTAGCAAAGATCACCCCACCCAAGTCAGGATTTTCAAACATTCCTTAGATTAATGGGAACTGCTAGTCACTCCTTGTTTTCTGAAGTGTGTTATGACAGGCATTTGATCTGTTCCTTCTTTGTAATTCAGGAAAAATTCCTCAGAGACTAGAGGGTGACCTTGAACAGGAAGCAGTGGACGTTGTTATTGCTTTCCAGATGGTTTTGGGGTCTCTGATGGATTGAGGAGATGAATTTTCTCACAGATGTTTCAATGGGTGCCACCAGCGGGGGCTGACACTGTTAATGTTGGATTATCCGGGGGAAAGGCAGGCCTGTCCTTATTCAGCACTCTCCCACAGCCATCTCCCCCTCTCCTTCTGGGCAGGAGAGGCGGCAGGCACATGTGGGCCTGCATCAGCTCTGGTGCCAGGTCCTGAGGGGATGGACGTGCCCTGATCTGCATGGTCTTGCGCTCGGACTTGCTTTGGGGACAAGGCGTTAGCCCACCCCACACGCATTCCAGGGCAAATGCAGCAGTCTGGGGATTTCATGCCAGGAGGCTGGGGCTGGAAGAGTCATATCTGCTGTCACAGTTGTATGCATCTTGGATCTGGTCAATTTCAGGCATGTGAGTGGTGGGCGAGGGCCCAGGCAGCCGGGAATGGTGGGCGAGGACCCAGGCAGCCAGGGGTGGTGGGCGAGGGCCTGGGCAGTGGGGGGCAGTGGGCGAGGACACAGGCAGCCAGGGGTGGTGGGCGAGGGCCTGGGCAGT
>NW_004443941.1:7749449-7753097 GCF_000243295.1 Trichechus manatus latirostris | reverse complement strand
GTGGGCGAGGACACAGGCAGCCAGGGGTGGTGGGCGAGGGCCCGGGCAGCCGGGGGCAGCCAGTGAGGGCACAGGCAGCCAAGTGGTGTCTCCTGGGAGGCTGACCCCAGAGCTAGAAACAGAGGGGCTTTGCCAGGAGGCTAATCCCACTGTGTGAGGGGCTCAGGAGTGGTCCTGAGCATGCCCATATTTGGGGAGAAGCTGCCATGGGAAGAGCTGAGTCTGTGGAAGCAGGAAGCTAATTTCCGAGTTCCAGCTCTGTCCATCTCCAGCTGTGTGACCCTGAGAGCGTACCTAACCTCTCAGGGTCACGGTTCCCTCGTCTGTTAAATGGTGATAATGCTAACAGCTACATCAGCAGGGGGTAGTGAGGAATAAATGAGATAATGCAAGAGGGGTGCTTTGTAAACAATAATTAAAAAAAACCATCAAATCCATTGCCATCAAGTTGATTCTGACTCACAGCGACCCCCTAGGACGAGTAGAACTGCTCCATAGGGTTTCCAAGGAGCAGCTGGTGGATTCTAACTGCAGACCTTTTGGTTAGCAGCCGAGCTCTTAACCACTGCACCACCAGGGCTCCGTAAACAATAATAGGTGCTAACATTTATTGAGCGATGCTGGGTGCCTGGTACTGTTCTATGAACTTCAAGTGTTTTAGCTTGAATCCTCACCAGTCTTTTGAAGTCACTGCTATTAGCTGCCTTGGAGTCGGAGGGACTCAGCCCGATTCATGGTGACCCCATGCAGAAGGAAACGAAATGCTACTTGGTTCTGAGCCGTCCACATGATGGCTTATGGATGGGATCCTTGTGATCCATAGGGTTTTCATTGACTGGTTTTTCAGAAGTAGATCACCAGGCCTTTCTTCCTAGTCTTTCTTCTGGAGGCTCTGTCGAAACCTGTTCTACATCATAGCAACACTCAAGCCTCCAATGACGGACGGTAATGGCTGTGCATGAGGTGCATTGGCTGGGAATTTAAGCTGAGTCTCCCTCATGGAAGGTGAGAATTCTGTCTCTGAACCTCATACCCTTTGAAGTAGATTACTATTACTATCTCCATAGAAATGGGGGTAACAATATGGAGTGGGGCACAGAGAGATTAATTTGCCTATGGTCAAACAGCCCCTCTTCATCTGTCAGTTTGTCCTACTGTGGGGGCTTGGGTGTTGCTGTGATACTGAAGCTATGCCACTGGTATTGAAATTCCAGCAGGATCACCCATGGCGGACAGGTTTCAGCTGAGCTTCCAGACTAAGATAGACTAGGAAGAAGGACCCAGTGATCTACTTCTAAAAAGAAGTAACCAGTGAAAACCTTAGGGACAGGAGCAGAACACTGTCTGATATAGTGCTGGAAGATGAGCCCCTCAAGTTGGAAGACACTCAAAATACAACTGGGGAAGAGCTGCTTCCTCAAAGTAGAATCAACCTTAATGACATGGATGGAGTCAAGCTTTCAAGACCTTCATTTGCTGATGTGGCACGACTCAAAATGAGAAGAAACAGTTGCAAACATCCATTAATAATTGAAACATGAAATGTACAAAGTATGAATCTGGGACAATTGGAAATCGTCAAAAATGAAATGCAATGCATAAACATCGATATCCTAGGCATTAGTGAGCTGAAATGGACTGGTATTGTCCATTTCGAATGGGACAATCATATGCTGTACTATGCCGGGAATGACAACTTGATAAGGAATGGCATTGCATTCATCGTCGAAAAGAACATTTCAAGATCTATCCTGAAGTACAATGCTGTCAGTGATAGAATAATATCCATACACCTACAAAGAAGACCGGTTAATACAACTATTGTTCAAATTTGCACACCAACCATCAGTGACAAAGATGAAGAAATTGAAGATTTTTACCAACTTCTGCAGTCTAAAACTGATCAAGCATGCAATCAGGATGCACTGATGATTCCTGGTGATTGGAATGTGAAAGTTGGGAACATAGAAGAAGGATCAGTAGTTGGAAAATATGGCCTTGGGAATAGAAACAATGCTGGAGATTGCATGATAGAATTTTGCAAGACCAACAACTTCTTCATTGCAAATGCCTTTTTTCACCAACGTAAATGGCAACTATACACATGGACCTCACCAGATGGAATACACAGGAATCAAATTGATTACATCTGTGGAAAGAGACTATGGAAAAGGTTAATATCCTCAGTCAGAACACGGCCAGGAGCCAACTTCAGAACAGACCATCAATTGCTCATATGCAAGTTCAAGTTGAAACTGAAGAAAATTTGAACAAGTCCACGAGAGCCAAAGTACGACGTTGAGCATATCCCACCTGAATTTAGAGACCGTCTCAAGAATAGATTGGATGCGTTGAACACTAATGACTGAAGACCAGACGAGTTGTGGAATGACATCAAGGACATGATACATGAAGAAAGCAGGAGGTTATTAAAAAGACAGAAAAGAAAGAAAAGACCAAAATGGATGTCAGAAGAGACTCTGAAACTGGCTCTTGAATGTTAAGTAGCTAAAGCAAAAGGAAGAAATGATGAAGTAAAAGAGCTGAACAGAAGATTTCAAAGGGTGGCTCAAGAAGAAGACAAAGTAAAGTATTATAATGACATGTGCAAAGAGCTGGAGATAGAAAATCAAAAGGGAAGAACACGCTTGACATTTTTCAAGCTGAAACAACTGAGGAAAAAATTCGAGCCTCGAGTTGCAATATTGAAGGATTCTACAGGGAAAATACTAAACGATGCAGGAAGCATCAAAAGAAGCTGGAAGGAATACATTGAGTCACTGTACCAGAAAGAATTGATCGACATTCAACCATTTCAGGAGGTAGCATATGATCAGGAACCGACGGTACTGAAGGAAGAAGTCCAAGCTGCACGAAGGCATTGGTGAAAAACAAGGCTTCAAGAATTGATGGAATACCAATTGAGATGGTTCAACAACGGATGCAGCGCTGAAAGTGCTCACTACTCTATGCCAAAAAATTTGGAAGACAGCTACCTGACCAACCAACTGAAAGAGATCCATATATATGCCTATTCCCAAGAAAGGTGATCCAACTGAATTCAGAAATTATTGAACAGTATCATTAAGATCACACGCAAGTAAAATTTTGCTGAAGCTCATTCAAAAGCGGCTGTAGCAGTACATCAACAGGGAGCTGCCAGAAATTCAAGTCCGGTTCAGAAGAGGACGTGGAACTAAGGATAACATTGCTGATGTCAGATCGATCTTGGCTGAAAGCAGAGAATACCAGAAAGATGTTTACTTGTGTTTTATTGACTGTGCAAAGGCATTTGACTCTCTGGATCATAACAAATTATGGATAATGTTGTGAAGAAGGGGAATTCCAGAACACTTAATTGTGCTCATGAGGAACCTGTACGTAGATCAAGAGGCAGTTGTTCAAACAGAACAAGGGGATACTGCGTGGTTTAAAGTCAGGAAAGGTGTGCGTCAGAGTTGTATCCTTTCACCATACCTATTCAATCTGTATGCTAAGGAAATAATTTGAGAAGCTGGACTATATGAAGAAGAGCAGGGCATCAGGATTGGAGAAAGACTCATTAACAACCCGTATTATGCAGATGAAACAAACTTGCTTGCTTAAAGTGAAGAGGACTTGAAGCACTTACTGATGAAGATCAAAGAC
>NW_004443941.1:7707315-7749119 GCF_000243295.1 Trichechus manatus latirostris | reverse complement strand
ATGCCTTTGAATTGTGGTGTTGGCGGAGAGTATTGAATATACTGTGGACTGCCAAAAGAACGAACACATCTTTCTTGGAAGAAATACAGCCAGAATGCTTCTTAGAAGCAAGGATGGCAAGACTATGTCTCACATACTTTGGACATGTTATCAGGAGGGCTCAGTCCCTGGAGAAGGACATCATGCTTGGTCAGCGAAAAAGAAGAAGACCCTTGTCATGGATTGAATTATGTACCCCCAAAAATGTGTGTATCTATTTGGCTGGGCCATGATTCCTGGTATTGTGTGATTTTCCTGTATGTTGTAAATCCTGCCTCTATGATGATAATGAGGGAGGATGGGTAGCAGTTGTGTTAGTGAGGCAGGAGTAATCTACAAGACTGGATTGTGTCTGAGGCAATCTCTTATATAAAAGAGAGAAGCGAGCAGAGAGACGGGGGACCTCTTACCACCAAGAAAGCAGTGCCAGGAGCAGAGCGTGTCCTTTGGACCTGGGGTCCCTGTGCGGAGAAGCTCCTAGGCCGGGCGAAGGTTGATGAGAAGGCCGACAGAGAGGGAAAGCCTTTCCCTGGAGCTGACGCCTTGAATTTGGACTTTTTTTGCCTACTTCACTGTGAAGAAATAAATTTCTCTTTGTTAAAGCCATCCACTTGTGGTAATTCTGTTATAGCAGCACTAAATGACTAAAACAACCCTCAACGAGATGGACTGACACAGTGGCTGCAACAACGGGTTCAAGCAAGCATAACAATGATTGTGAGGCTGGCTCAGGACTGGGCAGTGTTGCGTTCTGTTGTATATAGTGTTGCTATGAGTCAGAACTGACTTGACAGCACCTAACAAAAACAACAATGGTCAAACAGCTAATATTCGGCAAAGCCGATTTAAACATAGGTGGCACAGTGGTTAAAGTGCTCGGCTGCTAACCGAAAGGTCACCTGTTCACCAGCCACTCTGCAGGGAGAAAGATGTGGCATTCTACTTCTGTAAAGATTTATAGCCTTGGAAACCCAATGGGGCAGTTCTACCCTGTCCTGCGGGGTCACTATGAGTTAGAATCACTCAACAGCAGTGGGTTTGGCTTTTGGTTTTAGTCTGACTCTGAGCCACCCTTTTTCATCATAAGCAAAGGTATTATAATGTGGGAAATTTCAGCGTGCATTACAATATCCTTCCCATGGTGTCTCCTCTGTCCCAGAATCTTTCCAAGTTCTCTTTTCCCTCCATATTGTCCTCATGGATAATCTCATTCATTCCCATTAATCTCATTCATTTCCTATCACCTCTCTTCTTGTCATTCCCCATGTCTACAACTCCAGTCCAGCCTTCTCTCCTGATCTTCAGACTCACTGGTGGGATAGTCCCTCCTGAATCCCCCCAGCATCCAAACCCAGTGCTTCCCCCTACCCAAAACCCGCTTTCCTCCTGTGCCACTAGAACCCTCTCGGACACTAAAACAATATGGCGTATTAATATTTGACCATCTCAGTAGCCGAGTATTCAATCAGTTGTTGAGATCTGTCAATTCTATCAGTGTCTCATATTTGTTGTCTTAGTTATAGTCTCTCAAATTTATTGTAGGGGTTTTAAAACACGGCCTTAAACTTTTGGACACTCTTCCTGTTGAGAAGTGGAATCTTTGTCCCCTCTGCCTTGAATGTGGGTGGGCTTATGACTGCTGCAACCAATAGGGTAAAGCAGAAGTGATGACACAAGACTTCCAAGGCAAGGTTATAAAAGGCCATTGTTTGCTGGCACATAAGCCACCATGTAAGAAGTCTGACTGCTGTGAGGCTGCCATGATAGAAAGGCCACAGGCAGGCATTCCAACCACAGACCAGGCTGAGCCCAGACTTCCAGTCATCCCCACCAAGGTGCCAGGCTTGTGAGTGAAAAACTCATCTTGGAAGTGGATCGTTGGCTTCGGCTATCCCAGTTCCAACCTTCTGAGTCAGCCCCAGTCTTTTCAACTGAGGCCCCGGATTGTGGAGCAGAGCCCTACCTACTGCATAATAAAGTGGTGGTTGGTTCCTGCCACTACGTTTGGGGTAGTTTATTGTATTGCAATAGATAATTGGAACACCCATTATGTCCCAAACCATGCTCGTCCTTTATTTCCCCCTCCTGTATTTCTGCCGGAGCCCTGGTGGTGCAGTGGCTGCTAACCGAAAGGTCAGCAGTTCGAATCCACCAGCTCCTCCTTGGAAACCCTATGGAGCAGTTTTACTCTGTCCTACAGGGTTGCTATGAGTTGGAATCAACTCAATGGCAATAGGTTTATATTTCTGCCTTTTCGTTAATGACATTGCAGGTCACCCATTGGATTAGAAACTCTCTATGTTCTATACAGAATCAGTTACCAAATTCTTTATCTTCCATCTGTGTCCTCTTCCATTCCCGCCATCCCTGCCTCACTCAGTTCAGGATCTTAGTATTCCACTCCTCATCCGTGGATAAAGGTCTCCTAACTGGTGTCCCTGCCTTAGCCTCTCACACCCCGTTCATTGTCTGCACTGCTGCTGGAATTGGTCTTCCCAGATTCACCTGAGTCTGATGCGTCCCTGGGTACAATTCTCTAACGACTTGCCATTGCTGCCAGAAAGACTTTACAGTCAGGCAGCCTCTCCCCAGCCAGCCACACCCCAACCCAATGCCTTGTGCTCAGCCTGGAGCTACTCAGTCTTCCTAGAACAGTCCAGACGTATTTGTGCTTCTGTGCCTCTATCCATGCTGTTCCCTCCGCCTGGACCGACCACCGTCCTGGTATCTGTAACATTTTTTTCTGCCTCCAACGACCCCAAGCAGAATGCGCTGTGCCTTCATGCACATCCCTTCTGTAGCATTTGTCTCCACTGCTGGTGTCTCCAGGGCCTACCACACGGCCTGCCTGGCGTACAGTGGATACTCTACAAGTTATTCTAGGATTTCTGCTTCTGCTGCCCTAATTCAGAGAACAACCTTCACCCTTGTATAATTTATCTTCTTAAAATATAGCCCCAATCAAGTAATCTCCCTCTTAAAAACTGTATGGCCTCTCCCCATTAAATGAAGACAGAATTCCTTAGCATGGCATTGGTGACTTACACCCATGGCTTTGGGCTAAAGAAGACTTGGGGCAATGGTCCAACAGTTGGAGGCTCCCATTAAGTGGGGCGAGTTAGCATGTTGCCCACCTCTGTGCTACTTTTGACCCTCTCTCCTCTTGTCTGCACCCATATATTCTCCAGCATGGCACTGTCCTCAGTTTATGAATTCCTACTCATATATTATCTTCCTAATAGCCTATTTCTCTTGGACAAAGTATATTCTTCCATGCCTATGTTCTGTTGTCAAGTCTCTGTATCAAGTTTCAGGGATGCCCAAGAGGTCATATATCTGGGTGTGAAAACAGCAAGTTCACTTTATTACCCATTGCCTAGGCATTGGCACATAGACGCCTGAGATCAGAAGTAGTCCTTCCTGCCTCTTTTGCAACTATCCCTGTAACCAAGATGCCTCCTGCAATGTTCCTTTCTCTCTTATATGTGGTACTCTCCATAGTAACTGGTCGTACAGTCTTATCTGAGCATTTCTTGCTCTACGCCCCTTGTAATTCTTGCAGATGGAATCCTAAAATGCTGAAAAGTAATGCTGAAAATGGAATCTTTTTTTTTTCTTTTCTCTCATTTCATTATGAGCTATTTCAAGCACTTGCGTAGCCATGTACAGGGAACCCTTTTCAAAATGAGGTATTTTAAGTAATTAAATTTGAGTTAATCTAGTTGAGAAATGGAGATAATAAAAACTGTTTGAATGTCCACGGTTCCTTTTGTCATTGATGACATCTTAAAGTAAAAAGGGAAACTATCTCAGGGATAAAGGAATATTTAACATTTTTAAATAACGGTAAAACAATGCTTAGAGAACCAATAAATATACCGTAAATTTCTCCGGGAATAACTAATTCCCTCCAAAACAACAGGCTATTTTGTCTCTATTTAAAGAACTTGAACATCAACCAGTAACTCAGATTTTGGCCCCTTTTGAGGGATGTTATACACATTTTCCAAAATGCATGCTATACCAAGGAAGACAAAGCTGGGTCGGCCGGAGCATGAATGTGGTGGTCACTTTTCAAACCGAGCACTTGACAGATTTCTAAGTCTCTTCCCTTTTTTTTTTTTTATTGGCAAAATAAAGGAAAACAGAATAAGTCAGCGCTGAATTTTGGCTCCACAACGAGTAAGATATACATGTCAAGACACCCTCTCTCTTTCCCGTTTGGCTCCGGCACCCCACTCCCAAGCAGTTTGTGATGCACAGAAGGCTCAGTGCAGCTTCTACAGTGCATTTTCCTTCTGATGTGCAGAAGAGTATTTCTTAATCTTATAGGAAAGGCATTTTTTGTTTGTCTTGCTTCTACACATAGAAGAATGTCTGGGTATTAAGTAAATAAGAATTATCCATTTATGACGCTCATCATTCACACTTCCAAGGCTCTTTTTCCCCTTCAGGCTTTCCAGTTACCTTGTCGTTGTTAGCTGCGTGGAGTTGGACCCGACTCATCCTGAGTGAGCCCCACGCACAGCAGTCCTGCACCATCCCCATGGTCCGGCTGCAGATCATACCACTATGATCATAGGGTTTTCATTGCCTGTTTTTTGGAAGTAGATCACCAGGCCTTTCTTCCTAGTCCATCTTAGTCTGGAAGTTCTGCTGAGACCTGTTCAGCATCATAGCAACATGCAAGCCTCCACTGATGGACTGGTGGTGGCTGTGCATGAGGGGCATTGGCTGGGAATAGAACCTGGGTCTCCCATGTGGGACACGAGAGTTCTACCACTGAACCACCACAGCCCCCTCTCCAGTTACTAACATTAAAAAATACCCAAAACAAGACCCCAAACCTAGGAGCCATGAAGAGACAGGTAAGCAGATTTAGCTATATAAAAATGTGAAATGTTCATATGGCCAAAACATTAAGTTAAAAGATAAATGGAAGAGTGAGAGAAAATACGTGTAACACTTAACAAAGTATTCATATTCCTGATATATAAAAATATGTAAAAGCTCTATGTAAAGTGCTCCTTTGTTATTGTTAAGGAGCTCTGGTGGTGCAGTGGTTAAAGCCCTCGGCTGCTAACCAGAAGGTCCGTGGTTTGAACCCACCAGCCGCCCCACGGGAGAAATATGTGGCAGTCTGCTTCTGTAAAGACTACAGCCTTGGAAACCCCATGGGGCAGTTCTGCTCTGTCCTACAGGGTCGTTATGAGTATTTTGTTATTGTCAGTTGTTACTGAGTCGGCTCTGACTGAGGGTGACCTTATGTCTAACAAAGCTGAACATTGCCTGTCCTGCTCCATCTTCATGACCCTCGGTATCTTGAGGCCATTGGTTCGGCTGTTGTGTCAGTCCATCTCGCTGAGGATTTCCCTTGTGGGCCTGAGCGCCCTACTCTTCCAGAAGCTGTTGGTCTTTCCTGATGACGCTCCTACAAATCAGTTTAAAAATAATCAAATTGCTAGGAAAACAGGCAAGTCGTGGAAGAAATACAAAGTAAACACTGTCAAATAATTGCAAAATAATAAGGTACGCAGCGATCCAATGGGGTGTGGGAAGCGTCCTTGGTTACCTCTTAATTCTCTGTTGGCTAAAATATGAGAGGAAGTAGCTCCGACAGTAGTTAACACTGAGGCTGACGGGGGTGCCCTCCGGAGGGAGGAGGTGGGCTCCACACCGCAGAGGTGCCCCCTCCTGTCTTTGCTTTCAGCCTGTAGGGTCTACAGCTATTTATAAGTGCTCAGTTTGGATACCATTACCTCTACCTAATTTTCACCAAAACAGGCCTTCAGAGAATGGGCAAATGATTTCCAAGAGCCTTGCAAAGAATGTTACTCAGCCACAAAGAGAAATGAAGTCGTGAGGCATGCCACAACATGAATGAAACTTGTAAACATTATGTTGAGTGAAATAAATCAGTCACAAAAGGACAAAGACTGTATGATCTCACTTACATGACATCAGCAAATATATAGAAACCAACACTTATTAGTGGTTACCCGGGGTAGGGAGGAGAGGGCGTTACTATTCAGGGGGACACAGACTTTATGTTAATGGTGGCAGAATAATTCAGAAAAGGATCGTGATAATGGCTGTACAACATGAAGTACATAATCAATGTCATTGAATTGTACATGTAAAAATTGCTGAATTGACAAATATTTTATTATGTATATTTGTACCACAATAAAAATTAAATAATAGGATATAAGTTTTCACCTAAGAGAGGCAAAAAATTACAGATTGTTCATATATAATGTTGGTAAGGGTGAGGGGAAAAGAGACACTTTACCACAATTCTGTGCGAGTATAAATAGGTAAACTTTTTTGAAGGGCAATTTGACGAAAGTTATCAAATTGTAAGTGCATATATATTTTTACCCTACAATTCTATTCCTGGATATCTATCCTACACGAGTAACTGTACAAGTAAATAAGAGCATATTCATAAGGATATTCATTAGTTACATTATTTTAATTGCAAGTAATTGAAGAAAACCTCAATGTTCAGCAATATGACTCTTAAAATTCCGTGTGTACAATGAAATTCTCTACACTGGTACAAAGTGTGATCTAGGTCTTCTCTAAGATACAGTATTAACTAACTAAGCAAATCACAAAACGGATTATATGAATAGTATTATCCAATTTTTCATTTAAAATTTTTCAAATCATATAGCTCTGTGTGTGTGTGTGTGTGTGTGTGTGTTTGTGTGTGTGTGTCTAGGTAAAGATCTAGAAGGATACCCATCATAGCGTGATTATCCCTGGAGAGCAGGGATAAAGGGCAACTCCCTTTTCAGCTTAGACTCTTCAATATTATTTTAATTTTTATAGTGACATGAATTACTTTTTAAATTTTTAATGAAAACAATTGGAGAGGAAAAGATAATATCCAAAGAAGTCCTAAGTATATTCCTGTCAGGAGTATCAAGCCATCACATCTTGAGGATTCCTAAAAGATCATATTTACCTTAAAATCTCAAGTTCACTTTATTGGCCCTTCTCTTGGCACTAGACGAGAGATATATGATCTCACACTGGAGACCACGAGCTTCGTTTCTGATCATCTTCCCATCATTATTCCATCTTACACGTTTCTAGACACCTTATTCCCGTGCAGCTACATCTGACCTTGTAAGTTTATATAATTTAATTTCTAATGATGGCTGCGTTTAGCAACAGGCTCACAAAATTTCTGAAAATTTAACAGTTGGCTCTTGAGAGCCAGTGTGAGTTGACTCCAGCGTACCCCTAAGAATGCCGCACTGCGAGATTCTTTTTCCTGGAAAAATCATGGTCATTTTTTTCTTAATGGAAACCAGACCTCCCCATGTTTTGGACAAGCTGTATGTCTGTTTGTATGTTGACTGTAGATGTCTGTATGTTGCTGTGTAAGTGTGCCTGCATTCACACCTTCTTCGAGTGGGGTCTGGACAGCGTGTAGTAAACAAGGAAAGTCATGGGTGTTAGAGTCAAATAGACCAGAGACTGCTCTGTGTCAATGTGAAATTTAATGAACCTTTCTGGCCCTTAATTTTCCCATGTGTAAAATGGAGATAACCCACAACCAACTAACCCATTGCTGTCGAGTCGATTCCATCGCATAGCCACCCTATAGAACAGAGTAGAACTGCCCCGTAGCATTTCTAAGGAGTGGCTGGTGGATTCAAACTGCTGACCTTTTTGGTTAGCAGCCGTAGCTTGCTGTAGCTCTTAACCACTGCACCACCAGGGCTCCAAAATGGGGATAGCAATACTTACTACCTATGGGATTGTTGTAAAAAGAAGGGATGAAGCAAGTAGGGAATATATGTACACACAGAGCAGTTGTGAGGTTTCAGATTGACATATTTGAAACACTTGGCACGTCGTAAGGACTAATATGTGTTAGTACAGTACCTTCTTTCTTTAGCAAGGTTCCCATTAGATCCCCAATTTACTGAGAGGAGCTATTTGGAGCCCCGCAGAGCCAGGCAGAGTCAGGACACGGCGGGCTGAACTGGGCTCTTTTCTTTCTACCTGGTTTGGGGATTGGGCTGGCAAAAACACTGACGTGATCATTTTGGTGCCTGGCAACGGTCTGTAGTTTGATCCTGCCAATTACAGTGGCCGTTGTGGAGCTGGAGGTTCAAGAGATAAAACCGTCCTGGGTTTGTGGTGATGATACCCCTCTGGGTCACCAAGGCTGGATAACTCCTGCTGGTCATTCATGGCAAAAAATCGCAGCCTCACACAGTTTGGGGCCTAACGAGGTTTGCAGGGTGTTAGGCCTGCACCTAAGTCGGCCCAGAAAGAGCTTTTAGAAAGTCATTAACGAGGAGACTACCAATGGCAGCGATCTGAGTTCTTCCCGGTCAAGTGATCAAAAAATAAGCTTTCCACGTGTTATCCTATCGCTGGATTTTTCTTCTTCCAACATCAAAAATTTATTTTAAAATGTATTTGGGGAAATATGCAGGGGAGATTACAAAAAAAAATGATCTGGAAAAGAAGAACCCCAAGGAGTTTTCCCAGGAAACAGTATATCATAATTACACTGAAGTGCAGAGGTACTAGTTTGAACAACCACAGCAAAACGCAACTTCACAACATGCGTAGAAACAGACTTAAAGAACATGTAACAATTCACAAAAGGAAAAAGAAGTATCCAACACACCGGGAGGCCCTTCCCTCCTCTCTGTCTATTCAGATCAAACTCCTTTTTCAAGTCCCAGCCTGGTTCCCAAAGGCCCCAGAAAGCCTTCTTGGACCCACACCCCCTGAATGTCCCCAGCTACAGAATGTACCTGTAGTGCCCAGTTGGCACTTAATCACGCTCTGCGCTGTCATCCTTTGCAGTGATTCAAATTGTCCTACGTTTCCGTCTTCCTTTTTTGAGGACAGAGAGCATGCACTGTGTATTCACGTGAGCTTTCACGATAGGCGCTCAGCTTCCCAAACCAAAGCAAACCTGTTGCCGTCGAGTCAATTCTGACTGATAGCGACCCCGTAGGACAGAATAGAACTGCCCCATAGGGTTTCCAAGGAGCCGCTGGTGGATTCAAACTGCAGACCTTTTGGTGAGCAGCCAGCTCTTAATCACTGTGCCACCAGGGCTCCTCAATGAATAGATGAACCAGTGAAGCAACAATGAATGAATGACTGCGGCTTTGGGCAAGGCACAAGTTCTCTAGCCCTCAGTTTCCTCATCTGGCCTTACATAAGGAGATTACCTTGATTCAACTTAAAAAGGAGACTCTTGCTCTAAATGCAATTGTATTGGCCTGGGGTCACTGTGACATTTCTGGAAAGGCCCTTGCTTTTCTTCTCATCCAAACCAAAACCAAACCTACCACCGTGGAGTCGATTCCGACTCAGAGCAATGCCACAGGGTTTCCAAGGCTGTAAATCTTTACGGAAGCAGACTGCCACATCTTTCTCATCCACTGGGATAATAAAATAGCCAGGAAAAGGCTGCAGGTACCCATCTCAGATTTTATTCTCTGACTTCAATTTTCCCTCTAGTTCCTAACTCTTTTAGGCCAGTGTCTCCTCTCGGTGTGTGGCTGTTGGATCACTTTATCAGAATCATCTGTGGCCCTAGTTAAATACGCAAGTTCCTGGGCCCCAGTATTAGATCAGACTCTCGGGGGTGAGGCGGGGCCTGTATCTCCCAGGTGGTCTTATGTACACTAAAGTTTGAGAATCTCTTCTTTGGAAGAGAAGAGAGGGAAGGAAAATAAGCGTGTTGCGTGCCTCCTACGTGCCACGTTCGTACTGAAGATACCGACTTTGATTCTCACAACAGACTCAAGGTAGATTTGGTTATTGGTTTTCAGTGATGAGTCTCAGAAAGTGAGTAGGTGCTAAGCCTGGACTCTACGGCAGGCCAATCAATGCTCTTTTCTTGACATCACACTACCCGCCCAACCCCACCCAGAGTGCCTTCCCATTCTCATGCATTTGAGATCCTGGTTTCCAACTGATAGTTTTCCATATTGACTCAAACTGACCTTTGAGACGCTACTTCTCAGCTCACTGGCTGCCATGTTACAAGCGCGAACCGAAAACCAAAACACTAGTTGTTGTATAGTCACCTCTGACGCTTGGCGACCCCATGTGTGCCAGAGAAGAGCTGTGCTCCACAGGATTTTCAGTGGCTGACTTTTCAGAAGTAGATTGCCAGGTCTTTCTTCCAAGGCACCTTTGGGTGGATTCAAATCTCCAACCTTTCAGTTAGCAGCCACGTGTTAACTTTGCACCACCCAGGGACTCCAAAAGCTCAAAAGCTTCTTGGAATTCCTCATCCACCTATGGACATGACAGGGAGGACCGTGTGCTTATACCCTCTCTCCCAACCGCAGTGCTATGGAAACCATGGCTCCATGCCCTCCCTACCCGCCCCAACACACACACGGGCCAGGTGCTCCACGTAGACATGCTGCCGTGGGAACATGGGCAGAATACATAACTGGCTCTCTTCTTTCCTTTACAGACATTTCTAAAACCGTGTTTCTGTGGCAGTTTCTTTTTTAGCCTCCTTGTTTCCTTGACTACAGGTTGAGAATGACGAAAACCTTCTGGGTGCTTGTTAGTAGATTTTTCTCCACTGAACGTGGTGGCTGAATGACTATATTCCTAGTCCTGATTCAAAGTCTATTGTATTAATTATATCATTCATCCGTTTGCAACCAAATCTCAGAATACGTTTGCAGAAAACACCTCCCTGCCCAAGAATTTGGAGCCCTGGTGGCGCAGTGGTTAAGAGCTCGGCTGCTAACCAAAAGGTCGGTCGGCCATTCGAATCTACCAGCTGCTCCTTGGAAACCCTATGGGGCAGTTCTACTCTGTCCTGTAGGATTGCTACGAGTCAGAATCGACTCAATGGCAGTGGGTTTGTTTTTTTTGTTTGTTTGCCCAAGAATTTAAGATCCTCTCCCTCCTTACCGTATCAAGCTCAAGTTCCTCGTCTGCTCTCAAGGGCTGGTGCTGCCCCGTCCCTCCCTGCCCAAGCCTTCCTCTGCTACCTCTGTTCCAGACCCATGTGACGCCCCCAACCTCGATGTCTTTGTTCACACTGGTTCTAATGCAAGGTTCTAAATCCAGTTCCCAGCTAACTTTGTATGTGATCTTGAGCAAAGTTGTTTCCATTGATCTTTGGAGCTCCATTGATCGTTGGAGCTGCGGTTATAATGAGGCTTATTTTGTAACAAACACTGCTGCAGGTATTTCACATGTGTTTTTTCTCAAATACTCTTAAAAGCAGGTATTATTGTTCCTATGTTACAGATAGGGAGCCCCTTGGTGGTGCCAACAATTAACGTGCTTGGCTGCAAACCAAAAGGTTGGAGGTTCAAGTCCACCCAGAGTCACCTCGGAAGAAAGGTTTGGTGATCTACCTCCAAAAAATCAGCCACTGAAAACCCTGTGGAAATAGATAAACAAAACGTGGTACATGCATGCAGTGGAATAGTACTCAGCCATAGGGAGAAAGGAAGTCTTGACGTATGCCACCAACCTTGAAAACATTACGCTGGGTGAAATAAGTCAGTCACAAAAGGACAAGTAGTGTATGATCTCGCTTATACGAAATAACAAGCAACTGTCTAGAGACCAGAATGTGTTAGTGGTTACCAGGGCGGGGGGAGGGGGAAAGGGGCAGTCTTTGTTTAGGAAGCAGTGTTTGTGGTGATGGGAAATTTGGAAACAATTGTGGATGATGGTTGCACAACATGATTAATGTCATTGATATCACTACATTGTACACCTCAAAAATGGTGAACTGGCAAATGTTGTTTTATGTATATTTTTACAACAATAAAAAAAAGGAAAACCCTATGGCCTGACACATGGGGTCTCCATGAGTCAGAATCAACTGACGGCATACAGTTGGTGTTTAATAGAAGTCTGTAACTGCATGAATAAGTGACTGAACAAATGGTAGTATGTTAACGCGGGAAATGTCACCAAAGTTCACAAATTACCAAAAAATCCCGTTGTCCTGAAATATTTTTTTCCTCATACAAACGCCTCTTTTTACTTGTAAGCATCTGAACTTTAGGGCGTTAGCGGCTAGAACACATAAAGAGACTCATTCACTGGGTGGAAAGCAGGCTGAGAGAATATTAAATTCTTCCTAATGTCTGCATTTTTAGATAAAGCGACTCAAGTGCTGGAGGACATCAAACAAACTCAGGACTTTTCGGAAGAGCAGACTCATTAAGGAAAGCTGCTGAGATCCACTGGCACCTTTTAAGGAGAGGACAGTCACTACCGTACCCATGGGTGCCCACTTCACTAGAAACCCGTGTCCATTCAGCCGGGACCCTGGCAGCGTCACAAAGGCCGCGTTGTTCTCCCCAGAACAACTTGATAATGCAGGGAAAGAGTGGGTGCCCTGTGTACCAAGGGAAAAAAGGCAGCAAATGAGTCCCTGGCGCTGCCACAGCAGGTCAGCCTTCACAAAGTCGGGGACAGGCTTGCTGCCGAATAAACTGGTCTTAGCGAACTTGCTCTGGGAGTTAAAGTTCTATCAGATTTGAACTAAATACAGTTACATTTCCAAAACATGCAGCCAGTGCACCATGGGGAAAGGAAGACTATCCCTTCCTAGGGAGGGTAGATAAGTCATGAATAGTTGCGAACTCTTTATGAAAGCAAAGCCCAGGCCTTCTATTCCTCACTGGCCTCAGCTTCAACTCACTACTCTGTTTTCCCCACCAGTTCACACCCCTCTGTCTCTCCCAAGTCTCCCAAAGGAAAGCTTAAACTTTCATTACTCTAAACATTTTTTCTAAAATGAAAAATATTCAAAGAGGTTACCTTTGGGGAGAGGGATGGGTATTGGAGCAGAAGGCTCCAATTTGTTTTCCATTTTGTATTCTAACTTTTTACCGTGTGTGTTTATAAATTTTACTTTTTTTTTAGTGTTAGAGTTCATCAGGGTAGAATTATGATCATTGGATCTTCGTTTTTCTATTAATCTGTTTCAGAAGAAATCAAATATTTTTTAACTTTTTTATACTTAAAAATTTCTGCCCTAAAACAACAGTTATTGTTTCCATAAACAAAAGGCTTGGTTCTCGAAGAAAAATCTTAGGTTCATTCAGTGTCTATTCCCTGGAGCAGAATATTCCAGAACACCTTCACTAACCAGAAAAAATAATGTTTTCTTTTTTAAAAAAATTTGTATTGCTTAAGATAGCATGTTGTTGTTGTCCATTGATGTCAAGTAGGCTCCAGCTCATGGTGACTGTCTTAGTCTGGGCTCTCCAGAGAAGCCAAACCAGGGAAGCACATATATGTATGTAGATGTAGAGAGAGAGAGAGCTTATAAGACAGAAATGGTTCATGCAGTTGTAGAGGCTGGGAAGTCCCAAGTTTGTGGGTCCGATGTCAGGCTGGAGGCTTCTCCTGACTCACGTAGCTTCAGGGGCTGATGAACCCAAGATTGGGAGGTCAGACAGCAGGCTGCTAGTCCACGGGCTGTGGAGGCAGACGAATCCAAGATCAGCAGGTAAAACAGCAGGCTCAAGTCCCAAGAACCAGAGGTCAGATGATGACAAGCTGAATGCAGGATCCAGAGCAGAGCAAAAAAAGTCAGCGAGCTTTGCCAGAAAGTCCATATATATTGGATGCAGGCCATACCCCCAAGGAAACTCCCTTTCAGCTGATTGGCTACTCATAGCAGATCTCATCATGGAGGTGATTACATCATTACATAACTGCCAAACTACATCATAACTGCCAAAACACTGAGAATCATGGACCAGCCAAGTTGACACAGCCTTAACCATCACAGCAACCTTATGCATGACAGAACAAAATGTTGCCCAGTCCTGCACCTAACCATATATTATTCCATTATATAGGTGAGTGGTTCTTAAATCGAGGGATTTTCCTCTATCGGGACATTTGGCAATGCCTAGAAATGTGTGATTGTCACAATGAGAGGCAGGGGGAGTAAAACTGACATCTAGTAGGCAGAAGTCAGGGATGTTGCTGACATTCTACAATACACAGGATGCTGGCTTATACAACAAAGAATTATCTGGCCCAAAATGTCAATAGTACCAAGGTTGAGGAAACCCTGATACAGATATATAACAATCTATAATGACTCCACTGTATGATATGTAGGAATTCACCCGAAAGTTGTGCGCACAGAATAACTAATAAGATGTGTGTGTGTGTGGGGGGGGGAACGCATCTCCTAATTGTTTGGGAGACACACATATGAGGCTGAGATTGACTAGTTTTGGGGTTTTATCCACTCTTTTTCTATCCGTTTTCCTTCACATAAAGGCACTTGATAAATGTTTGCCAAGTAGAATTGAATTGATCCTTTATTCCTTATTCATTTATTTAATAAATGTTTGTTGAATCTGTACTATGCTATTATGTAGACACAGGTTTTAAGAGAGATGGCTTTCCAACCTTCTGTTCTTAATCAGAAAAAGAAGTATCCAGGCAATTTCTAAATATTACAATTGATATTTTTGGCCAGGATGTGTCTTTTGAGAAGATAACTGAAATTTTTTGGTATCTTATATGTTAAATGTGCATATAATTAATTTCTGGTATGGCAGACTTTGTCATGCTGTAATGATAAACAGGTCCTCAGAGGGCACTGATTCAGAGGATAAAACGAAGGAGATAGAACAAGCCAAGTAAGAATCTTGGCCGAGGACATGGGAGGGCAGGGTGAGCCTCTGGTACTTTCAATTTATAATTTCTGACTGGTCCCCACCCTAACCCATCGCCTCAGGACAGGAGGTATTCTGTACTTCCTTCCACAGCTAGAATGGCAGGAGGGATGTGCGTGTGAGGTCCCAGGGGCTGGGCTGGGGTCCCAGCTCTGAATGGAGTCATCGGGAAAATTCCCAACTACCTCTTCCTAAGCAGTCTTTCCTTTTGCCATGAATCCACACTTAATCCCCCTGTCAAAGATAGCCTCTTAAGAAACATTTTCCCTGAAACTGAAAGAAACCCCAGCACGACGCATTCTCTCAGAAGTTATGTAATAGTTGTGGCATAATTGATCCCTGAGCAAGTGACTTCTTCGAATTAGGGCCTAAAACTAAAGACGCCCCTGCACTTTTTCACACGTCTCTGTGGAATTTCCCCATCCATTGAAAGAGCGTTATACTTTTAGGCGGAATTTAACAAGAGCACAATTTCCAACCACCAGTGTAGCCACTTAATACAACTTTTTTGTTGTTGTTGCAAAAATATACATAACACAACATCTTGCCAATGCAACGTTTTCCACTTGTGCAATTTAGTGACGCCAATTCCATCAATCGTGTTGTGCAACCATCACCAATATCTGTTGCCAAGTTTTCCATCACCATAAACAGAAACTCAATGCTTCCTAAATGTTTTTTTTTAATGTTCTTTGTTTTTTTTAATGATTCAGAAAGATTTCTTTTTCTTACAACAACAACAAAAAAAGAAATGCAGATGGAAGAACTAAAATCAGAGAAAGTTGCAAATGTAATTCTCTCAGTTTTTGGTTGCCTTTTAAGGAAAACTTTAGGTTGGTGGAGCCCTGGTGCACAGTAGTTATGAGCTCAGCTGCTAACCAAGAGGTTGGCAGTTCGAATCCCCCAGCCACTCCTTGGAAACCCTATGGGGCAGTTCTACTCTATCCTTTAGGGTTGCTATGAGTCGGAATCAACTCCATGGCAACGGTTTCGTTTTTTTTTTTTTAGGTTGGTAGAGCAGCATTGACGCCAACCCGACTGGGCCCAAACCAGGCAACATGCTCCATTGTGGAAAGCTGGCTCTGGGCAGCCAGAACCTGCTGACCGAGGTCAGCGCAGGTCTAGCCTGGCCTCCCTCCGGGGCTGGAGTCTGAACAGGATTCTGACTGTCTCAGGCTATCCTCAGGGTCTTAGATTAGAGCCCAGCACCAGTTCCACCCATGACAGAAGCCCTGGTCAGGGTCCAGAGCCTGCTGTCCGTGTCTAGGCTCAGTGCCCTCGTCTGACCTGGAAGTAGCCCAAACCCTTTGGGGCTGCAGTGGTGGGTGCTGGGTCCAGGACCAGCTGAGGAGTCCCAGGTCAACCCAATAGCTGCTTAAATCCAACGGCTTTGACTGGAACCTAAAAATTATGGGAATGCGGCAAACCGTCTGCCTGACTGCATCTGGCCCTGGATCAGTCACAGTGGGTGTTCAGAACCCCTGGCCCTATGTAATCAATCAGACAGACAACTTCCACTAAGAACTAAAAATCTGGGCACACTGGCTGGCTCTCAATCACGCTTGTGTCAGTTTGGAGCTATGGATCGAGTTAAGCCTCAGCGTGCTCCAGGACTAACTCATTCCAGTTTCTCAGATGAGAACAAAGAAAACATCAGAAGTTACCCATCGGCAGCGCGATACATGCCACACTGGGCTGAGAACCGTATTTTCACTTTAACTCAGAATTTTTCTTTCTTGTATGGCTTTCACACAAATCTTTGTTTTGCTAAGTAATGGCGCACACACATAAATATATTTTGACTATATTACATACTGGATTTAATACGTGCTGGGCGGTGTTCTAAGTGCTTGACAGATACTAATGTATTTAATTTATAACAAAATGTACATGTTAAGAAGAGTCCATAAATTCCAACAAAGGGAAGACATTTTTTTGTTTTCTTTGTGACTGAATTTATTTGAAATGTTTTTAATTACTGAAGTAGTACATGCTCATTTGATGTAAACATAACAAAGATTTACAAAGAAAAAGTGAATCACCTTATCCCCACCTGGATGCATACTCCTGAAGTAACACCAGTGTTTACAGTGTGGGCTAGGCGTTCTGACCAAAAAACCAAACTCACTGCTGTTGAGTCGATTCTGACTCATGGCAACCCTCTAGGACAGATTAGAACTGCCAGATAGGGTTTCCAAGGCTGTAAATCTTTACGGAAGCAGACTGCCACATCTATCTCCCACTGAGCAGCTGGTGGGTTTGAACCACTGACCTTTTGGTTAGCAGCCGAGTGCTTAACCACTGTACCACCAAGACTCCTTCATGCCTTCTGAAGGGGGTTCTAAAAAAAAGTTTTTGAAAGAAACCCAAATCGCAAAGCAAATTAATTAATAGGAGATAATGGATAAAGAATAACATTCTTTCAATTAAAAAACTAAGAGATGAGGTAGAAAATCAGGTAAAGCAAAAGACCCATGTCCTCAGCCGGAAGGAAGCTCAATAGCATCGCTATAGTTGAATATTCTAATTAATGCTGTTGAGGTAGGAGAGGAGAACAAACCATAGGTCAGTGTACACCTGCAGGGATTGGTAGAGGGAACCATTTGAAATTTCAGACTTATCAGAATTGATCGGTGGATTTTTAATTGTTGGAAACCCTGGTGGCGCAGTAGTTAAGAGCTACGGCTGCTAACCAAAAGGTCAGCAGTTCGAATCCACCAGGCACTCCTTGGCAACTCTATGGAGCAGTTCTACTCTGTCCTATAGGGTTGCTATGAATAGGAATAGACTTGATGGCAATGGGCTTTGTTGTTTTTTTTGAATTTTTTTATTGTACTTTAGATAAAGGTTTACAGAACAAATAGTTTCTCATTAAACAGTCAGTACACATATTGTTTTATGACATTGGTTAACAACCCCACGACATGTCAACACTCTCCCTTCTCAACCTTGAGGACCTTTTTATGGTGAAAATATACATAGTCAAAGTTACACCATTTGAAAGTTTCTACATGTACAGTTCAGTGACATTGATTACATTCTTCCAGTTGAGCTGCTATTCTCACTATCCTTTTCCAAATGATTCCGTCACCATCATCTTTAACTCACTGTCCCCTAGGCTTCCCATCAAACCTTTTGAGTTGCTGCTGTCAATTTGATCTCACATAGATAATTTTTTTTTTGTACCTTAGATGAAGGTTTGCAGAACAAATAGTTTCTCATTAAACAGTTAGTATACATATTGCCCTATGACAATGGTTAACAACCCCATGACATGTCAACACTGTCCCTTCTCAACGTTGGGTTCCCTATCACCAGCTTTCCTGTCCCCTCCTGCCTTCTAGTCCTTGTCCCTGGACTGCTGTGCCTCATTAGTCCTGTTTTGTTTTATGAGGCTGTCCAATCCTCGGCTGAACGGTGAGCTTCGGGAGGGGCTTCACCACTGAGCTAAAAGGGTGTCCGAGGTTGGTTTTTTTTTTTTTAGTTTGGTAGAGATAGCAAGCACCTAGTAGTTAACAGACAGCTCCTTTCAAGAGTTGAGTCACATTCCCTTTTGAAAATAGTCCAGTTACCTTCTGATCATACACCTCAAGGGTCCCTGAGATTGCATTTTGAACATTTTGCTGTTGCATAAAGGAAATCCAGTCCTCTTCCCTGGAGAAAGGAAGTTGAGCAGCCTAAAAAGAACATCCGGAAACAGTGTGTCCACTGAGACCCAGCATCTTCAGAGAATCTTTGTTCTCGCTTGTGGTGTGTGCAGGAGAGGTTTGGTCCAACCTCCAGGAAGGTTTCAAAGCCAAGGGAAGCCCCCGGGCCAGGTGCCCTGGGGAACAGGGCTGCGGCTAGTCAGTGCCAAAGGGGTCCTCTGTGAGAACTAAAATGTAATACAACATAGTGGAGAAGGTTCTGAGAAGAGGGATTAAGTGGAATATAGAGAAGGACAGAAAACTACTGTGAACCATGCTAGATCACCATCTCCACCCTCGGCACAAAGTGAAGGCTTCAGGCTTGAGGGATCAACCTTCCAGCTGCAAAAATGTTACAGACTGAGCATCTTTGTCTTTCAAGGAGACCAAAACAAAGATCAAATAGTCCAGGGTGGGGGGAGGGGAACATGGAACCCCCTAGGTCTCTGACCTTCATGTCGCATGTGGTGTGGAAGCTCTGTTGTAGCATATAGTGCTCTATCATTGGACATTCAAAAATACACATGTTAATAGTTACTGCATATCTGCGCAGAGCTCACTGAACTTCTTGCCATAGCTAATCAATAATTCCCAATAAAGGCAGATGTCCTGACTTATACTTCAAAGTGTTGGAAATAGTAGTGGAATGTGACTAAGATGGTGTTTTTCTAAGGCTGTGGTTCTTCTCTCTGACTACACGTGAGAATCACCCAGAGTGTTTTTAAAATACTGGTGCCTGGAACCCACCCTCAGAAATTCTAATCTAATTGTTCTGGGGGAAGGCCAGGTGTGATCGTTAAGGTTGTGTGTCAACTTGGCTGGGCCGTGATTCTCAGTGGTTTGGCAGTTATGACATACGTTGGCAGTCGTATGGTGATGTGATCACTTCCATGATGAAATTGGATATAACGTGATCACCTCCATGATGGGATCTCTGTGAGTAGCCATTCAGCTGAAAGGGAGTTTCCTTAGGGGTGTGGCCTGCATTGAATATAAGTGGACTCTCTGGCAAGGCTCATGGGCTTTTGCTTGAACTGGATTCTGCAGCCGACTCCTGCTCATCTGTCTCCCAGTTCTTGGGACTTGAGCTAGCACCTTACTTGCCGTCTTGCCAGCTGATCTTGGGATTCATCGGTCTTCACAGCCTGTGAGCCAGAGCCTTGCTGTCTGACTTACCTTTCTTCGGTTCGGCAGCCCTTGCAGCTATGTGAGTCAGGAGAAGCCTCCAGGCTGACCCACAGACTTGGGACATTCCAGCCTCTACAACCACGTGAGGCATTTCCTTAATATAAATCTGTCTATATATGTATTTGGAGCCCTGGTGGCATAGTGGTTAAGAACTCGGCTGCTAACCAAAAGGTTGGCAGTTCAAATCCACCAGCCACTCCTTGGAAATGTGGGGCAGTTCTTCTCTGTCCTACAGGGTCGCTACGAGTCGGAACCGACTTGACGGCACCTAACAACAACAACAACAATATATATATTTGGAGTCCTGGTGGTGCAGTGGTTAAGAGCTCAGCTGCTAACCAAAAGGTTGGCAGTTTGAATCCACCAGCTGCTCCTTGGAAACCCTATGGCCCATAGGGTTGCTATGAGTTGGAACTGACTCAATGGCAACAGGTTTGTTTTGTTTTTGGTATATATATATTTATATGTTTTACTGGTTTTGCTTCTCTAGAGAACCCAGTCTCAGACACCAGGTTATCCCTATTATTTTTAGAAGTTCCCCTAGGTGATCTAAATGTGCATGAGATGTGAGAACCATAGGTCTAAGTGATTCAGGATCACTGGGATCCTAATTCCTAAATAACCACCCCTTCCTATAAGGTGCACAGAAAAGAAAGCAGAACAAGAACACTTTGTTATCAAGCTTCAGCCCCAGATCTTACTGTAGTGCTGTCCTGAGCTAGGCTGACCTAATGAGGAAGGCCTCTGAGTGCTCCCGAATAGCTGAGGACCAATGCAGACTGAAAGGCTAACTCCACCTCTCCATCGCCTAGCCCAAAGCCAGCTCTTACCACTCTGACAAGGGGACAGCCACACTTACCAGCAAGAAACAGAGGATGAGCACCAGAGAAACCAGAGAATTATCCTCAATGTCTAGAATGCTGCTGGCCTTGACCTCAAAAAAAGGAAAAAAAAAAAAAGTTACTCTGGCATCAACACCAACTCATGACAACCCCAAATGTGCCAGGATAGAACTGTGCTCCACAGAGTTTTAAATGGCTGATTTTATGGAAGTGGATTGCCAGGCTTTTCTTCTGAGGCGCCTCTGGGTGAACTCAAACCTCCAACCTTTTTGTTAGCAGTCGAGCACATTAACTGTTCGCACTTCCCGGGGACTCCTAGGCCTGTCTCAGGTAGAGGGTAGGGAATATAGAAAGGGGAGGGAGGAGGTCCCCAAGGGTGTTCCTCTAGGCATGTCGTGCCTAATCCTGGAAGAAGAAAAGAGTATCTGAAAAACATGTCTGGGGCCTCGTCCCTGAGGAAGCAACACTAGGCCAGACCTGAATTCTCCAGGCTCCTGAAGGAAGAAGAAATGAGGTGAGGGAGAAGTGGTATGCAGAAAAGAAGCCTAAGCCTCCTCCTCAGCACTCACCACTGCAGCTGGACAGACAGACAGCCGATGGACGCTCATGAGCAAGCAGGGGATGAAAGGACGAGAGACACCCAGCACCGCAGCACACCAGGCTGGAGCCGTCCCCGACTCTGCACCAAACACAGGGATACCAGATAATGCACAACACAAAGGAAGATTTCACGTACAGCCAAACTCAGAAGACAAAGCTGACACCCACAGATACCAGAGACCATGCAGGGCATGAGTGGGCACTATGGTGGTGCTGGGGAATGTCAAACCAAGATGTGGGCACGGGCAGTAAGTGAGGGGCCAGAGATACCAGCTGCCCGGGGCCTGAGAGCTGTGGGGAGGTATAGCTGAAACTTGTGCATAAAACCAGGACCCTGAAACAGTGCCCCTTCCTCAGAGAGGGCTAGGGAAAGCTCTACCCCTGGGTTAGGTAAGCAACAGGGAAGTTTGCCATCTGTCTGGGGCTTTCAGTGAAAAGAAAAAAAAGCCTACAAACAAAAAGTCTCTCATAGGAGCTCAGAACCACAGGTCTGTGTGGGTGTGGGCTCTAGATTATACCATCTGGTGGTATAAGAATCTCACACCAAGGAGTAAAGATTAAAAACTCATCCAGGAGCGATGAACCTCCTGGATCCATGGAAGCAAACAAAAAACTGGCCCAGAGGGATCCTTCCACAATACAGGGAACACAAATATGGGAATTAACATGTGCTAAAAGTGACTCAAAGGAGACCTGGTGTGCTAACTGAAAGGTTGGCGGTTCGAACCCACCAGCCGCTCTGAGGGAGGAAGATGTGGCAGTCTGCTTTCGTAAAGATTACAGCCTAGGGAACCCTATGGGGCAGTTCTACCCCGTCCTATAAGGTCGCTATGAGTCGGAACCGACTCAACAGCAACGAGCAATGGGTAAAAACAGCTCACAGTTAAAGCTTACAAACCACAGGATAGTAAACGCTCATGCATGAGGGAGAGTCAGGTGAGACAATAATGGGTGAATTCATACTGTCAGAACAGCAGATAGTAAGGCAACCTTAAAGAGATTTTAAATAGACTTAAAGTGATTAAAGAGATTTTTTTAAAGACAAAGAGCAGATAACCCATGGAGAGAGCAGGACATCATGAAGGAGGATGGGCAGTTCTGAAAACGAACCAAAGAGATTGTCTACAAACAAAAAATAGTGTTTATCGAAATTAATAATTTAATGAATTGGTTAAAGGAGCCAGTCAACCTTACAGAAGAGAAAATTCTTGACCCAGAAGATAGAGGCGAAGACATTTTCTAGACTGCAGCTCCGGGGAGTTGGGAGGTGTGGAGAAGACAATGAAAAACTGGGACCCATAAAACGGCAATCCCAGAAGGAAGAAATCCAGAACAACTGGCAATAGAAGAGACAGTGCCCGAGAGTTTGCCAGAATGAGAGAACAGGAGTCCTCAGATTCAAGAAGTATGAATAATAATCAGGACAGTATAAATAATAATAAGGACAAAATCCACTCCTAGAAACATTGTAATGAAATAGCAGAACTCCAAGGACAAAAAGAAAAAAAGACATTATCTACAAAAGAATAACAATTAGAAAAACTTGGCAAGCGAAGAAAGCAGCATTGTTGGTAATAGCCAAAAACTTGAAACAATCCGTGTCAATTGCTTAATGAATTAACAAAATTGGTATATCCATAATAGAAGATTATTCAGAAATAGAAAGGAACAAGTCACTGCTGCAGCATGGATGAACCTCATAAACATTACGCTAAGTGAAAGAAGCCAGAAACTACATATTACATGATTCCATTTATGTGAAATTCCTCGAAAAGGAAAATTTCTAGTGACAGATTATCTGGGGGTGAGGGAGGGAGCTGAGACTGACAGCAAATAGTCAGGGGGGAATTTACTGGAATGATGACAATGTTCTAAATCTGGATTGTGGGGATGGTTACGCAACTGTGTAAATTTACCAAAAATAATTACACTGTATACTTACAATGGGTGAATTGTATGTATATAAATGATACTTCAATAAAGCCCTGTTTTTTTTAAAAAAATCTATCAATAAGAACAACAACAACAAAATGTACAAGGCCCAGATGATTTTATAAATTAAGGTTTTACCAAACTTTAAATAACAGATAAATCTGATCTAATGCAAACCGTTCCAGGACTTAGAAAAGAGTAAGTGGCCCCATCATTTAAGAAGCTAAAATAATCTGGATTTCAAATCCAAGCATTCTAACTCCAAGTGACGGCTCTTATCCATCATACCACTGCCTCCCTGTCTGGGTCTGATGAGTTGGGAAGGGCTTTTTAAATAACACCAAAATGCACCACCCATAAAGGAAAAGATGGATTTTGACTATATTAAAATGTAAAATTTTGTATGACAAAAGACATCATACATGAAGTGCAAGACAGGCCACATCCTGAGAAAAAAATATTTGCCCTCATATTTTCAACCCAGAAAAGATCAGTAGCCCAACATAGAAAGAAATGACTACAAATCAGTAAGAAAAAGGCAGCAACTCAGTTGGAAAATGAGCAAAGGATATAAATAGTCATTTAATAGAAGAGGAACCTCAAAAGACTAATAAACATATGAAAAGATCCTCAATTCTCTGGTCTTCAGAAAAATGCAAATTATAATCACAAATGAGATACCACTTCACACTTATCAGAGTGACTAAAATAAAAAAAGTTCGGTATTACCAAATGTTGGCAAGGAATTTGAACGACAGGAGCTCTGATGTATTACTGAGGGGATGTAAATTTGCACTACCACCTGCTGCTCCCATAGAAGATGCTCATATCTTCAAGGAGACAGTATCACCTCTAAGTATACCTACGCAGACAGGTGCAGGAGGCCCATGCAGTGGTGTGCACTGCAGCACTGTTAGTGATGTGAAAAGACAGGAGAAGTCAGTAACCATCAATAGTGGAACAGATGACTGTGGTGTCATCATCATAGAATGTAACACTACATCTCAGAATGAGTAGACAACATCTACATGTATCAACACAGATTAACCTAAAACAGACTGTTGGATGAAGAGAGCAACTTCCAAAAAGTTATTGTAATGTAGTATTTATATAAAATATTAAAACACACAGGCAAATACATGAATGAAGCCCTGGTGGCAAAGTGGTTAAGAGCTCTGCTGCTAACCAAAAGGTCAGCGGTTTGAATCCACCAGCAGCTCCTTGGAAACCCTATGGGGCCATTCCACTCGGTCCTATAGGGTCGTTATGAATTGGAATCGACTCGATGGCAACAGGTTGGTTTGTTTATATACATAAATATATAGAAAAAGAATAAAAACATGGGCAGGAAGAAATATACATCAATAATAGAGAATTATTCCCCCATGGGGAGAGGTAATATCTCCCCTGTTGAAATTTGAGAGGTATTTCAATTGCACCTAAAATGCATTTCTGCCTTTCTTTTGTTGTTGTTTTTAGTTTTTTATTGTGCATTCGGTGAAAGTTTATATAGCAAACCAGTTCTCCCATTCTATAGTTTGTACATAAAGTGTTCCATAACACTGGTTTCACTCTCCCCATTTCTGTCCTAGGTTCCCCGTTTCCTTTCGTCCCAGTTTTCTCTCCCTTTCTGCCTTCTCATCTTTGCTTTTGGGCAAATGTCACCCTTTTGACTTTGCATAATTGGTTGTTCTAAGGAGCATGTTCCTGTTGGATGTTATTGTTTATTTTATGGGCTGTCTATGGTTTGGCTGAAAGGTGGTCTCTGGGAATGGCTTCAGTTCCAGTTCCGAAGGGTGTCTTAGGGCCATAGTCTCAAGGGTTCCTCCAGTCTCTGTCAGACTAGTAAGTCTGGTCTTTTTTGTGAATTTGATTTTTTGCTCTACATTTTTCTCCTGCTCTGTCCAGGACCCTCTGTTGTAATCCCAGTCATAGAGGTTGGTAGTGGTAGCCGGACACCATCTAGTTCTTCTGGTCTCGGAGTCATGTAGGCTGTGGTTCATGTGGTCCATTAGTCCTTTGGACTGATTACTGCCTTGAGTGTTTTGTTTTCTTCACTCATCTTTGCCTCGGATGGTAAGAGATCAATAGATGTATCTTAGATGGCCGCTTGCAAGTTTTTAAGACCACAGATGCTGCTCATCAAAGTATGATGCAGAACTTTTTCTTTATGAACTATGTTGTACCAATTGACGTAGATGGTCCCAAGTCTATGCTCCTTCACCCTTGAGCATAGGAACTTCATCCTGGGAGGTGTTTGGTTATATCTAAGAAATTGCCCTGACTGTGGCCCTTGTGTGCGCTATTGTCTATATTAATATATAAGCAGCACCTACAGTTATGTATGTAGAAATAGCCACTACCAAACCTATACCTGCAGGTGGGTGTGCTCCCTTACATCCTCCCATGTCTCTTGGTATACCTATCTACCTATGTGTCCACTCGTAAATTAGTGTTTGTTAATACTGTTGATGCAGGGTTGTCTGTGCTATAGTAATTACCATTGTTGCCCTTTGTTCTTGGGTTCCTCTCCTGTCCTCCCATGCCTTAGTCATGTTTTGCTGACTTCCCCTGTATAGTGAATTCCCTTCACCAATATTAACACGTGTCTTCCATTTGGTAGTTTTCCCTCCCTCCCCATGCCATTCCTGGTAACCATTAAAGAATTTTTTTCCCCGTGTGTAAACCTTTTCTTGTTTCTTTATAATAGTGGTCTCATACTTCGTTTTTTTTTAAGTGAAGCAAAGATGGCCAAGTGTTAACATTTTAAAAATCTGTGTATAGGTAAATATGTGCTGTTATATTTGTAATCTATATTTTATTGTGTGTTTGAGAATTTAATTACTTTTTTTACTTTTTAAGGGGGGAAAGCCCTGAGTATGTCCTTCCATAGATACTTTGGTGTGTTTCCTCTCTTTCTTTACTACTGAGATGGTGAGACAGCTGCAGTGGAGAAGTCTCCCGTGGCTGCCAGTACCCGCTTACCAAGGGATACCAGCTGTTCCTTCGCACAGCCACCACATCAGACTCACAATCATAGTCAGCATCCACCAGGAATTCTGCTTTGAAACAAAGCAGAGAGTAAATCTGATTTCCAGTGTAACACACGAACCCTGGAGTGAAGGAAAGTGCTTATAGAATTAGTGTTTTATGTGGATTAATGATTGGAGTTGTATTTAACCTACATTTGAGTGTTTCAAACGCTCTGGCGCCTATAAAATGCCAGGTTATGAATCATTCATGAGACTATCAGAGGAGAAATTGGAATCAGCTGGAGAACCAGTACTGAGGAGGTTCTGGACATCCAGGGACAGATTATCCAATGGGCAAGGTAAGCACAGTGCTTACCTTGCTTACCAGATCATCTGTAGTGAACAATTTCACAATTTTTCACCCATCAAAGGTTCTGCTTCTAGGTGTGGCTGGCATCTGTCTCTCTCCCAACCCCGTAGCACCTTCCTGCAAAATCAAAGCCTCTTTTCAAATTTATGGTCCCTGACAAGGGCCGATGACCCAGTAAGCAAGGTAAGCATGGGCTTACTTGTGCTTACTTACTAATCTGTAGTGCACAATGTTCACTACTAATTAGTAAGTAAGCACAAGTAAGCCCATGCTTACCTTGCTTACTGGGTCATCCGCCCCTGTGGACATCTGATGAATAAGAAAGTGGAATTAGAGAGAGAAGAGGCCTTGCTAGAATCCAGGCTTTGGCATTGCTGGGGAGGGGCCTGGTCTCTGGACTCCCTGCCCACTCTGAGACCCAGGCTGCAGACCAATGAAACGCCCTCCGGGGAGAGAACCAGAAAACTGTGAAGCTTTTTGCCCACTTCTTTTTCTCTCAGTGATGTTGTTTTATCTCTACATTTAAAATTGACCAAAACTAAACTATTTATTGTGCATGTTAGGTAACCAGTTTATTTGAGGAGCCTCATGTACAGAAGGAAATCTAATAAAATGACTTTCTATTTTCCGACCACTGCTTTCAACCACGTCCTGTCCAACACCCTTTCCATCCCAGGCAAATTTGCTATCTCTCGGATCACTTTTGGTTATTAAAATTGATTCATACCAATCTCATAAGGGATTCAAGGCTCTTTTGTGCTTCCCCAGGGTAGGTGTGGAGTGTGTGTGTGTACGCACGTGTGTGTGTGTGTGATGGGGCCTGGCTCTGAAACACAGTTGGCCCCTCACTGTTGGGGGCTGGCTGTGAGGCTTAAGAAATCTGCTTCTGTGGCTGGTCCTCTGTCAGTGGGGGTAGGGTGAGGGGGAGTGTCACTGGTACCCCACTGGTTTGGTGTGATTCCCTTTGAAATTAGAGGCTCGGAGCCCTGGTGGCACCGTGGTTAAGAGCTCGGCTGCTAATCCAAAAGTTCAAATCCACTAGCCACTCCTTGGAAGCCCTATGGGACAGTTCTACTCTGTCCTATAGGGTCGCTATGAGTCAGAATGGACTCCACGGCAACAGGTTTGGTTAATATCAGGGCCACCGAGAGCCCATATGGTGCCTGGGCCGATTAGAAAAGGTGCCTCCAAGCCCAAGGGAATCCTCTGAGATGCTAGAAATGTTTCCTACCATGTTGGTGCTCTCCCCTAAGGCACCCACAGGAATTGAGCAGGTTCTTCGCTCAGGCCTCTCAAGGCCAGCGGTGGCGCCCAGAGCAGACAGTCGGAGAACACGCCTACATGAGCACAGACCTTCCTGTGCTCGGATGCTGTCCAAGCTTACAGAGGCACAGGGCGCCTTCCCTTGACTCAATGCAGCTGGCAGAGGGAGGCTGCGCCCCTCACAAACTCTATTAAGGCCTTGCTTTTACCCTGAGCAGAATCTGTTCTCTATTAAACTAAGGACTAGCCAGTGAATCGCGATCAATAATTCATCACTAACAGCATCAGTGTCTTTCAGCTGTGAGCTAGGGAAAGAAGGACTGGGAGAAATGGGCCTCACCCATGCAGGTGATGATGTCTGAAAGTGAGAGGGGAAGCATTCATTCAAATAGCTACTTTGTTCTGTTGTAGGGGGAGGGGAGAGAGTAGAGGGGAAGGAAGACATGCCTGTTGCAGTCAAAGAACATTTATTATTGAAGAAGAAGGTCCTCAGATAGTTACAGCTAGAGGAAGGGTGGGCCCCCTTGTCTGACCACGTCCACCCCTAGCAGTCCGGCCACCCTTACTCCCGTCTGTAAAGGCTTTGGATGGTAATTCTGTCTGGGACTGGTCTGTGTTTTAAGCTCCTACTCGACAACGGTAGCTATGAGCATTCCACACCGAGAGGAAGCTGTGCTTCCTGAGAGTGTCATTCACACCAGATGGCAGGTTTGTTTGGCTCTTGGAACCCTGTCAGGCACCTTCTCCTTCATTTGAGATTTGCCATGTCTCAATCCCATTCAGTTTAGAGACCCTAAGCAGTTAAAGGAGCCCTGGTGGCACAGTGGTTGAGAGCTCGGCTGCTAACCGAAAGGTCGGCAGTTTGAATCCACTAGCCACTCCTTGGAAACCCTGTGGGGCAGTTCTACTCTGTCCGACAGGATCACTACATGTCGGAGTCGACTCGATGGCAACGGGTTTGGTTTGGTTTTAAGCAGTTAAACCTTCATTCCTTAAGAGCTTTTATTCAACGTTCTGTTTTCAGTTAAAACTCTCAAGTCTTAGGAAGGTTCCTGTATGTATCTCTCTAGATAGAAATTGGTGGAACTCTATATGACTCTTGGAACAGAATACTTTGATGAAGCACTGCGGCTGATCTGTGAATATGCTTTGGGTGTCTTTTACGTTGCTGAGACGTTCAGTAATCGACGTGCGTTCTGGGCTCTGTTTGGCATCAGTCAGGAGTCACAGAGCTGAAATACAGCTGCTATAAACGGCGCTGACACCTTCTAAATGCAGAGGCCCAGCTTCTGTCAAACACTGAAAATGCTCTTTCTTTGTAGGACCGGTAAGGTGACTATCTTTCTCCCAATGAAATCGTGTATTTCTTTGTTTTATTTTCTTCCCCTTAGTTTCAATTTTTATGGCACATTCATTTCCCTGTCAAATGTGCAGTCATTTGCATTTTCTGTTATCCACATTAGTTAAAAATTCTTCTTCCCTCAAAAACGATCATTAAACCTGAAATATGGTGACCCCTGACTCTCTCTCTCTGTTTCAGTTGTAAGGAGTGGCCTGGTTTCCATAGAGGAAAGGGTGAATCATAGTCATCTTCGCAGATGTGAAGCACACGGGCCTGAAATATTTATAACATGTGCAGGTCAAGGATAAGTGCGCTCTGGGTGATTGTATGCATGCTCTTAGCAGGAGGCACAGCCTAATGGTAGGTCGAGAGAGTGACAGTTCCAGATAACACAAGCCTTTTCCAAGTGCCTCTGAAACGTTTCACAATTTCTGTCATTCGAGTCATCATGGTGAAGGTCTTAAAGACCTGCCACGTCCCTTCATAGAAGCAAGCAGTTGGTTCATTCTCCTCCTCTGGGTATGTCTCAAGGCTCCAGTTTCCCATCAGAGAAAATTACAGGTGTCATAAATGTGAAAGCGTGTGTTAAGAATTCCAGGAGCCCGATCAGAAATCCACCATTAAGGTTCCCAAGCTGCTAATGATGGACAATACTAGCTGATCGTGGAACATGACCTCACCTTGGCCTTTGGATGATTTCGTGGAGGCATAAGAAACAAGATACCAATATTTCTGCAGCCTACCCTGTCCCTTTTCTCTTCTCTGTGGTATATGTATACTGTGCCGTTTTAGCTAAGTTGGAACTACATTTCTCAGAATTCTCTTCCTTGCATAGTTGGCTTAGGTCAGAAGAGGAATTCTGTTTGAGACTTAGAAGGCAGAAATGAAGCTGCTATGTTCTTTTTATGCCCAGAAGGCCATGCTTGCACCTGGTACTGCTGCCCTGACATGTCGCTGATCTGGTGGCTCAACTGGTTGGCATGGGCTGCAGCTGGACCCACAGCTCCTCCAGTTCCCAGATATCCTTGGTCACCTTCTCTTGCTCCTGGACCAGGTGCCCTCTCCAGGTCTCTTCTCTGTGTAAAGGGAGGCTTCGGCTTCTCCAGCAGGACACCCACGTTGTAGAAGTTGGAGGCTTGTAGGTGGCTGAGTCCAACATGAGTTCCACCCCATCCTCAAGGGTTCAGCCTCATCCAGTGTGTCTGTACTTCCCCATTCACACCTGTCTTTCCTTCCTGACTACCTACTCCACTGCCTGCCAGCTCCAGGACCACAGGCAGAAGCAACAGTCTCACACGGACTGTTGAAACAGCTCCGCTAGCTGCAAGTCCCTATAAAAAAGTCTTTATTATTACATCACCCCAAGTGATTCTGGGAAAACTCTGATGGGTACACTAACTTTACTTGGTTGGGTGCATTTTGGCGAATAAGGGAAAAAGAGATTTAGGTGATGACTGTTAAGATTTCCCCTCCACTAGTCTCGGAGCCCTGGTGATGCAGTGGTCGATAGCTTGGCTGCTAACCAAAAGGTCAGCAGTTGAAATCCACCAGCTGCTTCTTGGAAACCCTATGGGGCAGTTCTCCTCTGTCCTGTAGGGTCACTGTGAGTTGACATCGACTCGATGGCAACGGGTTTGGTTTTTTTGTTTGTTTGTTTTTAGCCTACAAGTAGCTAACAACCTAGACTCCCTGGGCGGTGCAAATGTTTAATGCGTTTGGCTGCTAACCAGAAGGCTGGAGGTTCGAGTACACTGAGAGCACCTCAGAAGAAAGGCCTGGCAATCTACTTCTGAAAACTCAGCCATTGAAACTATAGAGCATACTTCTCAACAGCAACTGACGGCTTTTAGCCTCAACCTGGATGGGTAAACCCCAATTAAAATTCACACGTTTCTATCTGGGTCAGCCACCAGCTGCTGCTTGGAAACCCTGTGGGGCAGTTCTCCTCTGTCCTGTAGGGTTGCTGTGAGTTGGAATCAACTCGACGGCAACAGGTTTTTTTTTTGGGGGGGGGTGTCAAACACCTGAAATTTGAGTCAATCTTGTCATCACCTTCCATCTGAGTTCTCAGAGCAGCCTAAGGTTTTTAAAGCAACTTTGTTTTGGGTGGTTGCCCCATGTCCCACATGAACAACTCCAGGATGCGTTAGTGGAGCACTGGGTGGCCTTCACCTTTGAGAGCCCCCCTCTGCCAGTCCTCCATTAGAGCTGGGCAGGATGGGGACACGGAGGCACTCTCACCTACCCAGTCAGCCTCCCACCACACTATAAGATGTATTAAGAAGATGCCTTCTCAGGGAAAATGGCAATCCCATTGCAGGGACCACCAGTGAGAATTTATTTGACTCTTCTACATGGGTGGGTGTGTTGATTTTAAAGGATACGTTTTAAATTATGAGAGCTGCCCAGAAGCCACAAAAAAAATATTTTTTGGCTACATGCATATTTATGTACAGATAGCCTGATGAGGTCTGAAAAAACACTCTAGGAAGTTCTCAGTATTAATCCCATGACTGAACTTTCCTAAATACAATCCTTGGGTTTTTTGTTTTGTTTTGTTTTAACATGAGAGTTTCTCTTGGACCAGACTTAGGTATACAGGTCATGACTTATAGAGGATCTTAAATAACCCCAACCCTAGACCAATAAGAGCAGTTTCCAAACACAGCTGCTTGACAATTGAGATTGCCAGTGTTCCTTTTTATGAGAAGGAAAAGATTTTTTTTTTTTTTTAATCTGTTTTCTTCCCTCTGGAGTTTGTTTTTTTTCATTTAATCCAAGCAGGAAGACTTATTTTTTTGTGAACTCCAAACATCCATCCTGAAGTAATTTCAGGGAGCTCTTTTTGCCTTAATAATTCTTATACCTTGGCTGAATTATGCTGGATTCATTCCACATAATTTCAAGCAAATAGAGTAATCTCAGTCCAGCCGGGCCTACGATAGTTACCTACGTGATCCTGGCAGGAAGAGGGTCCTAGAAACGAAAGCCAAACCTTATCCAAATAAAGAAGATGGCATCTTTCGGTGTAATCTTCCATATTCAGGTTCATCAGTGTGGACCATTAGATTCTTGAATGTCCTTATCAGGCTTGTTACGGTGATAATACATAGCACCTATCTCTTACCCATTTAGGTTCAATGACAATGAAGACCTAGGCACAGATGTCAGACGAGTGAAAATCAAAATTATCAGCTTTATTATCAAGAAAGGTTAAGTTAGAGGACATAGCTTCTTGTGTTATGGATTGAATTGTGTCCCCCCAGGATATGTGTTGAAATCCTAACCCCTACTTGTGTAGGAGCTCTGGCGGCGCAGTGGTTAAAAGCTTGGCTGCTAACCAAAAGGTTGGCAGTTTGAATCCACTAGCTGCTCCTTGAAAACCCTACTGGGGAGTTCTACTCTGTCCTCTAGGGTCACTGTGAGTTGGAATCAACTCAATGGCAACGGGTTTTTTGTTTTTTTGATAGCTGTGTATATAATCCTGTTTGGAAATAGAGGTTTCCTTGTTATGTGACGAGTCCAGTCCGTGTAGGGGGTGTCCTAAATCTAGTCACGTCTGAGTTCTGAGGAGCCACACAGACACAGAGACAAGCAGGAGAAGACAGACAGCACTTGAGTATCCCCGAGGAACGCTAGGGCTACAGAAGCTGGAAGAGACAAGGGTCTTCTCCTAGAGCTGACATCCAGGATTCAGACTTCTAGCCTCCTGAACTATGAGAAAATACAATTCTGTTCTTCAAAGCCACCCACTTGTAGCATTTCTATTGTAGCAGCACCAGGAAGCTAAGACCGCTTGGATGTGCAACACCAGGCTTCTCCACACTCCCGCAGTCCAGGCACAGACCTCTAGGCACATCCCACTGAACTTCCGGCATAGTCAGGAGCAGCTGAGTCAGGAGATCCCAAAGGAGAAGAGGGAGGGAATGAGCCGACATGCCCAGTTCCTTCCTCCAGAATCCCACATCAGAGAAGTCACTGCTTCTCCCATCAGGAGAAGAGAGTAAAGCTTGTTGGAGAGACGCCAAGGTACCCTAGGGAAGTTCCTCCCCATGGACTCTGCTGCCCTGCCTGGGCTCTGCTGTCTCCTGCCAGTCTCCGCCATGGCTGCTAGAGCATGGGAGGCTTCAAGGAACCACAAGTGGCCCTTGATCTTCAGTAAAGCAGGAGAGAATGCTTCTATGCTTTTTATGTTATACTTTTGTGGTTGCATCTTGCTAACAGAAGCCCGGTTTTACTCAGGATGGCAATGTACCAAGCTAAATACTTTCTTTCCCAGCTTCCCTTGCACCAAATGATGGTCATGTGACACAATTTGGACCAATGAGATGTAAACAGTTGCCTCCTGAATGTTTCTGGGAGGTATTTTGTTTTCCAGATTAACATATATATAGCTGGTAGTATCCTCCCATTCCTTTCTTTATGCCTTGGGCTGGAAATAATATCCAGGGTTATAGATATTTTGCAATTATGGGGAGTCAAGCATGAAGGGAAAAACTGACACATTAGGATGATGAAGCAGATATATAGAAAGAGACTAGGTTCCTAGTGACACTGTTGTTAGCTGAGCTAACCCAGTGTTAGGCTACTTCTGGGTTTCTTGTTCAGTGGAAAAGTAAAAACAAAATAGACATTGGTATGAGACACTGTGAGATGGACTTTCTCTCACTTGCAGATAATTGCAGTCTGAACTGGTTCTGGTGGCTGTTAGCTGTCGAGTCGATTCTGACACATGGCAACACCGTGTGTGCAGAGTAGAATTGCTTCATAGGGTTTTCAAGGCTGTGACCCTTTGGAAGCGGATTGCCAGACCTGTCTTCTGAAGTACCTCTGGGTGGGGTCAGACTACCAGTCTTTTGGCGAGCAGTTGAGGACTTAACCTTTGGTGCCACCCATGCTACCCTGATTCCCAAAGCAGCCTCGGGAGGGACCCTCATGAAGCAGCAGAGGAGGAAGGAGGCTCCTTGCCCTCTCCCTCCTCCCCCACCCCAGCCAGAGCATCCAAACCAACACTGGTGGTCATAGGGGTGAAACATGCTGTGGCCATCTTACCCCTAAACCACTCCCCATCCAACCTTCATAATAACACTAATACAGCTAATAATGGCCTGTTGCTTCACGCCCACCACTCAGGGGCTGTTAAATTCCACTCTCACTGCCTGCGCCAAGCCTGAGGTTCACCACTCACTGACAGTCTCCCAGCTTGCTTTCTTGAACCTAACGGTCAGCTAACTTGCTACATCACCTACCATTTAGAAAAGAAAAAACAGGATAAGTGAGAATTGTGTTTCTAATAAAAAATCCATTTATAACAAGCTATTTTGTCACCAACTTCTTCAGCTTTCAGGCAATCAATTCCCTTCTCAGCAAACTCAGTAACTCATTATGATCTTGTACTGAGTAGAGTCACAGGCTGAGCTGGAGAGTCCCCGGTACTCTATCCATAAAGAAATCACATTCTCACCCTGCAGGCTGCACAGCCTCAAATCCCAGGGAGTTCCGTCTTACATAGTTTAGTAGTATTCTATGCTAATGAAAGGCAGCCAGATGTAGGGAGGAAGAGAACTCACCACCACATTGTACTCTACTAGGCTGCTTCCTGAGACGCCTGAACTGGAAAAAGCCTGACAGCCTAAGATGTCTGCATTCTTGCTTTCTTTCAATCTGAAATATTAAATAATATTTTTTTTCTACCAAGAAATGTTAACAGACCCAGTATACCTTGTAACACATAAATACTTCACAGGTTATGGGTTTTTCATTTCCTTGTGAAAGACTGTATAGAAATATTCTTTTAAGTTCATCTGTACGTTTTTGTGATGTTGCCTGTGACTTTGTGGTTTCTGTATACTTGGATAGCTCTGTGTGCCAATGAGTCTTATTTTTGTCTGGCTGGATCAGTTAGACTGTGTATCAGTTGGAATTCATTGAGCTGCAAATAACAGAAAACCTAAACAGTGATTCAAACTACAAAGACTTTTACTGTTTAGTTATCAGGAAGTCTTGCGGCAGGCTGCTCCTGAGTTTGTTCAGGGATTCAGTGATGTCATCAAGTACCAAGCTCCTTCTATCTTTCCTCCCTGCCAGCAATGACATGCTCTGACTTATATTTTAAAGAAATCAGTAGCTGCTGTTTGGAGAATAGGTTGGGGGAAGAGGGATATCAGAGGCCAGTCAAAGGTAAGAGAGCAGTTAGACATTATTGCACTACTCTAGGCCAGAGGCGCTAGAGGTTTGAACTAAGATGGAGGTGATGGGGCTGGTGAACAGTGGTCAGATTCTGGATAATTTTTCAGGATAGCCCTTACAGATTTGCTGATAGGTTGAGACTGGTATATAAAAGAAGAGGAGGAATCCAGGATGACCCCTAGACTTTTTGCCTGAGCAGCTGTGTGAATTGGTAGTGCCATTTGGTGCCATTTACTGAGTTTTGGAAGACTGGGGTGGGGGAGGAACAGGTTTGGAGGAGAAGACCCAAAGCTGGAACCTTTTAAGTTTGAAGTTAGATGTCGTCCCGGTGAAGATGTTGGGTTGGCAGTTGAATACATTTGTTTGGAGCTCAGAGCAGAGATCCGAATTGGAGGTTTAATTTTAGAATCATCTGCTACAGATAGTATTTAAGCCACAAGACTGATGAGATCATCAAGGGGGTGAGTGTAGGTGGAGAAGAGAAGACGCTCTTCAACAGGTTGGGAAGATGAAGAGTGTCCAGCAAAAGATACTTAGAAGGAGTGGGCAGAGAGGTGGGAAGAGAACCATAAGACTTGGAGGTCCTGGGAACCAGGGGAGGAAACAGTTACAATTAACTGTGTCAAATGCTGTGGAAAGTCCTAGTAAGATGAAGACTAAGCACCGACTGTTCTATCAGGTATCACAGTTCAGAGTTCCCGACAGAGCAGGAAAAAAAGGTAGCACAAAATTCAAACTCACAGAAAAAGACCAGATTTACTTGTCTGATGGTACCTGGAGGAACCTCCGAGACTATGGTCCCTGGACACCCTGCTAACTCAGAACTGAAGTCCCGAAGTCCACCTTTCAGCCAAAGATTAGAGATGCCTATAAAACAAACAAAAACACACATGACGAATGTGCTTCTTAGTTCAATCAAGTATACGAGACCAAATGGGCAACACTTGCCCAAAAGCAAAGACAAGGGAGCAGAAAGGGACAAGAAAACTGGATGAAATGGACGCTGAGAACCCAGGGCGGAAAGAGAAAGGAGGAGAGTGCTGACATGTTGCGAGGATCGCAACTAATGTCATAAAACAATTTGTGTATAAAATTTTTGAATGAAAAATTAATTTGCGCTGTAAACATTCACATAAAACACAATAAAAATTTTTTTAGAAGATGAAGACTAAGAACTGGTCTGTAATTATTCTCTGGAGTTTGACAAATTCCCAACAAATGTCAAAGGTGGATAACAAGACGTGGAAAGCAATCTCAGGAACCAGCTCTCCCTGGACTATTTCAAAGTGACCTTGACAGGATTTCGATTTGTCTTTATGTGAGTAAGGAGTCCCTGGGTGGTGAAAACAATTGAGTGCTCAGCTATAAGCAAAAGATCGGCCACTCGAAACCATCCAGTGGCAACTTGGAGGAAAGCCTGGCAAACTACTTTCAGAAAACCGGCCATTGAAACCCTATGGAGCAGAGTTTTACTCTGACACACATGGGGTTACCACGAGTTGGAATTGACTCTACAGCAACTGGTTTCATGTTAGGACCAGTCAGCTGGTACCTGGCAATGACACAACTTGCAATACCTTTTTGGAGATGTATACTGTCATACTCGGGTACTCCTAGGACTGCACTGGGGGTTCAATGGAGTCGGAAGCAATTCAACGGCAATGGGTTTGGGTTTTCTTTTTTTTTTAAGTGCCGACTGTGAGGCACAGGCTCTGGCACGCTGTAATTGCTCAACAGTGTCAGCATTAGCCATTACGATTACCCGCGAGTCTCACTCAGCCTTTGTCTCTCATTTCAGGCTGTTGCTGAGCAGTGTTCCAAGATAAGCACCAAGTTTTCCGGATTTGATTGAAAGTAATCACAGCATCGTAGAGCTGAAAGGACTGTAAAGTTTAATTACTCCATTCCCTTCAGTTGACAGATAAGAAAACAGAGATCCGGTGAGATTATGTGACTTTCTGCAGGTCACCCACGAAGTTAGTGGCAGCTCCTAGACCAGAACACCGGTCTCTCAGTGCTGAGTCTTTGGAATTAGTTACAGTAAAGCCTACAGTTAGAAAATTGAACCTTCCATGTCAGGGAGCTTTTTACAAATAACTGAAGCTTGTTCCTTTTGACTGCCAAAACTTAATCGCCATCATCATCACCATCACTTTGATTAAAACCGTCTGCACAGTGGAGTTATTCTAGTCTAGAAGATTTAAAATCCTTAAAGTCAACTTTTCTTGTTACCCTGTTTCATCACAGTTGCTTTAAGCTTTGAGCAGTCCTTTTGACTTGGAAAGCAAGTGACAACTTCATTTAATAGTGCTATGATATTGTCAAAGTGATGGCTTGATATTTTCTGGAAAGACAGAAATTCAAGGAGTTAAGGGCAGCAACAAGAACATGACTTTGCATCTAAGAATATCCACGTTTATAAGTGTATAATTATTTATATTACAGATATACATATATAATTATAAGCGTATTGTTATGGATATTTCAGTGCAAGACACAGATCTACAATTTATGGAGAAATTAATCTTAAGTGAAACTGAACCCTTCATGGCCTGCTATAGCTACTGAACCAACCTCAGTGACATGAGTCTTTCTTGACTAAGACAATGCAGCTTGAGTGTCTGTTACTTGCAGTCAGACCCAACCTAACTGATACAGAGAGTGAGATCTGATCAATGAGTAGCAATTAGCCTCATAAAGAGGCAAGTCCCAGATCTACAGCTTGCAGAAGTTCACGTAAATGAGGCAGTTTGATTTCCAAGTAAATATAAAATACAGGACAACTCCTACATATCCTTAATTATCAGCTAGATAGCGTAATAAAAAAGAGATGTGATTTATAATAAACACACACACACTTGCACTCACAAACTTCCAAACTTAAAGGGAACTACATTTGATTACATTAGGAACTACGTAATGAAACTTAAAAAGATAATAATAATAGCTTCAAGACTTCGTTAGAACATTTAAAAGACAATTCAGATAAATGAAGAATTATAGCCAATTCTGAGATGAAAAGACTTAATGATATTGTCTGTAGCAACCAATTGAATTGAATTTGAATTTAATTGAATTTATAGATTTACTACTATTGTGATTTAAAGCCCAGCAAGTGTTTTTAATCCTAAAGTTAAGAATTGTTCTAAAATATATGTATAAAAATAATAAGAACACCATAACAGGGAGTATAGAAAAGAAAGCAATGAAAAGTTTCTACCAATATCAGCCATCAAAACCTACTATAAAATAGGCCAAAGATTAAAATAATGTGCCGACTAGATCATAGATTAATGGAAACAAATGAAGAGATGAGAAAAAGTTTCATCATTTAAAAAAGAATTGTTGTGGAATTAAGTGAAGTATAACTATATAGATAAATTATATATATATATACATATGCATCTAAAATATATGTATCAGAAAATAGTTTCTGAGGACAGAAGGAAGGTGTGTGGCAGACACTACTAGTTGGCTGATTCAATGACCTTTCCGGACCATCTAGTGCTGCTGTAACAGAAATACCACAAGTGGATGGCTTTAACAAGGAGAAGTTTATTCTCTTGCAGTCCAGTAGGCTAGAAGCCCAAATTCTGGGCGCCAGCTCCAGGGGAACGCTTTCTCTCTCTGTCAGCTCTGGAGGAAGGTCCTTGTGATGCATCAGTCTTCCGTTTGTCTGGGAGCATCTCAGCGCAGGAACCTCGCGTCCAAAGGACGCGCTCTGCTCCCAGTACTGCTTTCTTGGGGGTATGAGGTTCCCATGTGTCTCTGCTCGCTTCTCTCTTTTATATCTCAAAAGAGATTGGCTTACGACACTATCCAATCTTGTATACCTCATCAGTATAACTGCCGCTAATCCATCTTATTAGATCATGGTGATTGAATTTACAACACATAAGGAAATCATACAGTACTGAGAATCATGACCTATCCAAGTTGACAGATATTTTAGGGGGACACAATTCAATCCATGACAACCCCCTTCTCCCTTTTTGTCTTCCGCTACAGAAACAGGAAGAATTAAATACTGTCCCAGCCTCCTTTGCAGCTAGCAGTGACCATGTGACACAGTTCTGCCACTGAGACATAAGTGAAAGTCTGCTGGTAGGTTTCTGAAACATTTTTTGTTTTCTTGATAAAAGGGACAGATGTGGCTCTCGTTGCCCTTCCTCCTTATGCCTGCCTTGAATACAAACATGGTTCCTTGAGCTTCAGCAGACATCTTGGAACCATGAGGTGGCAAGCATGAGGAAAAGACCAAGAGAATGCAGAGTCTGCAGCCTCATCAGCAGCTACCAACCTCCGGACTTCCGGTAAAGTAAGAAGAATAAGCCCCTATTTGTTTAAGCCACTATTAATTGGATTTATGCAGTCAAATAATCCTGTTATAAGGGGTATTTAATAAGAGGTATTGGAATTATTGATAGCAATTTTAAAAATAACTAGATACTCCATATACACCAGTAGCCCTGGTGGCACAGTGGTTAAGTGATTGGTTGCTAGCCAGAAGATTGGTGGTTTGAACCCATCAGCTGCCCCTCGGGAGAAAGATGTGGCAGGCAGTCTGCTTCTGTAAAGATTACAGCCTTGGAAACCCTATGGAGCAGTTCTGCTCTGTCCTGTGAGTCAGAATTGACTCAATGGCAACAGGTTTCAGTATACTTCAGATGGATTAATGAGTTAATTTTTTTATTCTACGAAAACAACAGAACACTAAACAAAAGATTTAGCAGGTCTGTGAGGAAAAGCTTTCTTTTTCTTGAAATTTTATAAGGAATCATAAAGAGTGATATATATATATACATACATATAGCATAGATTTTTTATATATGTATATAATATTCAAAATTTCTAGCTATATTTCATTACTCTAATAAATAAATGGGCAAAAAATATGAACAAGTAATTCCTCCAAGGAGAAATAGAAGCAATAAATAAAAACCTAAGAAAATGTTCAGTCTGGATTGCAAATTAAAGCAACCTTGAGATATCATTTGGTGACTTCTAAATTAGTATTCTTTAAATTTTATATATATATTAAATGTATATGTATTGTGTATATATATATATATGTATATGTATATATATATTGGATCCCTGGTGGCATAGTGGTTAAGAGCTTGGCTGCTAACCAAAAGGTCGGCAGTTCAGATCTACCAGCTGCTCCTTGGAAACCCTATGGGGCAGTTCTACTCTATCCTGTAGGGTCGCTGTGAGTCAGAACCAGGGCCTAACAACAACAACAAATATATATATGGAGCCCTGGTGACAGTTCTACACTGTCCTATAGGGTCGCTATGAGTCAGAATTGACTCAACAACAGTGGGTTGGGTTTGGTTTGGGTTTGTATATAAATTTTAAACTTCTGTACAATGAAAAACAGAAAAAACATAAAACAGACTATAAGAAAATATATATGAAATATGACAGAGTATACCGAAACAAACAAACCCTTTGCTGTCGAGTCGATTCTGACTTACAGCGACCCTGTAGGACAGAGCAGAACTGCCCCATAGGGTTTCCAAGGAGCACCTGGTGGATTCGAACTGCCGACCTTTTGGTTAGCAGCCAAGCTCTTAACCACTGAATCAGAATCAACTCGACGACAACGGGATAGGTCGACTATAGGATCATAAAGAAAATATGTAAAGAGCTTATTCAAATTTTCTAGCTTTATTTCATTACTCCGATAGATTAATGCACAAAGAATATGAGCAAGCAATTCCCCCAAGGAGAAATAGAAGTAGTAAATAAAAACCTGAGAAAATGTTCAGTTCTGATTGCAAATTAAAGCAACCTTGAGGTATCATTTAGTGCCTTCTAAATTAGCATTTTTTTAAATGGTGGGCTGGCAAGGTGACAGTGATATTGCACGCTCGTTCCTTCCAGGTGGCGCTACAAATTAGTACCTCCTCTGAGAAACAATATGGCAAGCTCTGAGAAGCATTCACACCCTTTGGCCTGGTAATTTGGCCTCTTGTAATCAGCACTAAAGAGGGTAATTCGACAGAAGCAGAGACATACTCCACACAATCATCAGAGCTTTAGCTGTTCCATTCAATTCAACTAAAATATAGTTTACACCTTCTACCTGCCAAGCAAAGGCAACTGGGAATAGAAATTAAGAAAACATTGTATCTGACCTCAGGGGGCTCACAGTCTGGCAAAGGAGGCAGGGAGGTAAATAAATGCATTACAAAATGGTATAATCCATCGGGTAGCAGATACACAGATAAAGTGAGAAGAGCCATATTTTATGATGGGGATGGGGGGTAAGCAGAGAACTGGCAAGGCTGAGAAAAGCTATATTAAGGGGACGAGGTGAAACAAGAGTGGAAAAGACACAAAGTTGAAATAGGGAATGAGAAGCCTAGTATTGCGGGCAGTTTCCGAAGATGTGTAGGAAACCAAGGTTTGTGGTCGAGTGAAAATAGAGCTTTATTGCTCTTGTTTGACATCTAAAGAGCAAAAAATGAAACATTCTTACGTGGCCAACACTGAATGTACCTATTTAGGAATTATGGCACACAGTAGACCATTATTCTACCATAAGAAGGAAAATTATGAGAAGTATATGAGCTTTAAAATATTTATGATATGCAGGCAGGACACAGAATGGTATGGACACAACTCTCCCAACTCTGAAGAATTCTGAAAACCTGTGGAGGGTAACAGACAGATACGGAACAATGGC
>NW_004443941.1:7704283-7706287 GCF_000243295.1 Trichechus manatus latirostris | reverse complement strand
AGAGATACGTGAACGAGGAGGGCTCTGAGCAGAGGCACACACATGTACAATGTTTTTGCACCTGCTCATGCTGTCTCGTCTGTGTATTCTTGAGCATTGCCAAGACTACACAATGCCTTGAAGAGGCTCATTTCTATGCTTCTCTTCTTGACATCTTGCCCTCTACCTCTCATCAGTAACTGGGATTCCCTGCACCGCAAGAATATGGCAGAGAGGCAGGAAACAAGGAGAGGGCTGAGAACGGTAGGCTAAGAACTGTGGTTGAACACCACGATTTTGAGAACTGACCAAGTGGTGAGGAGTGAGGATACACTCATCGGCGTGGCCTACGTATAGCTACCATGAAGAAGACCGTCATCCATCGTGAGGTTCATCAGTGGCAGCCAGGACTCAAACTCAGGTCCACCAACACCCAAGCCCACATTCTTTACCACTACGTTACGCTGCTTTCTTCTTTATTTACAAGAAAATCGATCCTTTCAAACCGGCCACAGAGGAGGAAGATGATTTCCATCTGGGGTAGCTGGCCCTGACAGCCTTGAACATTGCTCCAAAATTTCCCTTTTCCCCTTCAGTTTTTTTTTTTTATTGAAATATAATTCACACACCATAAAATTCACCCTTTTAAAGTGTACAAGTCAGTGGTTTTTAGTACATTCACGGAATTGTGCAACCATCACCACCATCTAACTCCAGAACATTTGCATTACTTCAAAAAGAAAACCCGTTCCCATTAGCAGTCACTCTCCATCCTCCTCTTCCCCCAGCCCCTGGCAACCATTGTCTTAGTCATCTAGTGCTGCTATAACAGAAATACCACAAGTGGATGGCTTTAACAAAATAGAAATTTATTCTCTCATAGTTTAGGAGGCTAAAAGTCCAAATTCAGGGCGCCAGCTCCAGGGGAAGGCTTTCTCTTTCTGTCAACTCTGGAGGAAGGTTCTTGTCATCAATCTTCCCCTGGTCTAGGAGCTTCTCAGGGGAGGGACCCTGACTCTAAAGGATGTGCTCCACGTCTGGCTCTTCTTGCTTGGTGGTAATGAGGACCTCTCTGCTCGCTTCTCTCTCCTTTTACCTCTTGTAAGATAAAAGGTGATGTAAGCCTCACCCAGGGAAACTTCTCTTGCATTGGATCAGGCCTGTGACCTGAGTAAGGGTGTTGCATCCCACCCTAATCCTCTTTACATAACCTAATCTTGCCTCATTAACCACAGGCAGAGATTGGGATTTACAACACATAGGAAAATTACATCAGATCACAAAATGGAGGACAATCACACAATACTGGGAATCATGGCCTAGCCAAGTTGACACATATTTTAGGTGGAACACAATTCAAGCCATGACAACCATTAATCTACCTTCTGTCTCTATAGAATTGCCTATTCTTCATCTTCTCCTTTGAGACACCTCCCTAAGCCCCGCTGTCCTCCCTGGGCCTGGGTAAGCAGGGTCAACTCCCTATTCAATACTCTGGACCCAGTGAGGATATGGTCCCTCCCCAGAGTGCAGCTGACTGAACGCAAGTAAACACCACTCTATTTAAGGCTCAGACATAACAAAAGGGAATTAAACAGAAACAAAGGTAAAACTGGAGAGTCTGCCTTGCAGAACAGGAACTTTCTCTGTGGGTTCTCAAGACCCACCCATCCTCCCTGAGGTGGGCGCCATCTTGGCTCCCACCTCCCGGATGCCTCTTCCCTCCATGCCCTCTGGAGCCAAAAGAGCAGTGAAAACCAGTGTGAGGAGAGCATGGGGGAGGGACAGGAAGTACACTTTCCATGGCTAACAAAGGAAATCGAGTTGCACGTTTTAGTTTTTCCACTAAGAGGCTTGGAGAAAGCATTGTTATGTGAAGGCTTGGTTGCTGGCTGCTTTCACCAAGCTCCTTATCTCTCTTCCTTACCAGCCTTATCTCTTCCAGGATGATGTTGTGTTCCTTTCCCAGGGACAGTAAGTGTAAAAAGCTGTGGATCTCTGTGGAAATAACCACAGATGAGTTTC
>NW_004443941.1:7702294-7703656 GCF_000243295.1 Trichechus manatus latirostris | reverse complement strand
ACTATGAGTCGGAATGCACTCGATGGCAGTGGGTTTGGTTTTGGTTTGGAATATTACACTGTATTTATGTACCACATCTTGTTTGTCCTTTCATCTGTTGATGGACACTTGGATTGTTTCCACTTTTTGGCCATTGTGAAGACGATGCACATTTGATGGTGATATTTGGCCTTTTTGCTTTATGCTCCACAGCACGTTCTCCTTGGTGGTCTCAGCAGTTACAACAGCTTATCTCACTCTTAGGAACAAACTACAGCGTCAGTTCATCCCTCATTTTTCACAGTCCCCTGAAACACTGCTAAGCAAAGATGAAGATTAACCACAACACCGTGTTGAAAGCTCAGACACAGAGGCTGCTCAGTGACGCATTAGGAGGAACACTGACCAGGATGCCTGGTTTGGAGCTCGACCTCTCTGGTTTCCAGTTCCCGTATTGACAAAGTGAGAACTGGACTAGAAGGAGGCCGCTGCAGTTTCGTCTAGATTTCGATTCTATAGATTCTCTAAATTAACAAGGCGGAAAACAATGTCTCACCATTAGAGAGATGTCTGGTCTCGGGGAGGTCATGGAAGGAGACGGAAGAGGAAGAACAGGAGAGGAGGGGATGGGGGAGGGAAGGAAAAAGTTCAGAGGAGGATACAAGGGAAGGGGACAAGACAAGAAGGGAAGGAAGGGGAGAGGAGAAAAGGCCATAGGAGGGTAGAGGAAGGACAGAAGGGAAGAAAGATGGGGACAGGAGGGAATGAGAGGAGAAAGGAAAGGGAGGGGGACAAGAGAGGAGGAGTAAGGACAGGACAGGTGGGAACAGGAAGGGAATAGAGGGGCGAACAGAAGCTTCCAGGGGACGTGAGGAAAGATGAATGGCAAATTAATAAGATTTCATCAGAAACATGATAGGAAGAAGGGAACAGACATTTCTGATGTCCTACTAGATGTCAAGTCTCAAAACCACCTTCAAGGTAGGTATCAATATTACTCTTTTATCAATGAGGAACTGAACATTTCAGATTTTTCAGTACTCTCTTCTGCATGTTGAATGAGCAGCAACCACCCATCCACCCCACCCCTACCCCCAAGGGATTTTGATTAGTTGGAAAGGCTTTGAAACAGGCTGGGCAAAATAACTTGGCCAAAGTCTTACACTAGTTAATCATGGTGCTGAAATTCAGACTCAGGCCTCTCTAGTTCTGAGACCTGTGTTTTTTCCATTCTGCTAAGCGGCTGGTGGATTCGAACTGCCGACCTTTTGGTTAGCAGCTGAGTCCTTAACTACTGCACCACCAGAGCTATGAGCTGAAAAATAAAACACAAAGAGAAGTGAGGAAAGGTTTCAGAGTTCATTCCTCTCCATGCGTGTAATC
>NW_004443941.1:7678808-7699156 GCF_000243295.1 Trichechus manatus latirostris | reverse complement strand
TGAGGGGAAAGTGAGTCTTCAGAATTGTAAGGGTAATTAAGAGGGGACCCTGCATCAGGGAGCCAGACTACTGTATGGATGGGAAAAGTAACCAACCCCAGCACTGGTGCTCAGAATCCAGTGTCCAGGCTGCTCCAGAAAAAGGCAGAAGCAGCAAGCTGAGCCATAAGCCTACCATAAGAGTGAGAAGGTGAGTGAAGATGGAGATCAGGGCTAGTTTAAATTAAGCAGTGCCTGAAATGGGTGGAAAGAGCCGCATTTACATTTATTTCAAGTTTGGGTTTATTAACATAATATCATAAACGAACAGTTTTTTTTAATTTAAAGAATTCCGCCAACATTGTGTTTGGGCACAGTTGACCTTTCCCTCCTTTTTAATTGCCCTCTAAGTTTCCCTGGTTTTCTTCCCATGGCTCCAGCTGTTCCTTCTCAGCCTCCTTTGCAGACTCCTTGTCCTTGACCCCTCACTGTCTCGCTGTTTGACCCCACAGGGGTTGTGATGGTTAATATTGTGTGTCAACTTGGCTGGGCCATGATTCTCTGTGTTCTGGCAGTCATATAATGTTGTGATCACTTCCCTGTTGAGATTTGATATGTGATCACCCCCCTGATGGGATCTGCTGTGAGTAGCCAATCAGTTGAAAGGGAGTTTCTTTGGTCATGTGGCCTGCATCCAAATATAAGTGGACATTCTGGCAAGGCTGGGGGGTTTTTGCTCTTTCTGGATCTTTCAGCTGGCTCCTGTTCATCTGACCTCTGGTTCTTGGACCTTGAGCTAGCAGCTTACCTGCAGTCTTGCCTGGCTATCTTGGGATTTGTTGATCTTCACACTCAGTGAGCAAGAGCCCTGCTCTCTGACCTGCCGATCTTGGGTTCACCGGCCCCTGCAGCTATGTGAATCAGGAGAAGCCTCTATCCTGATCCATGGACTTGGGACATTCCAGCCTCTACAACTGTGTGAGGTGTTTCCTTGATATAAATCTCTCTCTGTATATATATTTGTACACTTTACTGGTTTTGCTTCTCTAGAGAACCCAGCCTGAGAAGTGTCATTCATTCTTTGGCCTTATCTTTTCACTCACTACCTGATTTAAATGCCATCCATATGCTGACACTTCCCAAATTCTATCTATAGCCTCAACATCTTGCCTGAACTCTGAACTAATACGTCCAGCTGTGTATGGCCAAATAAAGCTCTCTGATAAATACTCTCTACTAGGGGATTGTCGGGGCCCTGGTGGTGCAGTGGTTAAGCATTTGGCTGCTAACCAAAAGGTCGGCAGTTTGAATCCACCAGGCGCTCCCTGGAAACCCTATGGGGCAGTTCTACTCTGTCCTGTAGGGTTGCTATGAGTCAGAATCAACTTGAAGGCAACCGATTTGTTTTTTTGCTTTGTTTTGTTTTTCAGGAGAGTGTTATATTTAGATGTCCTCAGAAACCGGGCATTAAAATGCTACTTAGAATTTTCCCCACACATTAACCAATTATAAAGCCAATCATACAAAAATAGGAAAGCTGTCTGAAGTAAATAAGTATGTGTGTGTATGTGTGTGTGTGTAGTGCATTAAGGAAGAAAATGATGGATCAGTAGAGTTTTAATATGTAAAAAAAAAAAAATTAGCACAACCCAGGTTTCTAGAAGCGTGTTTATGTTACATAGAATACAAGATAGAATTTCCTTTCACTTTACTGTAAATTTTTTAAAAAATAAATATTTTCTAAGGAGTAAGATAAAAAGGCACAAATAATACAGACAATTGAAAAATTGTTTAATCTACTGGGGAAACGAAGGAAACAAAACCAAGTGAGGCAGATGATGTTATCAAGCGTTATTCACATTTACTGCCGAACCAATTTATTCAGGAATAACACCCACGTGAAAAGACTATATTTTGAAATGGAAATGTGAATAATTTTCTTAGATGACTTCCTTCTTGTGAACAGAGGGAAATCCGCGCAGGGAGAATATACAGAATGCAAAGGATGGTGGTTGGACATAAAGTATAAAGGGAGAAGGAGAGGATTCTGGGCTCAGGGGGCATTAGCCAGTCAGTGTGTGGAAGAAGTGGGGGTGACAGAGACATGTGCCACAGCGCCATTCGATGTCATTTTTATAAATTAATAATTCAGGGCCCAGAAGGAGTACTGGGTGACAGTAATCATATATATAAGCAGATAACAATAAGGACTGAGTGTTCTGGTCATTTCATTAACGCATTGGCTCCTGGAGGGCAGTAAGTGGGCTCAGCACCTGTCTCACTAGATAAACAACAATAATAAGAGGAATCATAATGATCCTAATTTGGAACTCTAGCTCTGCAGGGGGGCATTCACAACCCCAGTCCAGTCAAAAATCGGGAAGACTCAATTAGCAGCTGTTCTCCACCCAGCCCCCTACTCCTTCTGATGAAGGGAAGGAGTAGAATTTTCTCCCACACATTCCCTAAGGCTGGAGGAGCCGCCTGAGCTTCTGAACAGCAGTCAGGAAATGAAGCTGTTCAGTAAGCTGATGCCGTGAACCATAAGTCCCCTGAAGAACTTAAGTGGAAAATAATACTAGTGGATAGATTTCAATTCCTAATAAAGCCAAAGTTATTCTTTGTATATATTTCTGGTAGAAATTGTCATACTTTAAACAAACACTGTATCTGTGATTTAGAAGCAGATTCAAAACTTTATTTTTGAGGCCACAAGCAATCAAACCTTTGCCTGGTAGTCAAGACAAGCAAAGAAAGTTGGAACCAAGTTTCTTAGACCAGAGAACTTCTGCCCAGCACCCTCCTCCTGGGAGCACTTTGAAAACAAAATGGCTTCCACACCCTTCTGGTCTCACTTGGATACCACAGTCAGGGCCTGTCGTGGGCTTAAATCCTGCATTTTTAAACAACCTATATAGGAAAGCATTATTGGGGATAGATCCCCAGGTAGGAGAAAAGAAATTCAATGACCTTGATTTGTTCTAACTTTAAAAAAAATGTTGCAAAGATCCCAGACAATTTTGCTTCAAGACGCCATCTCAACGCATGTTTGTCTCTCATCTGTTGGGATGGTCTGTGTGAAGTGGTGGGGAACGCGAGGAGAGAGAAGGAACTAGGAGACCTGGGTTTAGTCTAGCTTCTACCAGTAGACAGCCATGCATTGGTGGTGGTCATGCAATGTCACTTAACTTGTCTGAAGCTTAATTTCCTTAGCTGGATAATTAGGGTGTTGATGATCTTTAACGTCTTTTCGTTCCAAACTAATATGAGTCAATGTTTACAGCTAAGCCTGTGATTGGACAGAAAGTTTGAATAGGTCATTTGCCCAGCAATAAACTGGTTATATCATTCAGTTGTTGAAATGACCAAGATAAGTAGATTAAAAAACCTTTGACTAGGTTTTCTCAGCAACCCTAAACAGTTACCAGTCTGACCATGAAACAGTCCTTTTGATTGTTTAACAGGTTTGTTAAAATAGCTAAAATAAATTAGTAAATAAATAAAATAACAATAACCATCCTTTGATCTATTGTCTCCATCACATTGTCTGGCCTTGTGAATGGATATCTCGAGAACATAGCTCACAGTGATTTTGTAATCTCTTACAAAAGAGATTAGTGTCTGTCACAATTTTTTTGCTGCAATTTGGATGCTTCTTGTTCTATTTTTACAACTCCTCTTTCTCAGTCCACCCCCTAAATGTCAAATTTTTAGCATTCCCTCCCAAACCTTTTACTTTCTCACTATCTCGGCTCTCCTTGGGTGATTTCACCTCCACCCACATGGCCTGCTGGTAAATATTTAGCAAACCACTCTTGGGGCAAGAAGAGAGGTAGAGGAAGACCTGATTTGCAGTGTTTGCTGATTTCTACGGTGTAAATACTCTTACCATGGCCAGTTCCAATCTACCAATCATTGACTGTGGAACTGGGAAGAGACACACCTAATTGGCTCTCACAAACTGTATGAGCTGGCTTCAGCATACCACTCTACCCATGACTTCTACTACCATCTGCATGCTGGTCTCCATCTGATAATTCTCCTTCTCTCTCTCCTCTCTCTCTCTGGTGCCAGACTCATATCTACTTGAATATCACATCTTTTCAACACCATCCTGGCCAAAATTGACCCACAAATCTGTTCCTGTATCCCAGTTTATCAAGGTAACAAAGGATAAAAATGAGTGATCCAGCCTCTGGGACATATGCTAAACCTGAATTATTTTGTGAATGTATCTTTTGGGCAATGGAATAAGAGCACATGCTGGCATTTTTCCTTGAAGAGAGTGACTGTTTCTGCTGTTAATCATCCTGGAAAGTGGTTTCTCCTGGGGCAAGAAATAGGAATTGGGGAGTGCTCTGAACTGGAGGAGATAAATCTAGAGTTCAGACCAACTGAGTCTGAACTCTGAGACAAGGAGAAGCCTAGAGTGAGTCAGCTAGCAGAAGTGAGTGGAACACCAAGCAACATGGAGGCTGTAAAGGCAAGGTGAAAAAGGGGCCAATTCCTAGAAATGTCAGGCTGAGGCAGTGATTGTGGAATTGGTAAGTCCCAAGAGGGAACATCCAATTTCCAAGGCCAGAATGAGAATCCATCAGTGGCAGTCACCTGAAAGTTAGATGATCCACAGAGTGGGGTTCTCAGAGGGTGTCAACAGCAGCGGTGAAGCAGCAAGATGAGAAGACAGGAGGGGAAGAACCCAAGGGACTTATTTATAATTGAGGGATGCTCTAGTAAACTCTCTGAAATACCTGATGGTACATTCCAATGGAAGCTGATTTCCAGTAAGTATTTCCAGCACAGGCTCCATGTTATAATAACTTTGGTATACCAAAGAAGAATAATTTTGTGTTGTAGTCACAGGCTGGTGGGGCCAGGGTATTCCCCTTGATGGCACTTATTTCCATCTATGTTAGACCATCTACCCAAACACCTAAGCCTGAAAACTAGGAATCACTCTGTATTCTCTAACCTGCCTGTTGGGGATTGAATTGTGTCCCCCCAAAATATGTGTCAACTTAGCTAGGCCATGATTCCCAGTATGGTGTGGTTGTCTTCCATTTTGTGAACTCATGTAATTATCCTCCATTTTGTGATGAGTTGTAAATCCTGACCTCTATATGTTAATGGGAGCCCTGGTGGCACACTGGTTAGGTTCTCGGCTGCTACAAAAAGTTGGCAGTTTGAATCCATCAGCCACTCCTTGGAAACCCTGTGGGGCATTTCTACTCTGTCTTATAGGGTCTCTATAAGTCAGAATTGACTCAAGGGCAATGGGTTTTTTTGGTATATGTTAATGAGGCTGGATCAGTGTGGGGTGTATCTTGAGTCATAACCTTACAAGAGGATGTGACTCAAGTCACACCTTACCCAAGTGACACCCTTACTTAAGTCACACCCTTTCCTGAGTCACACCTTTTATCTTATAAGAGATAGAGAAAGGGAGAGAAGAAAGCAGAGAGGTGAGGGACCTCACTACCACCAAGAAAGAAAAGCCAGGAGTGGAGTGCATCCTTGTGCTGAAAACCTCCTAGACCCAGAGGAAGACTGATGCCAAGACACATGGAGATCTCCAAGGAATGCCAGGCCCACAGATGTTGAAAGGAGACAAGGACCTTCCCCCAAGCCAAAAGAGAGAGAAAGTCTTCCCCTAGAGCTGGCACCCTGAATTTGGACTTCTAGCCTCCTAAACTGTGAGAGGATAAATTTCTGTTTGTTAAAGCCACCCACTTGTGGTATTTCTGTTATAGCAGCACTAGATGACTGAGATACTACCATATACAATCAGTCACAAAGTTCACTCAACTCTATTGTCCAACATTTTCTGGAATTCATCCTTTCCTATATGCTCACAGTCACTGCCTCCGTTTAGGCCCTCCTCCTTTCTCACCTAGATATCTTTGAGAACCTGACTAGTCTCCCTGATGTCTGTCTTGCTCCCTCTAATCTGTCCATCCTCCACATTGCTACAAAGTGGTCTTCAAACAAAATTCTGTTCAAATTAGTCCTTTGCCAAAAATCCTACAGGATAAAATCCAATTTCCTTGGGATAGCATACAAGGCCCTTCATGGTCTGCCTGTTTCTCACCTTTCTAGGCTCACCCATGCTCCCCTCATACCTCAGATATACAGAGTCATCGTCTAGATATTGAAGGATGCTTTGGATCTTTTCCCCCTTAACAATGCGGTTTTAAACTCTCGTGCCTTTCCCCCATTACCTACTCTCTTCTGGTTTTCCTCTTACGTCTCTGGTCATTTCGTCTCAACTTCTTCCTCTGCTCATCCCTGAAATGTGGATTTTCCCCAGGCTTCTGTCCCCAGACCTCTTTTCTCTCTTCTTGGATAATGTCATCCATTCGTGGGGCTTCTGCTTCCACCTAATGCTGAAGTTTCTTAAATCTTTGCCTCCCAATTAGACTGCTTATCTCTGTGGCTCCAATGGATGTCTCTTAAAAAATCCAAACCCAGACTCACTGCTGTCGAGTCAATTCTGACTCATAGTGACCTATAGGGCAGAGTAGAACTGTCCCATAGGGTTTTCAAGGCTGACATCTTTATGGAAGCAGACTGCCATATCTCTCTCCCGTGCAGCATGGCTCGCGAGTTCGAACTGCTGACCTCTTGGTTAGCAGTCGAGCACTTTAACCACTGTGCCACTAGGACTCCCAGATGTCTCTTAGCCATCTTAAATCCCATATGTCTGAAACTGAACTCCCCTCCTCCAACTGGGCTCCCCTCGTATATTCTGTACCTCAGTTGATATCTCTGTTTGGAAGTTGTAGCAGAAATCTACTGCTGCTTAACAAACCACTCCCCAAAAAACAGCTCAATACAATAATCATTTATTATTGCCCTCAAGTCTATAGGTCAGCTGGGCAGCTCTGCTGACCTGGGCCAGGCTCAGCTGATCTTGGCTTGGTTCTCTCACATGGCTGTAGCCTCAGCTGGGACAATTGGGCTGACTCAGCTCTGGATCATAAACTCTCGTCTTCCAACAGGCTGGCCCAAGTTGGCTCACATGGCAGCTGGACAGAGTTCCAAGGGAGAAAGCAGAACGATTCAAGGTTTCTTGAGGCTTAGGCTCGGAACTAACACATCGTCACTTTCACTAGCCAGAAGTCAGCCAGCCAGCCAGATTGAAGGGATGGGTAAATACACACCACCTCTTGATGGGATAAGCTTCCAAGTCACATTGTAAGGAGTGTGGACACAGAGCAGGATGGAGAATTGCAGTCATTTTTGCAATGTATCGGAAGTAACTCTAGACGCAGCCATAACGATAACGTGGTGATGATGATAATGACAGCAGCTAACGGTTACTGAGGACTTAGCACCTACCCTGCACTGAGCTGGTGTCAAGGAAAAGACAGATCCTGCATCATGCTTGAAGTCAATCTGTTAAAATAACTTTTTGTTTTATTTATAAGAGACTCTCAACTTTATAATGAGAAGATACATGTAAATTTAACCTAAATTCTATGGTAACCAATATGTAAATATTCCAATTTTTTATTTAACTATAAAACGAGGCTTGTACTTAATCTAGTGCTTTGTATTCTCAAAGTACTTGGGTCAATTGTTTCTCATTCTTTCAAGTTTAATACCAAAAAAACAACACCACCAAACTTGTTGCCATCTAGTGGATTCTGACTCATAGCGACCCTATAGGACTGAGTAGAACTGCCCCCATAGGGTTTCCAAGGCTGTAATCTTTCTTTAAGGAAGCAGACTGCCACACCTTTCTCCCGCAGAGTGGATGGTGAGTTCAACCACAGAGCTTTCGGTTAGCAGCCGAGCTCTTAACCACTGCACCACCAGGACTCCCCATACCTAACAGAATGGAGAAATAAATTATGGCAAATTCCTACAATGGGATACTGTAGGAGCATGAGCTTTACTAAACTATGTCAGCACACACAGCATGAATGAGGCTCTCAAACCTACAGTGGAGAAGCAAGACACAAAAGAGCGCATATTTTAAGATTCCACTTTAAAAATGTTCAAAAACAGGCAAAACAAGTCTGTCAAGTCAGGATGGTGGTTACCTTGGGGAGAGAAGTAGTTACTGAAGGAGAACACGAGGGAGCTTCTGGGGTGCTGGATTTGTCACAGGTATGTTACAAAAGCTGTGTTCAGCTCATGAGGATTCGTTAAGCTGAATGCTCAGGATATGTGCATGTTTCTGTACATATTTTCTTGTTAGCTGCCATGGAGTTGGCCCCCAACTCATGGTGACCCCTGACTCACAGTGGCCCCATGCACAAGGAAACAAAACACTGCTTGGCCCTGCATCGTCCACATGATCAGCTGTGGGTCAGACCATTGTGATCCAGAGTTTTCACTGGCTGATATTCAGAAGTCGATCCCCAGGCCTTTCCTTCTAGTCCGTCTTAGCCTGGAAGCTCCACTGGAACCTGTTCAGCATCAGAGCAACACGCAAGACTCCACTGACAGACGGGTGGTGGCTGCGCATGAGGTGCGTTGGCCAGGAATCAAACCTGGGTCCCTCTCTTGGCGGGCAAGAATTCTACCACTGACCCTCCATTTTTACACTTCAGTAAAAAGGTTTTCTTAAGAAAGATTCTGAAGACGCCACACCACCCCCAGGATAAAGTCCCAATACTTCAGCCTGGTTTAAGGCCCTTTGTGACCTGGCCCCAGGCCAACCTTTTCAGCCCAACCCCTCCTACTCCAGGCCTAGACTCCAGGCAAATGAAGCCATCGCCAGCACACACAGTGCATCACGCTCTTTCATGCTCTAACACTTCATCTACCTGGTTAATTCCTTTTTCAACTTTATAAATCAGCTCAGTTTTCATTATCCACTGGGAAGTTTTCCCTCGCCCCATCTATGCAGGCTGAGCTAGGAGCCCCTGCTTTGTCCTCCCTCAACAACCCATGTGTGTTTAGCACCCGCGGTACACCGGCCTGTCACTTTTAGTTTACCCAGGACTTCCCTGCTGGACTGGGAGAGTGATGAGGACAAGGATTATGACCTTTAACTCTGCATATGTAGCATCTGGAGCCGTGGTGGTGCAGTGCTTAAGAGCTCGGCTGCTAACCAAAAGGTTGGCAGTTCAAATCCACCGGCCGTCCCTTGGGAACCCTTTGGGGCTGTTCTGTTCTGCCTACAGGGTCGCTATGAGTTGGAATCAACACGACAACAACAGGATTGGGTTTTTCTCAATCTAGTGCAGCAACTACCACATAGAAATGCCCAGTGAACAGCAAACGAATGAAAGGATTAAAGAAATTTACATCTTGATTTTGCTACAGATTTTTTCTTTAGCTCTTCTAGCCAAGAAAAGGTTAAGAAAAAAATTTTTTTTAAACTAATCTGGCAGCACAGACTACACCATACCCAGAGTTTAGTTTGCAATGAGTACTTTATTCCCCGTGAACATAACTGTCAGGGAAGCCAAATACACATTTCTCGAAAAGATATAATAGCAATATCGCCCATTCCCTAAAGACAGCCCAACTGCACAGAACGATTGCATTCCTCTCGAATATGGGGGAAGTGTGAACCTTCTTGGTTGGCTTGAGACTCAAGAAATTCCTCTGACATCTAGATTGGCCGTGTTTTTTGCTGGATCTGCCAAAAAATTCCTCAGCTATCCCGGTCTGGGATTTATGGACTGAGGGGCTTATGATATTTCAGAGGGTAGAACTGGCTATTGTTTCATATGTTAGACAAGTCAAGTGAATGCAGGGAAAGCTGTGATTGTGCCTGGGACCTAAAAAGTGAACCAGGTGGCCATTTCCTTACAAGTCCCAAACAGGCTTAAAAAAAAACCCAAACCTGTTGCCGTCAAGTTGGTTCTGACTCATAGCGACCCTACAGGACAGAGTAGAGCTGCCCCACAGGGCTTCCAAGGAGTGGCTGGTGGATTCAAACTGCCGACCTTAGGCCAGGAAAAACCCTTAGCAGTGATTATATTGGAGTCTCAACAATTTTCCTTCCTACTTCAGGGTTTGGGCTTTAGGTGCGGCTAGGTAATCAGACAGGCAGGAAATGTTTTCATGATGGGGCAGATGGGGGGTGATAAGGATATTATTATGATGACAATTCTTGGTAAATAAGGGTCCGTGATATGCAACAGAAGAAGGACAGAGGTGAAACCTTTCCTCAAACTGCTTATCATCTAGAAAAGTGATGGCAAAGGTAAAGAGACAGTATTACAATTATGTTAAATATGTTTACAATTTGTGTAGTAAAAGAGGCGCCCTAAGCCTACCTCTAGGATGTTTGCACGGAGCCCTGGTGGTGCAGTGGTTAAGAGCTTGATTGCTAACCAAAAGGTCTGCAGTTTGAATCCACCAGGTGCTCCTTGGAAACCCTGTGGGGCAGTTCTGCTCTGTCCTATAGGGTCGCTGTGAGTCGGAATCGACTCCACAGCAACTGGTTTTTTCAGGGTGTTCGCACAGACAACTTCCCCTCTTCCCTGAGGACTTCCTCACCCACGCCACCCTTAGGAAGGGCCCTGCAGGCCTGTTTGTACTGAGTCCCTGACTCCACCCAACCCCTTGAGCCACAACTCATTGGACCAGGCATCGACACCTGAGCAGGTACTCTCACCTGAGCTGCAGTGAAGCCAGTGCTGGGAATAAGAGGACCCAGTGCTGCCCGGACACCCATTCTGGGTGCAGTGGAGTAGAGAAGCAGAGGAAGTTGGTCCGCAGGGAGAAAGAAGAGATATAGGAAACAATCGTGATAGGATAGGGGCTGGCAGGGAGAGAGGTCAGCCCTCCTGTTTCTGATTCCAATCCCCTGGCAAGGTCTGATACGTGCTCTGCACATGTCTGTTCTGCAATTTCTAATAAAGCACCACACCTTGTTTATGCTGGTTTGGGTGGGCTTCTGAGGTCCTGTGACTGGGACATGAGTGCACTCTTATATAGGCACAAGGTCCTTCTTCACGCCCTTGGTCCCACCCCATGGTGAAGGATTAGAGAGGGTCAGACTGAACCCACTCCTTCCACCAAGTGGGATAAAGTGGACTGAGGGAGCCCTGCCTGCCAGCCAGCCATCCACATCTGTGGCCATTGCCTGCTGGAGTGTTAGCTCTCATCTGGGGGCTTGGGAGCGTTATGGTGGCATTAGGGCTTGGAAACTGGTGGTTAGTGGGGGCGTTAGGGCTCGGGAACCAGCGGTCAGTGGGGGCGTTAGGGCTTGGGGGCTGGTGGTCAAGGGGGGCGTTAGGGCTCGGAAGCTGGTGGTCAGTGGGGGTGTTAGGGTTTGGGAGCTGGTGGTTAGTGGGGGCGTTAGGGTTTGGGAATTGGTGGTCAGTGGGGGCATTAGGGTTTGGGAGCTGGTGGTCAGTGGGGGTGTTAGGGACTGGGAGCTCGCGGTTAGTGGGGGTGTTAGTTTGGTTCTTTGAAAAAGGAAGCGCGACGCTGTGAACATCAGCAACACAGAATTAAGCCTGTGGAACATTTTAATTATGATAGCTGACACAGGAAATTGCATTTATATATGGAAACTAAATTTAGAAGTCAGGACAGACTGACAGGATCCCTCTGAAGCCCGTGTAAATAGCTTTTGCCAGGTGCCAGGAAGTAGCTGTGGAGCAGGGCTGCTGGGCAGGCAGCCCCTTTCCTGGGGCCATACTACAGTCTGGAGGAAGAAAAGGGGCCTTTCTCTGGACAAGCCAATTTTTCAGAAGTCTTCTGTTCCAGGTTAGGAGACACTGGACAGTTTCTGAGAGAATCATATTCAAGGTGGTTCCTATTCTGTTCCTGCTTCGAGTCATAAACCAGGAAAGGGTGCGGGAGGGAGTTGGATCTGATCTGGCCGTGTTTGTGCAGCCATGGTCAGCGGCCAGAGGCAGGGCCCAGCGGGAAAGCGGAGGTGTGGAGGGGATGAGGGGAAATCGCTTGGGGCCCTCCATTTCACCCACTCTCCCCGTCACACTTAGGGGCCCCTGCTCCCTGCATTGCTTCTCTGCCCACTTCAAGTCCCAGTGACATGGAAACTGGGAGCAGGGAAAGGGGAAGGACATCCATAGTGGCCCGGCAGAGCAGGACGTTGGAACCAGGCAGATGTGGGTAAAGGCCTGGTCCTACCACCAGTCCTTAGATCCGACAAGAAGGGCCTCTGCCCTGGGCCCCGAACTTCTGAGGGCCCCCCTCTGGCCCTCCTCCTTGTGCTCCCCACCCCAGGGAGTGAGGAGCCCAGGGGCTGAGACCAAAGTGTTGGAAAATTCTCAATTTGAATCTCCAGGTGGCTACGAAGGTTTATTTTTCAGAGTAGGAGCACACAACATGTTTCATTTCACTCTTTGTTAGCTTAATGTATAACTTTTAAATATTTATTTATATGGATTGTGGGCTCCATGTCTATTCTTGCCTCAGGCCCCTGTAAATGTTAGGGGTGGGCCACCCCACCGCTTGCAGCACTGGGTGATTTCGGAAAAGTTCCTTAAGGACTCTGAGCCTGAGTTTTCTTATCTGCAAAATGAGGATAATAACCCTAACCACCTGTCTTGGTTATCTAGTGCTGTTACAATGGAAATACCACAAAGGGGTGGCTCTAACAAACAGAAACTTATTTTCTTACCGTTTAGGGGGCTAAAAACAAAAAAAACCCAGACCCGTTGCCGTCGCAGTGATTCCAACTCAAAGTGACCCTATAGGAAAGAGTAGAACTGCCCCATAGGGTTTCCAAGGAGCGGCTGGTGGATTTGAACCACCAACCTTTTGATTAGTAGCCGGGCTCTTAACCACTGCGCCACCAGGGCTCCCTTTTGAGGATAGAAGTCTGAATTCAGGGCACTGGCTCTAGAGAAAGGCTGTCTGTGGTCTGGGTAAAGTCCTTGTCTCAGCTTCTCGAGCCTTCTTTTGGGCACGCACGCTTTGGAGATCTCCACAGGCATCTAACTTCCCTCACTTGTGCTGGCTTGTTTCTGTGCCTAATCTGCTCCTCTTATATCGCAAAAGTGATTTGCTTAAGACACACCCTGAACTGATATGGCCTCATGTCTTAGTTATCTAATGCTGCTATAACAGAAATACCACAAGTGGATGGCTTTAACAAACAGAAATTTATTTTCGTATGGCTTAGGAGGCTGCAAGTCCGGATTCAGGGTGCCAGCTCTAGGGGAAGGCTTTCTCTGTTGATTCTGGGGAAGGTCTTTGTCTCTTCAGCTTCTGCTTCCTGGTTCCTCAGAGATCTCCGTGTGTCTTGGCATCTGTCTTCCCCCATCTCTCCTCTGCTCCTTGTTTAATCTCTTTTATATCTCAAAAGAGATTGACTCAAGATAAACCCTACGCTAATCCTGCTTCATTAACATAACAAAGACACCTCACTCCCAAATGGGATTATAACCACATGCATAAAAAAGCAAACCAAACTCATTGTGGTTGAGTCAATTCCAACTCATAGAGACCCTATAGGACAGAGTAAAACTGCCGCATAGGGTTTCCAAGGAGCGGCTGGTGGATTCAAACTGCCGACCTTTGGTTAACAGTCGAGCTCTTAACCACTGCGCCACGAGGGCACCACACTTAGGGGACACAATTCAATCCATAACACTACCACATAGTGTTGTGAGAATTTAAATTGTAAAATAATCCTTTGTAATTTGGTTGTGTTCCCTTAGGTAGGAGTCCCTGTGTGGTAAAATGGTTAATGTGCTTGGCTGCTAACCAAAAGGTTGGAGGTTCAAATCCACGCAGAGGCACCTTGGAAGAAAGACCTGGGGATCTACTTCTGAAAAATCAGCCATTGAAAACCCTATGGAGCACAGTTCTTCTCTGACACATATGGGGTCACCATGAGTCAGAATCAGGATTTTCCTTGAGCAAATTACTTAATCTCTCTGTACCTCAGTTCCCTCATTTGTCAAATGGGAGGATAATAATAGTTCCTATCTCCTAGAGTTGCTATGAATTAATGTATGCAAGGGTCTTAGAACAGTGTCTGGCACACAGTAAATGCTATGTAAATGTTAACTATCATTATTGAGAGCTGTGTTAAAAGAAGCAGCATACGTAGCGTGTAGGTGACGGCAAGGCACCCTCTCCCACATTTCCCAGCTTACTTGAGGCTTGTACTCCAGACTTATCCTGTGATTTCAAAATCACTACCAGACTTCTTAGGAAGCATGAAGCCTCTTCCTGCTTCCAACTGCGCCTCTTGATTTGGCCAAGTGTAATCTGATGAATACAAACTAAGAGTTCTGTCCCAGGATAACCCTCATTCTTGTCTGTAAAGGGCTTTGAGATCCCCTTGGAAAGGTGCAAAACAAATCCCAGATCTCTGGACAGAGATGCGGTGGTGGCAGGGAGTAAGGAATTGCGGAGGGATGCAGGCCGTTCTCCTGAGATACTCTGATTGCCTTTCCTCCTTGGGTAAGACTTTATGCAGCCCTATGCCTTGGCAGGCTGTTAGGGCTGGGCTGGGCTTGGGAATTAACTTGAAATGTTAATTTTGTAAATATCTAGAGAGGGTTGATCCTCCATAAGAGGAGACTTGATCATGTAGAATAAGCCACAGAGAGCTACAAAAGTGCTTCCCAACCTCACGCCCCATTTCTTCCTGCTACACAGCCAACACTGCCTCTGTGGTCTGTGAGAGGCAGCTCTTTATTCTGCTCAGAATCAGGCAGTTCACTCCCTGTTTGCTTCAACTTTGCAAGGGGTCGCCAACAGGCATGTTAGATACCAGAGTTCTCCATGGGAGTGAAGTGTTCGGAGGGCATCAGGGAGGCCACTGGCAAAACTGGCAAGCATCAAGCCCCCAGCTCCTCACCTTCAGGAGCATCCGCTCCCCCAGGACCCATTGCAGGCAGGTTCTTCCTATGTCCCCATGCCCTGTCCAAAAAAACCCAAACTCATTGCGGTCGAGTCGATTCTAACTCATGGCGACTCTATAGGATAGAGTAGAACTGCCCCATAGGCAGTTTCCAAGGCTGTAATCTTTATAGAAGCAGATTGCCACATCTTTCTCCTGAGGAGGGCTGGTGGGTTCAAACTGGAGACTTTCTGGTTAGCAGCTGAGTGCTTAACCACTGCGCCACCATTGCTCCTTGTACAGTGTAAACCAGAAAACCAAACCCATTGCTGTCAAGTCGATTCCAACCCGTAGCAACCCTAAAGAACAGAGTAGAACTGCCCCATAGGGTTTCCAAGGAGTGCCTGGTGGATTTGAACTGCCAACTTTTTGGTTAGCAGCAGTAGCTCTTAACCACTACACCACCAGAGTTTCCTTGTACGGTGTAATACCTCTCGAATATTTTCATTCAAAAAAAAAAAGCTTAAGAAAGCCCTAAACCATAAATTATAATAATAATAAGTGGGGGAATTGGTGGGTCAGTAGTAGAATTCTCACCTTCCATGCGGGGGACCTGGGTTCAATTCCAGGCCAACCCACCTCATTGGCAGCAACCACCCATCCCTCAGTGGAGGCTTGAGAGATGCTATGATGCTGAACAGGTTTCAGCGGAACCTCCAAACTCAGACCTGGCAATCCACTTCCAAAAATCAGTCAATAAAAACCCTATGGATCACAATGGTCAGATCCACAACTGATCATGGGGATGGTGCGGGACCAGGCAGCATTTTGTTCTGTTGCGCATGAGGTCACCATGAGTTGGGGGCTGCCTTGATTGCAGCTAACAACAACAAACCAAAAAAATAAGGACCCACCTGTGCAATTTCAGACAATAGTCAGAGGCTGGAGAGGGCTTTTATCGGGGTGGTGGTCCTGGGGAATAGCAGGCCTGTTCCCAAGTTCCTCACATCTTCTTGTTGTTGTTAGATGCCGTCGAGTCGGTTCTGACTCATGGTGACCCTACGTACAACAGAACCAAACACAGCCCTGTCCTCTGCCATCCTCATGATCATTGTTATGCTTGAGCTCATTGTTGAAGCCACTGTGTCAATGCATCTCATCAAAGGTCTTTCTCTTTTTCGCTGACCCTCTACTTTACCAAGCATGATGTCCTTCTTCAGGGACTGGTTCCTCCTGATAACACGCCCAAAGTACACAAGACAAAGCCTCACCATCTTCATTTCTAAAGAGCATTCTGGCTGTACTTCTTCCAAGACAGACTTGTTCGTTCTTCTGGCAGTCTATGGTATATTCAATATTCTTTGCCAACATCATAATTCAAAGGCATCAATTCTTCTTCTGTCTTCCTTATTCATTGTCCAACTTTCACATGCATATGAGACAATTGAAAACCTTAGTTCTCAAGATGACATCTTTGCTTTTTAACACTTTAAAGAGGGCTTTTGCAGCAAATTTGCCTAATACAATGCGTCTTTGATTTCTTGACTGCTGCTTCCATGGGTGTTGATTGTGGATCCAAGTAAAATGAAATCCTTGACAACTTCAGTCTTTTCTGCATTTATCATGATGTTGCTTATCGGTCCAGTTGTGAGGATTTTTGTTTTCTTTATGTTGAGGTGTAATTCATACTGAAGGCTGTAGTCTTTGATCTTCATCAGTAAGTGCTTCAAGTCCTCTTCACTTTCAGCAGAGTTGTGTCATCTGCATATCATAGGTTGTTAATGAGTCTTCCTCCAATCCTGATGCCACGTTCTTCTTCATACAGTCCAGCTTCTTGAATTATTTGCTGAGCCTACAGGTTGAATAAGTATGGTGAAAGGATACAACCCTGACACACACCTTTCTGGATTTTAAACCACCCAGTATCCCCTTGTTCTGTTCGAACAACTGCCTCTTGATCCACGTCCAGGTTCCACATGAGCACAATTAAGTGTTCTGGAATTCCCATTCTTCACAATGTTATCCATAATTCGTTATGATCCACACAGTCAGATGCCTTTGCATAGTCAATAAAACACAGGTAGACATCTTTCTGGTATTCTCTGCTTTCATTTACTCAGCCTAAATACTTTTCTGTCTGTGCTTTTCAGGTACGATGTTAGATGTCGACTCCACAAGGTCGTGGGCATCGCTGTGGTTTGGGGCTTTTTGCACAGCTATTCCTCTGGGCTCATGAGTCATAACCACTCAGTCCCTGTGGCTGTGGTTTCCTTCAAGGCCTTTGCTGTGGTCTTCCCTTCCCCTTATGGCCAACAGCTTGCAGCCCCACAGACAGTCATGGAATGGTGCCCTGACCACCTTTCATTTGTTTTTGGTGGTTCTGACCTCATACAGGCATTCATGCACCATCAGAATGGGATCATTTTTACACAAAGGAAAACCCTGGAGTGAGGAAAAGCAGCCCCGTGGTATTGCCAACGAGGGTGTCCCTGCTTTGATCAGTCTGAGTGTTGCCTTTATCTTTAAGATCATATTTGATGCAGGTTGTAAGTATGTGAGTTGATTTACATGCTATGCTGAAAACAGGACCGGCAATAACTTACAAACATCCCTTTGACATTTCTTAAAGGGAGTAGTTGCTATGTGTGACTGGTAACCACTTTTTCAAGAGTCAAACATCTGAGCTCTTTAAAATCCTCCACAAAGTATGAAAAGCACGTTAAGATAATCACGGCATGATCGCTCACGTCAGAAGAATGAGGAGTGCAGTGGGGTTTTTTTTTTTTTTAACTGTTGGGGGCAGGGGATTTCAAATCTGATTGTTGAAATTCAGTCAAAATCTCCAGCCATTAAGTTTTTAGAAAGAGGTCAATGATACTCCTTACAGATGGCTGCTAGGATGAGTCTCCTAGTGGTACAGTCACATCAACACTCATGTGATTGCTGGGTAAAATACAGTGAGTCTGTTAGCCCGGGGTGTGGGGGAGCGTTGTGTGCGCGCACTGTGGGTGTGTGCGTGAAGCAGCAGATACATTTTTCTCAACTTTCTGTTCATGACACCTGGTTTGTTGGACAGCTGCTGAGGACGTGAACCAAAGGGTATCCTAGTCAATATGTTTCATCTCTAAGAACTAATTTAAATGAATGTATCAGTGTACAATAAGTCACATTCTATGCCCATTCTCCTCTGACTCAAAAGAAAACAGAGACATTGTTAGCTTATTTCCCATGAAGGAAAGGTTTGGATTCCACCCCGCGTGGGCCTTTGTTTATTTGTAGAGTGGTTTCCTGTTTTTTTCTTATCAAATTATTTCAGGTGTAGCGTAACAAATCGAGTAGGTATCGCAGGTTCTGTCCCAACCAAATTAGATGAGCTTGTTGAATCACAGCTTTGAAGTAGATCCACAATGTTAGCAATTAGAGCACTTAGAAGCTAATTAAAAGGGAAAATATTTTTCTGTTACGTATCTCCTATTGGAAAAAAAAAGGAGCCCTGGTGGCGCAGTGATTGAGAGCTACAGCTGCTAACCAAAAGGTCTGCAGTTCGAATCCACCAGCCGTCCCTTGGAAACCCCATAGGGCAGTTGTACTCTGTCTTGTAGGGTCGCTATGAGTCAGAATTGACTCGACGGCAGTGGGCATGGTTTTTTACGGGATTGGAAAAAATACAGAGATGGAAAGAATAGCAAAGATGAAATGAAATTAATATACCTGCATTATGTAACAAGCAAAAATGCTGCCGTGTGATATTTCTATGTTTTCTTTTACAAATAATGTGCCTGCTTTTTCCTTTGAATATGCGTTTAATGCTTGAGCTGGGCGGAGCAGTCAAGCCTTAAAGGCCTAGGATAGGCAGCTGATTTCTGTGATTAAGTACTGTACTACTAACCAGAGGAGCTTTGGTGGCATAGTGGTTAGGAGCTTGGCTGCTTAACCAAAAGGTGGGCCGTTCAAATCCAGCAGCCGCTCCTTGAAAACCCTATGGGGCAGTTCTACTCTGTCCTATAGGGTTGCTATAGGACCGACTATGAGTTGGAGTCGACTTGACAGCAACGGGTTTTTTTTTTGATTACTAACCGAAAGGTTGGCCATTGGAAGCCACCTAGAGCTGCGTCCGAAGAAAGGCCTGGTGATCTGCTTCTGAAAGGTCACAGATGAGCTTGTTTAATCACAGCCTTGAAAACCTTACAGAGCACAGTTCTGCTCTGCAACACATAGGATCACCAGGAGTCAGAATCAACTTGCAGTCAACTGGTTTGGTCTGGTAATGAGGCTGTGTATCTCTGCCCGGTGCCATTATGTGTTGATTTCTCAGTTTAACACAGAGTGTGTTTATTTCCTTATTTCTTGGCTGTGTGTGAGGAGGGGTGGGGCGGCTTGGGGTAGATATGTTACTACCGCCCTCAAGGACAGCATACATGTGTGAACTCAAATTCTGAGGAAACGTGGTCTAACTCCCTCAAAGCAACATATGAAAATGTTCTATTATTGGAAACCGATAGTATTCCAGCTTGCTGACAAATACAACTTTGGGTACAAACAGTTGAAGACTTTTTTCTCCTGATTATTTGTACAGAAGAGTCAATAGCATCGAACAAGAAGGAACTGTGTTATTTTCAGGCCAGAGGAGTGAGGTCGGCATTTAGGGGAGGTGAGGAGGTTAAATCATCCGTCTACGTTCAGCTGGCGGCCTGCTACCTAGCGCATCCAGCTGGCTGATCTTTAGTTTTGGTCCCAGGCACAAAGCCAGTGTGTCCAGCTAACCGGGACAGATGATTAAGGAGAACTTTGTAAAGATGCTGAACATAATTTACTGTCACCTAAACGGAGGAGTCTCTGAAGCAGACTGTCTTGCTCTTACGAAATGCAATGAATGACATGATCCAAATTGTGATAAAGCTGATTTCAGGAATCCAGCTTGTTTGGGATAGGAAAGATAAAACAAAGCCAAAAACCTTTGACCCATGAGTCGTTTCTGTTTGGAAAGATTTCTAAAGAGTGGACTTAGGCCCGCGGGGCACCTAACAGGACAGCCTGCAGTCTGTCAACGTGAAGTCGTTAAACTGAAGCCAGCAGCTCCAGGTGGGAGAAAATTAACTGGGTAGAGTCTACCTGCTGAAGATCTTCTTCTTATCAGAGATTCCTTCCAGGGTGATGCATTCCAGACTACGTACCTGTAAAAACCCATTGCTGTGGAGTTGATTCTGACTCACAGCTACCCTAGAGGACAGAGTAGAGCTGCCCCCTATGGTTTCCAAGGCTGCAATCTTTACAGAAGCCGACTGCCACATCTTTCTCCTGCAGAGTGACTGGTGAGTTCTAACCTCTGACCTTTCGATTAGCAGCCAAGCACTTAACCACTGTGCTACAGGGCTCCTTAAACTATGCACAGCCCTAGGCAAAAAAAAAAGGAAGAAAAGATTTTTGGCCAGCTGTGGACATTGAATTTACTTATCTGCAGTCCATCTCCAGCTTCAGAAAAATTTCTGCTTCTGCGTGATACCCGCCACCGCCCAGGAGTTAAAGAAGTTTATCGTAAAGAAGTATCTTAATACTCCACTGGTCTCATCCCTTCGGGAGCAAGGGAGAATGAAGAGAACAGGATACAAGGAAAAGATTAGTCCAAAGGACTAAT
>NW_004443941.1:7674799-7677743 GCF_000243295.1 Trichechus manatus latirostris | reverse complement strand
CAAATCAATAAGAAAAAGATCAATAACCCTGTAGGAAAATAGGCAAAGAATAGAGACAGTTGAGGAAGAGAAACAAAAACAAAGGAAATGAACATATGATAATATAAGCAACCTTGCTGGTAGCTTAACAATTCAAATTCTAAATGATGAGACAGCACTTTTCATGCATCAGATTGGAAAAGATTAAAAAGAGTGGCGACCCCCGGGGTAAGACCGGAGGGAACAGTCACTCCCGTACATTGTTGGTGGGGTGCTAACTGGTGTGATGCTTCATGTTGCAGCAATTTCACAATATCCGTTAAAATTGAACCAGGAAATTTTACTTCTAGGAATGTAACCTACAGAAATACTTACGTAAGTACGCAAAGACAAACGAGGAGGATGATGGTTACGGCAGAGTTCCTTGTTGCTCAAAACTGGAAATAAGATTAAAACTAATGGTGTAGGTCTAAATGCATTCACACAGGAAGCCGTCCAGGATACTGCAACAAGGAAAAAGAGAAGGTTACAAAATCGCTGTAGAAAATGATTGTATTTCTGTTAGATGTATAGGAAAAAAAAAAACTAATGGCGTATATAACCCGTTGCCATCCAGTCGATCCTGACTCATAGTGACCCTAAAGGACAGAGTAGAGCTGCCCCCCAGGGTTTCCAAGGCTGTGATCTTTACAGAAGCAGACTGCCACAGCTTTCTCCTGCCAAACTTTTGGCTAGCAACTGAGTGCTTTAACCATAGCACCACCAGGGTTCCTAACGGCATATATACTGAAATGTAAATACTGATTATTTCTGGAAGTTGGCATTTTGGAGCACCTTCCATTCCTATCTTATATGTTGCTATAATATCTGATCACATATCATAGGTAAAATACAGCTTTTTAAAAATAACAGTACAAATATCACTTATGTAGTTTTCTTGCCAAACATGTAAAACCTGAATCCAGTCTTGAGGGAACAATCAGATAAATCCAGACTGTGTGATATTCTACGAAATAACCAGCCTAGACTCTTCAAATACATCGAAGCTATGAAAAAGGAAAACAAGGAGGGAAACTATTGTGGATTTAAAATGAGTAAAGAGGGTCAGCGAAAGAGAGGAAGACCCTCAGTGACATGGACTGACCCAGTGGCTGCGACAGTGGGCTCAAGCATAACAATGATCGTGAGCATGGCGCAGGACCAGGCAGTGTTTTGTTCCATTGTACACAGGGTCACTATGAGTTGGAACAGACTTGACGGCACCTAACAACAACAACAAAGAGACTCAACAGCTTAATGCAATATGTGATCCTTGATTGGATCCTGAATCCTTAAAAAAAAATTACAAAAGGCCTTATTAAGACACCAAAAAAAAAAAAAAAAAAAAAAAACCAGACCCATTGCCATCGAGTCGAGTCCAACTCATAGCAACCCTATAGGACAGGGTAGAACTGCACCAATCAGTTTCCATGGAGCGCCTGGTGGATTAGAACTGCCAGCCTTTTGGTTAGCAGCCATAGCTCTTAACCACTATGCCACCAGGGCTTCCTGTTAAGACATGAAACAAAAAAAAGCAAACCCGTTGCCATCAAGTTGATTCCAACTCATAGCAACGCTACAGGACACAGTAGAACTGCCCCGTAGAACTGCCCCATAGAGTTTCCAAGGAGCAGATTGTGGATTTGAGCTGCCGACCTTTCGGTTGGCAGCCAATCTCTTAACCACTATGCCACTAGGGCTCTGTTAAGACACAACTGCATTGGTAAATCTAGGTGAAGAAATAGGATTCCTAGGATTGTATTTTGGGAAATGATAGTTTAGGAAATGCCCCTTTAACTATTGTGCCCCTCCATACTAGACGCTCCATGTATATCTCATTTAATCTCCATTTAATGAGGAGAAGAAGATGATTTCCTATCTAAACTGAAACTGATTACTACTGTGCTTGCTGAGGAGCACCGATATATGAATTTCTAGAATACCTGCTTGGTTCATAAATTTCCCTTCCACTAGTGCCTAGATAGAGAGCCCTGGTGGCACAGTGGTTAAGAGCTTGACTGCTAGCCAAAAAGTCAGCAGTTGGAATCCACTAGCTGCTCCATGGAAACCTTATGGAGCAGTTCTACTCCTGTCCTATAGGGTTGCTATGAGTTCGAATCAACTCGATGGCAACGGGGTAGGGCCTAGATTCCAACTAGGATTGGTAACTAAAGTTGAGGAATTTCAGATCCGGAGGAGATCTTCAGGGTCACATGCAATCAACCCTCATCATTTTGTAGAGAGTGAAGGGACCCAGATGGGTGACTCAACACCACTCTTGGCGATCCTGACTCGTGGCTACCCCGTGTGTATCAGAGTAGAACTGTGCCCCACAGGGTTTTTTCAGAAATAGATCGACAGGCCTTTCTATTGAGGAGCCTTTGAGTGGACTCACACCTTCAACCTTTTGGTTAGCAGCCAAATCTGTTAACCTTTTCGTCTGCCTGGGTAATTTACTCAGTCAATTAGAAGAAGAAACTGGTTTTGGAAATTTTGCCTCCAAACCTAGTACTTTTACCATCAACCCGTTAAGATGTAACCCTTGTTGAACGTCAACAATGAACTAGGAATCGTAATGGCTCCTTGCCCCAAGATGGGCCCCTTCTGCCCTGAAAGAAGCGTAACACTTGAGGAGGAATTGCAATCCTCAAGGAGCAAAGAGCCTGCAACTCCTAACACTTGTAAAAATGTAGGCGGTCTGCCCAGTTCAAGAGGAACCAAGACATGCCCTTTGCTTGAGTTTTTTATTACATAAGAAAGCACTAGGAGTGCAAGCCAACACTTTTTTTTCTCCTTAAAAAATACAAAAGCAAAAGCAAACTGATTGCTTGTGGAAGATGGATAACAAAAGAGACCTAAGTCCTTTACTTGTCACGTGAGAACATTTCCCTTGAAGCACATTCTCAGTAGGCCTCAACCCATCCGG
>NW_004443941.1:7653641-7674252 GCF_000243295.1 Trichechus manatus latirostris | reverse complement strand
CTTTTGCAGCAGATTTGCCCAATGCAATGAGTCTTTTGATTTCTTGACTGCTGCTTCCATGGGTGTTGACTGTGGATCCAAATAAAATGAAATCCTTGACAACTTCAATCTTTTCTCCATTTATCATGATGTTACTGATTGATCCAGTTGTGAGGTTTTTTGTTTTCTTTATGTTGAGGTGTAATTTATACTGAAGGCTGTAGTTTTCGATCTTCATCAGTAAGTGCTTCAAGTCCTCTTGACTTTCAGCAAGCAAGGTTGTGTCGTGTGCATATCATAGGTTGTTAATGAGTCTTCCTCCAAACCTGATGCCCCGTTCTTCTTCATATAGTTCAGCTTCTCGGATTATTTGCTTAGCATACAGATTGAATAAATATGGTGAAAGGATAGAACCCTGATACACACCTTTCCTGACTTTAAACCACACAGTATCCCCTTGTTCTGTGCAAACAACTGCCTCTTGATCTATGTCCAGGTTCCGCATGAGTACAATTAAGTGTTCTGGAATTCACATTCTTCATAAAGTTATCCATAATTTCTTATGATCCACACAATTGAATGCCTGTGCATAGTCAATAAAACACAGGTAAACATCTTTCTGGTATTCTCTACTTTCAGCCAGCCTCCATCTGACATCAGCAATGATATCCCTGGTTTTGCACATCCCTTTCTGAATCCAGCTTGAATTTCTGGAAGTTCCTGTCGATGTACTGCTGCAGCCACTTTTGAATGATCTTCAGCAAAATTTTACTTGCATGTGATATTAATGATGTTGTCCAATAATTTCCGCATTCAGTTGGATCACCTTTCTTTGGAATAGGCATAAATATGGATTTCTTCCAGCTGGTTGACCAGGTAGCTCTCTTGCAAATTTCTTGGCATAGACAAGTGAGCACTTCCAGCACTGCATCCATTTGTTGAAACATCTCAGTTGGTATTCTGTCAATTCCTGGAGCCTTGTTTTTTGCCAATGTCTTCAGAGCAGCTTGGGCTTCTTCCTTCAGTACCATCAGTTCTTGATCATATGCTACCTACTGAAATGACTGAATGTCAACCAGTTCTTTTTGGTATAGCAACTCTATGTATTCCTTCCATCTTCTTTTGATGCTTCTCGTGTCATCCAGAATTACATTCCCCTTTTATGTCTCCTTCTGAAAGTAATCTGACCTACATGATGGAGGTCACTTTGAGGGCTAAGGTGTGCCTGACCCAAGCCATGGTATTTTCAATCACCTCATATGCACGTGAAAACTGGACAATGAATAAAGAAAACCGAAGAAGAATTGATGTCTTTGAATTATGGTATTGGCAAGGAATATTGAATATATCATGGACTGCCAGAAGAATGAACAAATCTGTCTTGGAAGAAATACAGCCAGAGTGCTCCTTGGAAGTGAGGATGGGGAGACTTCATCTCACATACTTACGACATGTTATTGGGAGGGACCAGTCCCTGGAGAAGGACATCATGCTTGGTGAGGTAGAGAGTCAGCAAAAAACAGAAAGATCCTCAACGAGATGGATTCACACAGTAGCTGCAACAATGATGTCAAACATAATAATGATTGTGAGGATGGCATAGGACCAGGCTGTGTTTCATTCTGTTGTACATAGGGTTGCTATGAATCAGAATTGATTCAACAGCACATAACAATAATAACATGGTGGATTTAAGGAAATCAAAAAGTCCTCCTCTCTAATACAATTTCCCTGACTGGTTTACTACACTAACAGCATGCCCATTTCTTACGGGCCAGTAGAGTGTCCCCCAGTGTTGATGGTGAGAGTGTGAGCCCTCTTTGTGGTGGGGCAGGTATGAGGACAGGGAAGAAGACAGGCAAGGGCTCTAGAGAGCACGGGGAGCCACAGAGGGAGGAAGGCCAAGGTTTGTAGAGGCAAGTCCAAGTCTAAACAGTTGGAAGAACACATACAACCCGAAGAAGTCCAGAGACTACCAAGACTGGGGTTGCTAAGCCAAGGGTTTGGAACTGAACAGAAATGGCTTGCAGCCCAGACAGGTCAGGGCCAAGCAAGAGGATCTCTTGGAAAACAGCCCGAGATTCTAGCTGGCATGTATGACTTGCCATTTGTGACTGGCAAGGCCTGGTGTCCTGAATTGGCTTAAGTGGTTAGGATCAGGTTGACCAGAAGGAGCCACTGGTCAATGAGCCATGCCTAGGAAGACCAAGGCCCAAGTTAGGGACTGGAGTAAAAACTGGATCCCCACATCCAAGAGAGTTAGCAGGGTGTGAAGTCAAGGACAAATCCATATTGGTCTAAAAATCAAGTTGTCAAATCAAGGGAGTTGGACAAGAGAAGAATTCAAGCATGATCTAGAGGAACATCTAGGTCAATTGGCATAACACAGTTTATAAAGAAACTGTTCTATATTCTACCTTGGTGAGTAGCGTCTGGGGTCTAAAAAGTCTGTGAACAGCCATCTGAGATACTCCACTGGTCTCACCCCCTCAGGGGCAAGGGAGAATGAAGAAAACAAGATATAAGGAAAAGATTAGCCCAAAGGACTAATGGACCACAGCTACCACGGCCTCTGCCAGACTGAGTCTGGTACAACTAGATGGTGCCCGGCTACCACCACTGACTGCTCTGGCAGGGATCACAATAGAGGGTCCCGGACAGAGCTGGAGAAAAATGTAGAGCAAAATTCTTACTCACAAAAAAAGACCAGACTTACTGGCCTGACGGAGACTGCAGAAACACTGAGAGTATAGCCCCCAGACAGACTTTTAGCTCATTAATGAAGTCACTCCCGAGGTTCACTGTTCAGCCAAAGACTGGACAGCCCCATGAAACAAAACGAGACTAATGGGGAATGACAGTCCAGGGACAGGGACTAGAAGGCAGGAGGGGACAGGAAAGCTGGTAATAGGGAACCCAAGTTCAAGAAGCGACAGTGTTGACCTGTCATGAGGTTGTTAACCATTGTCATAAAACAATATGTGTACTAACTGTTCAATGAGAAACTATTTGTTCTGTAAACCTTCATCTAAAGTACAATTAAAAAACAAAAAGAATCCAAGCACGAAGCCAGCGAGAGCTGTTGGCCAAGGGGGTCAATGCCAGAGAAGTGCACTGCAATGCCTGGGGGTGGGGATGGGTAGGAGTGACTCCAGGGCCAACAAGTCTATGTTACAGCCACGCTTCATTCTGTTCCTGCAGCTCTGAATGGTGCTATGTCTTGCACCATTAAAAGTACCACCAGAATTTGTTTACTTTGCTTCCTTGCAATTAACCCAGAGTATGAAGGAGAAAGAAGAAGTTTGCTTACGGGGAAGAGTATGTTCATGTTGATAAAAAGTCCTAGTGGGGACTTCTGGGACCTCCAGAATTTCAAATATGCAGGTATTCCTACCAGAAACACACTGGGTCACTAGCAAGAGGGGAATATGGTCAGAAGGGCTGCTCCATGATCACCCTGTTGAGTTTTCCAACTGACTGGTTGGGTGAGGTCAAGAAGCTCTCATTAGAAAAACCTCTGTACAAATTATTAGAAGGGTGGGTAATGTTAGCACACTGCAAAGTTCTAAAAGCGCAGACACATTTATGGCTAAACCCAGAGGGAACAGAATGAGGAAACTTGGGTACAGCAAAGGCTGGGTTCCCAGCTCTGCAGCCTTAGAAGAGTGGGCATCAACCGGGTGGGGAGGAAAGGGAGGGTGAACCCTAGGGATGCTCCAGAGCCCACTCAGAGAGGAGGGTAGAGAGTGGGGCCAGTTTATGGGATGCCAGTGTGTCTACCTTCACCCCAACTGCAACCACAGCAGTTTCGCTTCTGTTTGATTTGAATGTTGGGTTTCTGTGATTTGCTTTCACCTAACTATATAGTTTGAAAACCACTACCCTATACCAATGATGGAGCCCAGGTGGCACAGTGGTTAAGAGTCGGCTGCTAACCAGAAGGTCGGCAGTTCGAATCCACCAGCCGCTCCTTGGAAACCCTATGGGGCAGTTCTACTCTGGCCCATAGGGTCACTGAGTCGGAATCAACTGGACAGCAATGGTTTTTTTGTTTATTTGTTTGTTTTTTTAATATACCAACAATGCTAAGTGCTGTCCATGCGTTTAGCTCTGTGTTGGATGCTATCTTGGTTATTCATGTAAGACTCTTTCCTCAAGGAGTTTACGGTCTCTCCGGAAAGCCCAGTTTTATACAATGGCAAAAAGGAGAGAATAATATAGGGAAGGACTTAATTAAGTGCTAAGTGATGTCTTTCAGCCAGGCTGCAAGTGACTCAGAGTTAGCAGAAAAAAGAGACCCCTGGCCTTGGGGGTAGGGGAACATGTCAAAAAGTACAGAAATGTATGCCAAAAAAGCGGAACTTCAGCTGAGCCTTAAAGAAAGAGAAGATCTGAATGGGTTGGAAAAGTGGAGAGGGCATTCCAAACTATGAGAATATTATGAGCAAAGGTACGGAGATGGGAACACTCAATATGGGCAATAGTAAATAGAGAAAACATATGGTGATTGACGGTGTTTTCCATTTTTAAAAATTACTTATTCAGACTGTATCCTGAGCAAGAACAATTTCCTGTGGTTTATAAATAGGCCCCTGTTATTTTAGTAGAAGTGTAGCGCTGATGGTCACTCATGGAATGTCCCATAGAGACTTCAGTTTTCCAAAGGCTGGGAGAAATTGGAGAAAGGCATAAGAAATGATCCAGAACACGAAACATCCTTAATAAGCCCTCATACAAAGTTTATGCAGAAGCTTAGTGTTCCTAACCCAGTATGCATCAGCCGTCTCCCCTTCTCCCTCCTGGATTTGTTCCTGATTTACTACGCAAATTGCCTAAGGCTTCAGATGACATACGATAGACCTAGACTAGAAATTAGGAGACAGTCACAACAGATGAAGTCATTGGTCTGAGGTCACAGGGAGGGTAGTGATAGGGTTACCATTCAGAACACCCATCTCATCAAGCTTCCTTTAACCTGAGATCTTGAATACAGAATTCCCAGCCACCCCCATGACCCAAGAAGCCATCAGAATTGTACAGAATTTCAATCTCCTTGATTCTTAATATTAGAACCTTTTCACTAGGCTGATCTGTTTGATAGGTTGAGGATCCCAATCGCCTGTACGTGAGAAATGCTCCAGTGCACACGTACATGGTGTATGTTGTCCAAAAGAAAGGGAACATTCATACTGATAGTTCATTGGGTTAGAAAAGAACCTGTGCTTTTTGCGTTAGCATCGTTCTCCATGTCCCTGTGCTCATCTATTTTCCCATCTGTTTCAGGAAGTAACACTTGCATCACTATGTATTGTTCATTTTGGCCTAAGAATATGAATGAACATAAAAAAAAATGTCAAAGAATGAGTCTCTTTTATATGTGTTTCCGTCGGGTTTTTCTTGGAAACTGTGGTGGTACAGTGGTTAGGAGCTACGGCTGCTAACCAAAAGGTTGGCAGTTCAAATCCACCAGGGGCTCCTTGGAAACCCTATGGGGCAGTTCTCCTCTTTCCTATAGGCTCACTATGAGTTGGAATCGACTCAATGGCAACTGGTTGGGTTCCTCTTAGTATAGACGTAGGCAAAAATGAACTGATTGTCCTAAAGAGTTTACCTTTCAGTCACAATGCAGTTAATAAAGAGAGACCTGGACATGCAGCGCTCTGAGTTGTTAAAATTGTTAGTGGCAGCAGCAGCAGCAGCAAACTACCGCATTACAAAAATTCTCTTCATGGGAAAAAAACATCTCAGCAGTCAATCCTGTCTTGTATCTGAAGAGATCACTATCAAACATCTCCAGAACTATGAAGTACTACTACTATTAGCGTGTCTCCTTACCATTTTTGCAAGAATTTGACTGGTATCTAAACTCTCACTCAACCCCGGCTCTCTAAATAAGAATGAGTGTTATTAAATATCCCTCTCCTTCTTACAATAAGGTCATTTTATGGTGTAAGAAAACCACAGCCAATAGTATCTTTGGCCATTCTGATAATCCCCTCAAATATCCAAAAATTCTTAAAATTCTCCTGGAATTGAAAAGAGAACTCCACCATTAAATGTGATAACAATCTGCCTGCAAAAATGCCCTTTGACAGGCAGAATTTGTAGCCAGTCAAAGAGTATTATTTTGACAGAGTGCTTAAGATATGCAGAATCCTTTCCTAATCAAGGGCTTTACTTGGGTCAGCCATGCCCATGTGTGTAAGCTTTCTATGCTGTGAGGATTCAGAAGGAGGGGGTGAAGGTTTTTTTTTTTTTGGACAGACTCTTTTTTACAGTGATAATGATAGCAACATTACACTATATATTATAAAGATACTGCCCCAAACCACGAGCTAATTGGAAATTAAGTTCACAGACATTACCTAGACAAGCATGGCCTACCTATACTCCTACTTACAAAAGTCTATCTTATACCTTTGAGTATGAAATTCCTACAATAGAAATTGGGAGGTTTCTACTTTAGAAATCAAATCAGTTTTGTTTTTCTCCTATGTTGATACCTAACAACAAAACAAAACAAAAAAACCCAGTTCTCTAAGATATGGAAGTTTCTGTGAAGTCCTCAGGAAGTTAAGATTCAAGCGTCTCTCTGTATTTCAACAATGATGTCTCTGTAAACATGACTGCACATCCCAGGTCGTGAGGAAACACCTTCCCTTCGTCCCTCCAGTATGGCCCAGTTGCTGTTGTTGTGTGCTGTCCAGTCCATCCCGACTCACAGAGACCCTACAGGACAGAACAGAACTGCCCCACAGGGTTTCCTAGGCTGTAATCTGCACAGGAGGAAACCGGTGGCGTAGTGGTTAAGAGCTACAGCTGCTAACCAAGAGGTCAGCGGTTCGAATTCACCAGGCGCTCCTTGGAAACTCTACGGGGCAGTTCTGCCCTGCCCTATAGGGTCGCTGTGAGTCGGAATCAACTCGATGGCAATGGGTTTGGGTTTTTTTGGGGGTTAATCTTTACAGGAAGGAGCCCTGGTGGCACAATGGTTATGTGCTCGGCTGCTAACTCAAAGGTCGGCTGTTCCAGTCTCTGTAGGAAAAAGACCCGGAGATCTGCTCCCATAAAGATTACAGTCTTGGAAACCCAATGGGGCAGTTCTACTCTGTCCTCCAGGGTCTCTATGAGTCAGAACTGACTGTGACAGGAACGAGTTTGGTGTTTGGGGTTTAATATTTACAGGAGCAGATTGCTGGTGGGTTCAAACTGCCGACCTTTTGGTAAGCAGCCAAGGGCTTGACCATTGTACCACCGGGGCTCCTTGGGGTCTAGTTAGCATTTCTCAAACTGGTATCCCTCCCAGCACTATTTCAACTGAATACAGACTTGAACAAAGGGCTTAGGAGGAGTAGGAGGAGGGTAATGCAATAAAATGTGACATCTATCTCTTAGTGATTCATGAAGCCTGGTCGTATATTATCAGGCTAGAGGGTTGCTGAGTTGGAATTGACTCGATGACATCGGGTTTGGGTTTTGGGTCTGGTAGCATATTACATAAAGACATCATGCTTGGTAAAGTAGAGGGTCATCGGAAAAGAGGAAGACCCTCAGTGAGATGAATTGACACAGTGGCTGCAACAGTGGGCTTAAGCATTGCAATGAGCATGAGGATGGCACAGGACCAGGCAGTGTTTCGTTCTGTTGTACATAGGGTCACTATGAGTCGGAACTGACTCGATGGCATCTATCAATAACAACCTAACAATAACAGCATATTAAAGGCTCCGAGGAAATCTACAGTTAAAGTAAGGTCTAGCTGTTTATCTTAGCATTTCTCAAGCTTGGTTGACCACAGAACCCCATCCGCTCTAGACAATGCACTGCAGTATTCCGTGGGCTACCTTCGGATAAGCGTTGGCTTTGTGAAAGAGTGCTGGCTTTCCATGAGGCACAGAGAGGCTCACAGGCCAATGCTCTGAGGCTCTGGGCAGGTTACTTAAACCCTCTTGGAGCCCTGGTTTTCTCCTCTGAATCACATGGATGGGAACACCTATCTCACGTGGTCTGTTGATCAGGTAAGAAGACGTAGTAGATGCTCAGTAAATGTTTACCTCCCTCTCCCGTTTACAAGCCATGTTGTTGTATGTCGTCAAGTCGATCCCGACTCAGAGCGACCCTATAGCACAGAGTAGAACTGCCCCATAGGGTTTCCAAAGAGCAGCTGGTGGATTCGAACTGCTGACCTTTTGGTGAGCAGCCGAGCTCTTAACCAGGACGCCCCCAGGGCTCCAATGTGTGTATCTCAGTATGCATTCCAAGATCCTCCCTAATCTGACCGCTTTCTATTTCCAGTCTCATCTTCCAGTAGCGTGCAGAGTGTTAGCACTGCTTGGAGAGTCAGCCTTCCTGGACTGTAGCTGGAGGACTAGGCATGTCACTTAGGACCTGAGCAAATGACCTAACCCCCTCCTGCCTCCGTGCAACACAGGGATAGTAATGCGACCTACTGCGTAGGGTTTTTAATCATGTGAAAAAGCTAAAACTAAAAAAAAAAAAAGAAACCTTTGATTGTGACAATGAGTACTTTTAATAACGAATAAATAAGCAGATGTTTGTCTTCTGTGTTTATTTTCAGCGGGACTGGGGAAAAACTAAGGAGTGATTTACTAATTTATTCCTGAAGCTTCCTACTGCTGGGGTATGAATCCCTATGGCAGAGCTGCCGTCAGAAACGTGAAACTTTGTCAGGTAAGGCATTCCTGGAGTTTTCTTCTTAAGCCAGCCAGGTGATTCTTGACTTCTCTTCACGCATCTGATGCAGATGACTCAGAACCAGAGGACTCTCTCTACCTACCTGGGAAGTAGCTGGTGATCATGGGAAAGGCCAGAGGTAGCAGTATCAACACCCTTATTCTTCTGGAGAGGGCAGTGGCGGCTCAGTGGCAGAATTCCTGCCTTCCATGTGGGAGATTTGGGTTTGATTCCCGGCCCAGTGCAGCCACCACCCCTCTGACAGTGGAGGCTTATGTGCTGCTATGATGCCAAACAGGTTTCAGTGGTTCTTCCAGACTAAGAAGACTAGGAAGAAAGACCTGGCAATCGACGTCCAAAAATCAGCCAGTGAAAACCCAGTGGTTCACAGTAGTCTGATACAGTTGTGCGTAGGGTCTCCATGAGTCAGGGGCTGACTCCAGGGCAGTTGACAACAACTTTCTTTCTGAAGGATCTTGGAGAATTCAGTTGAGAGGCAAGGGAGGGGCAGCCTAGCAAATTCTCAAATCTCTTAGAAGCTGGGAGGGCAAATTAATAGAGGAAGGGCTGTAGAAGGCTCTGAGTATCCTTGTAAGGGTCTGTTGATGGTAAAAACGGCAGTGGTGCACTCTAAGAGCTAAGACACAATTCAGAGAATGCTTTTGGATAACCCTTTTAATCTTCTCACAGAATCCACCCCTCAGATAGCATAAATCTCCCCACCAAATGGGTGAAAGTCCAGGTCCTTAGATTCAGTTAAAATATCGCCCTGAGAACCTGAGACCCGTAAATATTGTCGTTCCTACTACAGAGCCCGTAGCAATTTGAAATCCAGTGTATGATTTTCTCAGCCAGCTTTTGGTTCACGGTCCTTTTTGGAGAGAATCTTGAAAGTGTAAATTATCTGCAGCTGAGACAGGCCTGTCCTTACCCAGCATGCACTGCATTAAACCCCAGCACGCTTGCCTGGCCGCGCCTGGGAAGGCTTCAGAAGTGCTTTCCAAAGCTTTTTCGAAAAGCAACACCCCCACGCCCACCCCCATCTCCTGTCCCCTTCAAAAAAACAAACAACAATGCTGCTCTGTTCACCAAACACAAGAGGAACTTTCTGTTTAAAGTTTTTTTTTTTCTTTTTCTTTTTTTTCTTATTCCATATTGGCAGCACTTATTAAGAATGGCTTTCAAGTTGGGTGAACTTTGTTTGAAACACAAGCACGTGAGTGTCCAGGTGCTTAAAACTTTTTCAAACTTAGATACATCCTTCCAGCCTTCATCTGAAAAACATCTTTTAAAGGTTTTATTAAACTATGTCTGTTAAAAAAACAAAAAAGGATGTCTTTGACCAGATATGCGAGAGTAATTATGTTTCCGTTTAAAGCTAGTAAATAAAATGTCTAAGAGTGGAATTCTTTTTTCGAAGTTTTGGAAACGGCTTTGGGGTCTGATGGACCTGGGTTTCAATTCTGTTTCCATCACTTACTAACTGAAAGACTTCAGGCAACTGAACAAACCTCTCTGTGCCTCAGCTTCCTCGTCTGTTAAATGGGGAGAATAATAGTATGTACTACCTACACTAGTTGTGAGGATGGAATGAGCAGTACACGTAAAATACTTAGCAGAGTGCCTGAAGATATGAATGAGCAATAAAAACAATAAGGTTGAAACAGTAACAGCAAAACTTTAAAAAAATTATTGTATCTTATATTTCATTGGGGGAAATCCATATTAGCTGACATGTAGCGAATGTGTCCTCGTTTTTGTGATTCTTTAAGGGCTTCAGTTTCAGTCTGAAATCGAAGGCTTTTCATTAAAAGTGAACTCTTGCTTGGCTCTAACCCACGTGTAAAAGAAAGGACTGAGGAGAAGAAACCAGCCTGAAAAGCAAGCCAGGGAAATATTTCATTGCTTCGTTGGCAACTGTTCAGAAAGTCTTAGTGTTCTTTGTCATCCTTGAGAGCAAGACATTTATGCTATGGATGAGTACGCACACCCACCCAGCATCTGAGAGCATAGGATGGGAAATCCTACAGGTTACCCCAGTATGGGAGTGTGATTGGGGGCCAGGTGGCCAGGATATAACAACTCAACACGGAGAAAAGAGTCTCTTCTCAAATGAGCTGCAAGTTAAGCTTCCCTGAGCTCTTTGCGAAGTGATATCTCTGTTTCTCTTTGTGTCTCACCCGTCAGCATATGAATTTCTCCGATTTCTTGGATGAATTCTAGGCACGAATCTAGCCCACTTCTGGAATCTTTTACACAGGCCAGCAAAGGATGTCACATTTAAGGCAATGGAACTCTGTCGGAGCCAAGGTCTTCCAAAAGAACACCGCCGGTCATGAAAATATCAGCCACGCCTGCCTTCTGCTCAAGAAAACATCACTGCCTGGCGCCCACATTTGCAGAGGCCACTGGGGAGAGGCAGTCGGGGGAAGCCTAGAAGTTGGATACTTGACCCCACTTTGGAGTTCCTGCTTCTGTAACATATTCCAAATTGTGTTGCCTTCCTTCAGTTTTCCTGAGACTAAAGAGTGATGATGCCCCTTACTGAAGGTTCTATTCACAATGTTTGGAATAGCATTGTCCACTAGAAATAAAATACAAGCCACAGACGTGACTTTAAAATGTTCTAGTACTCACATTTAAAAAAAAGAAATAGGTGACATTAATTTAAAAACCCAGTATATTAAAGATAGTGTCATTTTAACATGGGACCAGTATTTTTAAAAACTGAGTTATTTTATGTTCTTTTTTCCGTACTGAGTATTTGAAAGCTCGTGCATGTAAGCTTCATAACATTTACGGTTAAGAAGAGTAGATTCAAATACCTAAGTTGTTCCAAACCTACTGAAAAGTTTTCCAACAACCAAATCAATTATTCCTTTTTTAATTTAAATTTTAAATAACTAAAAATCAAATCAAATTAAAAACGCAGTTCCTCTGTCACGTCAGCCACATCTCAAGTGCTCAATAGTCACATGTGGCTTGTGGTTACGGGGCTGGATGGCATGGGTTGAGAAGATTAAGAAAAAGTGTCACCAAACTCTGGGTTTTGCCCTCCCTCATTCTCAGTGCTACTTGCCAAAGGAAGATTCTAGGAACTTTTTAAAAAATTTCTAGTTTGTTCCCAACAGTAAGGACTCAGAATCACTCATATTTCCTTGGTGGGCTAATTAGAATCAAGATTTCCGAAAATATGCCAGTGGAATAATCATCTCATCTCTGAGAGTTAAATTATGTGCATGTAGGTACATTTCAAAGAACATATAGACGCCCGTTTGCCTGCTGTGACTAGTGTTTGGCTGGCTGTTGAAAAATAATGTTAAAGGAGGTATTAAGAGCAAAATGATTTTCACCTTTGAATTACATTTTTTTAATGGAGGTGAAATTTATATTACAGAAAATTAACCATTTTACAGTGAAAAACTCAGTGGGATTTAGTACAGTCACCATGTTGTACAACCACCACCTCTAATTCCTAAACATTTTTATCACCTCAAAGTACAAAAACAAAAAAAAAATCTTACCCATTAAGCAGTTATTACCCCCCACTCGCCCTCTCCCCAGCCCCTGGCAACCGCCAACCGTCTTTCTGCGTCTACAGATTTCCCTGTTCTGGATGTTTCCTACATATGGAATCGTACAGTATGTGACCTTTTGTGTCTGGCTTCTTTCATCAGCATAATGTTTTCGAGGTTCATCCCTGTAGCATGCATCAGTAGTTCATTCCTTTTTATAGTGCAATAGCGTTCCATTTTATGTGTATCTCCCGTTTTGTTTACCCATTTATCTGTCCATGAACTTTTGGGTTGTTTCCACCTTTTGTTTACTGTGGATAATACCACTGTGAACAGTCATGTACAAGTATTTGTCTGAGCACCTGTTTTCAGTTCTTTTGTGTATATACCTAGGAGTGGAACTGCTGGGTCTAATGGTAATTCTGGAAACCCTGGTGGCATAGTGGTTAAGAGCTACGGCTGCTAACCAAAAAGTCGGCAGTTTGAATCCACCAGGCGCTCCTTGGAAACCCTATGGGGCAGTCCTACTCTGTGCTATAGGGTCGCTATGAGTCGGAATCGACTCGACGGCAATAGGTTTCGGTATGGTGATTCTGTGCTTGCTTACTTTGGACTCCTTATCAGGAAAGACCAATCACTAGAAAAGGATATTATGGTTGGTGAAGCAAAGGGTCAGCAAGAACAAGGGAAACCCTCAGTGAGATGGACTGACACAATAGCCACAGCAATGGACTCCAACATCCCAGCAATCATGAAGATGGCCTAGGACCCAGCAGCGTTGGATCTGTTATACAGAAGGTCGTCATGAGTTGGAGCCGATGTGACGGCAACTAATAACAACCATGACGAACGATGTTGAACATATTTTCATGTGCTTATTGGCCATGTGTATATCTTCTTTGGAGAAATGTCTATTCAAGTCCTTTGCCCATTTTTTACAAAATTGTGGCAAAATATATATAACATAAAATTTGCTGTTTTAACCGTTTTTAAGTCTATGATTTGGTGGCATGAACTATACTCACAGTGTTGTGCGACCATCACCACTAGTTATTTCCAAAACATTTTCATTACTCCCAACGGAAACTCCGTACCCATTAAGCAATAATTCCTCACTCCCTCCTCCTACCCAGCCCCTGGTGATCACTAAAATACTTTGGTCTCTATGCTTTGCTGGTTCTCGAGATTTTATACAAGTGGGAGCCTACAATATTTGTCCTTTTGTATCTGACTTATTTCACTTACCATAATGTTTTCAAGGTTCACTCATGTTATGGCATGTATCAGAGCTTAATTTCTCCTTATGGCTGAATAATATTCCATTGTATGGATATACCAGCCCCTGGGTGCTATAAATGGTTAAGGGCCTGACTATATACCAAGAGGTTGGTGGTTCAAACCCACCCAGAGGTGCCTTAGAAGAGATGCCTGGTGATCTGCTTCCCAAAGTTATAGCCTTGAAAACCCTTTGGAACACAGTTCTCCTCTACAACACATGGGGTTGCCATGAGTCGGAGTGAACGCCATGCCAACTGGTTTGATTTGGGTTTTATATACCACATTTTGTTTATCCATTCAGCAGTTGATAAACACTTAGTTTCCACCTTTTGGTGTCCATTTTTAAATTGGGATCTTTGTCTTTTGTTGTTACGTTGTAAGGATTCTTTATATATTCCAGATACAAATCATATTTGCAAATGTTTTCTCTCATTCTGTTGATTGTCTTTTCATCTTTTTGATAATATCCTTCGATGCACCAAAGTTTTGAATTTTGATGGAGTCCAGTTTGTCTTTTTTTCTTGTTGTTGCTCTTGCTTTCGGTGTGATGCCTAAGAATCATTTGCCAAGTTCTTGAATTACATTTTGAAAGAAAAATAAAATGGGAGATTTATATCTGCACAAATACATACCTAAACATTTTATTTTAACTTGAAACTTACAAATGTACATTCATCTTCTAATCTGTTGATAAACAGTCAAAGCGTTTCTTTGAACGTATGTTTACTGAGTATAAGGTGCCTCTCTTTTGCATAAGCCACAGCCATATGGTATCAGTTTTGTTGTATTTTACGTTGAATAAGAACTTAGAGACATTTGGAAAGCAGACTGACTCCTGAATATTTCAAACTTTTTATGATTTCCATCCCTCTCAATTGATTGTTATCTTGCCCACACATAATTTGATGGCAGTATTTTTAGCCTTTAATCAGACAGTTCAAAAGTATGCAACTTAGTTTTCACTGAAAGGACTCTCTTTTGACACTCATATTTCATTGGTTTATGTAATGCTTAATTACAATAATAACTGGCATAAATTTGGAAACAAACTCAGGTGACTTGGTAAATGCACAGCTCAAGTGCTGGGAACAGAAATACATGGGTAAGTCAGAGTGCAGCCTACTGGCTGAGTGGGTTTAGTGTGCCATGGGCATCAGTCAGTATGCTTGCTACACAGAAGGGATGGAGAGTGTAATCCAACAAGTGGGTTGAGTGGAGAAGAGTTAAGAGAGCTTCTACTCCGATTCATAGCGACCCTGTAGGACAGAGTAGAGCTGCCCCACAGAGTTTCCAAGGAGCAGCTGGTGGTTTGGAACTGCCTACGTTTTTGGGTAGCAGCTGAGCTCTTAACCACTGCACCACTAGGCACTAGAAGTCAAAAATCAGAATAGCTTTTTAATAATTAACATGCAACGCCCCAGCACACAGCTCTAACACTCTAGCTTCTAAACAGATATCTCTGACAGTAACTAGCTGTGTGAGCCTGGGCAACTCATTCCATCTACTGGTGCCTCAGTGTTCTCATCTATAAAATGGGGTCAATATTTGTCACACAGAACAGACAAAAGGACAAAATAATATATTTTTGCTAAAGCACTTTATAAACTGGAAAGCATATTATAGTTGCTACTTCTTATAATGGTTAACAGAGAAAATTTGAAGACCTTTCATAGAAAGCTGAGACTATTTATTCTGATTGCTTTCTATTATTTCTGTGAATAAAGTCCCTGGGTGGTGCAAATGGTTAACACACTCGACTGTTAGCTGAAAGGTTGGTGGTTTGTAGTCCACCCAGAGACCCCTCAGAAGAAAGGCCTGGTGATCTACTTCTGAAAAATCAGCCATTGAAAATCCTACAGAGCACAGTTCTACTCTGACATAGTTGAGGTCATGATGAGTCAGAATTGACTCCACGGCAGCCGGGACTGGTAGATTACCGCATATTCAGATTTATCACTATATACAGAGTTTACTTATTAATTGATTACTTGTAGTCCCAACTAGAATGGAAGAGCCACGAAAGCAGTAATTTTTTACTGTTTTGCTCACTACTCTACTTCAGGAAATAAAAGAGTATAAAACCCAACAAACCGATTACCGTCAAGTGGATTCTGACTCACAGCGGCTCTATAGGGCTGAGTAGAACTGCTCCATAGGGTTTCCGAGGAGTAGCTGGTGGATTTGAACTGCCAACTTTTTTGGTTAGCAGCCGAGCTCTAAATCACTGTGCCACCAGGGCTCCACAATATAACCAAGGAATACTTAAAAACTGTTCTTTGTTCTCTAAATAAAGCAGGTCGTGGCGGACAATACTGTTGTTCACCCGTGTCTAGTTTCTCCCGTTCTTGGCATAAGGGAGAATTGATTGTACTTTCCTGGGGCTTTAATGTAAAGTACAGCCATGGGACTTGCTTTGACAAATGATACGTGGGTGGAGGTGGCTATGTGTCATTTCTGGGTAGAAGCTTTTCATTGATGGCGCTTACCCCTCCTCTCTTCCCTTCCAATGGAGATTGGAAGCACACATTGACAGGGAGGCACCACAGTATTAAAGCATTCTGTAATGCTGAGCTGACAGAGGATAGCTTTCCCCCGAGAAACACTTGGAACCACAGTTGACCTTGTATTGGCAATACATAAATTTTTGTTGATTTGGGACTTTTGTGCTATACTCAGATTTGGAAATTGTATGTGCTATAACATCCTAACCTAGTCTATACTGACTAATACATAATGTTGACAAGATTTTCACCTATATTTTGAACAGAAAGTTAAAATGACACAGTATATCTGCAAAATTTTTGTAATAAGGTACTATTTTCATTGGAGACAAAGCTATATATAATCACACAGTTTAAAAATGCAGAGTAAAACCTGTTGCTGTCGAGTCGATTCCGATGCATAGCAACCCCAGAAGACAGAGTAGAGCTGCCCCATAAGGTTTACAAAGAGTGGCTGGTGGATTCAAACTGATGACCTTTAGGTTAGCAGCCGAGCTCTTAACCACTGAGCCACCAGGGCTCCAAAAATGCAGAGCAGTATGTTGGAAAACAAAAACAAAACATGGCGACCCCACCTGTGTCAAAATAGAACTGTGTTCCATGGGGCTTCCAATAGCTGATTTTTCAGAAGTAGATTGCTGGGCCTTTCTTCCGAGGCACCTCTGGGTAGACTCGAATCTCAACCTTTCCATTAGGCAACCAGTGCATTAGCTGTCTGCACCGCCCACGAACTCTTGAGTCGTATGTTACAGCCATCATATTAATGAGTTCAAGGCTCAGCTGCTAATCGAAAGGTTGGCGGTTTAAACCCACTCAGGGAATTTGACTCAAGGGCCCCTAACAACAACAAGGTTCGTTTAAATTAACCTTGATTCTAATGTAAGGATAAAGCTTCAGCAAAGCTGCTTTGGAGATATTTGGTAATAATTCTTTTGAGTTACCACCGTTACTGTTGCTGTTGTCATTGTTAGGTGCTGTCGAGTTGATTTCAACTCACAGTGATGCCATATGACAGAGCTGAACTGCCCCATAGGGTTTCCCAGGCTGTAATCTTTACGGGAGCAGATCAGCAGGTCCTTCTCCCTTGGAGCCTATGGGTGGGCTCAAACCCACCAACCTTTCTGGTTATCAGCCCAGTGCTTAACTGCTGCACCACAAGGGCTCCTTCCATCATCACTGCCTAAGGCTTTTTATCTTTTTCTAGATTCTTGCCCTCCCACAGAGATAGCTTCTCCAATAATCTCTCCAGATTTAGACCATCTTTACTTTGAGGTCAAAGTAAAGTCACTTCTCTTTGGTCATTGGTTCACTGGGCTCTTCTGGGTGATGAAATTTTCCACCAAAGGATAAGAATTCAAAATTGTGAGGCAGATATTTATGGTAAAACTCTGAATCCTTGCTTTTCACACTTTTGGAAGAATTACTGGTGATGTACTAGAGTAACTTGCTGCAGTTGTGTGTGGCCTCCCTTTCTGAAGGAAATTTTATAAACTTAAGTGGGAGGGGAGTGGGGTAGGGCAGATGACTCATCCATCAAATGTAGGTTTATTCAAGTACTGTTATTTGTGATAAAGGAAGCATTGAAGAGACATCATACATGAAGAAAGCAAAAGGTCATTAAAAGGACAGGAAAGAAAGAAAAGACCAAAGTGGATGTCAGAAGAGACTCTGAAACTTGCTCCTGAATGTCGGGTAACCTAAAGCAAATGGAAGAAATAATGAAGTAAAAGAGCTGAACAGAAGATTTCAAAGGGCAGCTTGAGAAGACAAAGTATTATAAGGACATGTGCAAAGACTTGGAGTTAAAAAACCAAAAGGGAAGAACATGCTCGACATTTCTCAAGCTGAAATAACTGAAGAAAAAATTCAAGCCTCAAGTTGCAATATTGAAGGGTTCTATGGGAAAATACTGATGATACAGGAAGTATCAAAAGAAGATGGAAGGAATACACAGAGTCACTATACCAAGAAGAACTGGTCGATGTTCAGCCATTTTAGGAGGTAGCATATGCTCAAGAACCAATGGTACTGAAGGAAGAAGTCCAAGCTACACAGAAGGCATTGGAGAAAAACAAGGCTCCAGGAATTGAAGGAATACCAGTTGAGATATTTCAGCAAACAGGTGCAGTGCTGGAAGGCTCACTTGTCTCTGCCAAGAAATTTGCCAGACAGCTACCTGGCCAACTGACCGGAAGAAATTCATATTCATGCCCATTCCAAAGAAAGTTGATCCAATGGAATTCGGAAATTATCGAACAATATCATTAACATCACACGCAAGTAAAATTTTGCTGAAGATAATTGAAAAACGGTTGCTGCAGTGCATTGACAGGGAACTGCCAGAAATTCAAGCCGGATTCAGAAGAGAACGTGGAGCAAAGGGTATCACTGCTGATGCGAGATGGATCTTGGGTGAAAGCAGACAATACCAGGAAGATGTTTACCTGAGTTTTATTGACTATGCAAAAGCTTTCAACTGTGTGGGTAACAAATTACCGATAACATTGGGAAGAATGAGAATTCCAGAACACTTAATTGTGTGCTTAGGGAAGGCCCTGGGCTTTTTCAAGTCTGTTTTGGAAGAAGTACAGCCAGAATGCTCCTTGGAAGCAAGGATGGCACGACTTCACCTCACGTACCTTGGATGTGTTATCAAGAGGGACCAATTCCTGGAGAAGAACATCACGCTTGGTAAAGTAGGGAGTTACTGAAAAAGAGGAAGACGCTCAATGAAATGGACTGGCACAGTGGCTGCAACAATGGGCTCAAACATAGCAACGATTGTGAGGATGGTGCAGGACAGGGCAGTGTTTCGTTCTGTTGTACACAGGATCGCTATGAGCCAGAACTGATTCAACAGCACCTAACAACAACATCTAGGAATAATATTGGAAGAATTTAAGCTGAGGCATTTCCCAGTACTGCCATTGTTTTCTTTGGTATTTCATTAACACTGTTGGCGGGGAGGTGCTGGGGGCCATGACACAAAATAAAGTGAAGGGAAACAATTTTGATTCCTAGTGGACTTTCTGTATCACCAAATGAGGGCAGCTCACACATTATGCTGGTCAATTCAATTCTACAAATATTTTTTGAGCACCTCGTTAAGTGCTTGCTACACTCACAGGAGTTTACCTTCTGGTTGTGTTGATCAACCTTCTGAGAAAAATGTTAAATTATTTGCCTTCCTCAATTTTTTATATTTATTAAGAAAGAAAACATTTGTACAAATAGTCAAGCTGATGGTGAAGGCCTAAAATGAATAATCTTCGGTTTGCTGGGAAAATTTCATTTAGGTTTATTTTTAAATATTGATTTTTAAACACCTACAAAAATATAACCCATCAGGCCTCAGTTCTATTGACTTGAGCATGATCCCAACTACTGGACTGTCTTGTTATTTGTTTTGCAGGTCAGATATTTAGGGAAAAGACAAGGAAGGCCCTCTTTCCTCTGAAGGCCCCCAGCCCCCTTGGCGCCACATCGGCACTTTACAGAGCAAGAAGAAAGTTTCCCCAGAAGGCTTTCTAAAGAGTATTTCTATTCCAGGTCATGGTAATGACACCACCTTTCCTTCCCAATAGTGGGGGCCCCTGAATTTCTACTCCGGCCGGGCGGTTGATGAGGCCGGCAGCTTCAGCTGGTTGGGAAGGGGGTGCTGGCACCTGAAATGAACTCAGGCAAACGCCCTGTGTCCATCTCAGGAAACGGACGCGGGGGAGAACTCAAACCCCCAAGCCATCCCGAGGCTTGTACTGTAGCCAGGACGACAACAAGGATGACTCGAGGAGGGTACCGGCCTCAGGTTAGAGTTGAGCCGGCGTCTGGGCAAGAGGCACGAGTTGAATCAGCCATTTGTAGAGTCTGTTCCCAGGTACTCCGAGAGAAAGGGTGAAAAAGCATTCAAGAAGGAGTAAGATCTTGACCTCGCGGAGAAACAGCCCCCCAACCCCTGCCCAAGGGTTCCCACGGAGAGGTCGCCGTCACCTTTCTCCAGACTGGGCTGAACCTACAAGCATCACCTCCCAGATCTAAAACCAACCAACCAGATGACACCCTAAAACCTCCCCAAACACACTCTCCCCATCGCGTTCCAAAGGCAAACATCGAAGGCCAAAAGAGGCTGCACAAGTCACGTAGAAAATTAGGCTGCCCCTTTCCATGGCGATAATCGAATTAGCCTCAAATTAAACGTGAAATTGGCCCTCGCCGGCTGTGGAGACAAAGCCCCCATTGTCCCTTTGCTCGGGTAGCGGCGGCGGCGGTGCCCACCCCGCCCAGGCCAGCCGGGGCCAGTCCCCATGGCTAGGGGCGAGGGCGGGCTGGGCCGGGAAGAGCCACGGCTTGGGAGAGCGCGGACGCGCCCCAGGCTCGGCTCTCGCGCCGCGGGGCCCGGGCCGGGGAGGACGCTGCGGGGCTCCGGGCCGGCGCTGGGGGGAGGCTGAGGAGGTCCTGACGGGCGCTGGGGAGGGGAGACTGCGGGGCTCCTGACGGGCGCTGGGGAGGGGAGACTGCGGGGCTCCGGGCGGGCCCTGGGGAGGGGAGACTGCGGGGCTCCGGGCAGGCGCAAGGACGGCGTGAGGGAGAAACTGGGAGTGGCAGGGAGGAGGAAGCGAGCGGCAGGAGAGGAGGATAGAGGGTGTG
>NW_004443941.1:7576146-7653128 GCF_000243295.1 Trichechus manatus latirostris | reverse complement strand
CTCCCGGCTGAGGCGGCCGCAGCCCCGCGGTGCGCACCGCGGTCGCCCGGCCCCATCCCGGGTGCAGCAGCGCCCATTCCTCCTCTGCGTCCGCCGCCTCCTCCCTCCAGCCGGCCTCAGCGGCCCTGGCGCGGGGGTGGGTGCGGAGTAGGCAGCCGGGAGGTGTATTTTCGGGTGCCCTCCCCCTAACCCCCGCGGGTGGGACGCGGGGGCGGCGGTGACAGGGCCGGGCGCTGAGCGTAACGGTACCGGGATGCGGCCAGGCGTGGTCGCGGCTGCCCGGCGCTGCAGCTGAGCCGGAGGCCCCCCCCGCCCCCGCCCGGTCCCCGCCCTCTGCTGTCCCCTCTCCCAGGGCTGGGCGGGAGCCGCCTGGTTCGCCGAGCCGCTGCAGCGCCCGCCCTTCGGCTCCTGCCACCGTGAACTTCAACAGGTTTGTGTCGGCGCGAGGACCCTCCGGGCCTGCCTTGGGGTGGTGGGCTGGAAGCCTCTCTCGTCATCACCCACCTCACGCCTTCGGTCCTCTTTTTTGGGGGGAGCCCTCCCTTTGTTTTTGTGATGAGAAAGGTGCCATCAAATCGGGGGGCAGAATGTGAGATCAGTACACAAACCGGGTCCATTATTTTTCCAGTCTAAATTCGGGCCAGATAGGAAGTGAGGAGAGGGCGAGCGTGGGGGTGCTTCGGCTGGGGAGAAAAATGCATTCGGTGGGGTTTTTTGGTGGGGATGGTTTTTTGGCAAGATGGATGGCTCACGGCGTCCTCGCCGTGATGCAGCACAATGCAGCACTGTCGCGGCCGCCCCTGCTTCTCGCTGGCGGGGCTTGGCGCGGCCACTCGGTGCCTGCGGCCCCCGCCCGGCCCCACCCAGGCCCGGGCTGCGTCCACCTTGGCTTGCTGCTTCGGCTGGATGTGGCGTCAGGACCAGGTCATCTAGGTGTCAGGGGGAGAGAGTCTACCCTTTCGGGGTGATCCCCTCCCGCCTCGTCTGTTGGGCTGTGCTCGGAGGTAGGGGCGCCCTGCGGCGCTAACGCGGGCAAAGGGAGCGGGGCCTGCGGCTGCGGACCTGAATCCGATCCTGGACCTAGGGACCCGAGCCTTAGGGAGGGGCAGCAGGAAGGACGAGCCGAGTGGTGTGTGCGGAGGCAATGGTGCGGCAGTCGGGAGTCGCGGCGTCTTTTTGTGGATCACCCATAATCTGTAAACACAACCCTGCTATGCATCGGCTTTTTCATATGCGCAAAGTTGGTGTTTGTTAGCTGGACCTTCACGGCTATCACATTTTAGTACCTCGTCTGTCTTTGGTCAGTACTAGGCATTTTTCCTATAGAAAACCTTTTTTTAGAAAATGAAATGAGCAATATATTTTCGTTCTTATGTCTCTGAGACATTTAAAAAAATATTCGTGGTCAATAGCTTGTTCTAAAGGGGGTATACGTATATTCTGCCGGATCGTAAATGATTCCTTCAATCTGTGTTTGCTTTGTTTTGATCGTTTGCTTTTTCTGTAAAACAAGTACAATTTACATGTTTGGATTCTTTATTAATGGTAAATTGGTATTCAGAGTTCTGCTGATTTAGACAACCAAGGCAAGTCTCTTGGCACGGCTAGTGGGAATATGATGGCGAGGCACTGCATTTATGGTTTTGAGGGTTTTTTTTTTTTGGATACATATTTTTTCTGAATGTGGCTGGGGAGAAGGTTGAGAAAGGCAGACCACCAAGGCCTCTGTGGCTGGTTATCTGTCTGCTCAGAAGGATATGGCTCCTAATGTTCTGAGTACACATGAATTTCCCTTCTAAATGCCACTTCTGTAATTCACTTATTCCAAGTAGGATGGCAAAATGGGAGACGTTGCAGATGTCAAGCCATGTTCTTCTAAAATGTGTAAGTGAAAAGGGAAATTTCATTATGCTAGCTGGAAGAGAAGGTCAGTGTTTCAAAGCCAAGGGCGTGTCTACTTTAACTTTTTTAATCTCTAATGAATTCATGCTAGTGGCATCTGATTTTGTGGCTCTGCGGAATAGAACTAACGATAAGCTGTGTGGCTTACATGCAGTTTTTTTTAGTTTCTCTAATAGAGGGCTGTTAAAATATGGAACTTTTATGGATTTATGCTTCTTCATTGTGCTGGTTGTATAAAATTGCACTGCATGAAGATGTTTGCGAGTGTTGTTTCCATGGATGATCCAGATATTTAGGACTGTGTTGTAAGACATATCCTGTGTTGATGTCACAGGAGGTTTAGCTGTTCTGGTTTACACACCAGGTGCAGAATTCTGCTAGGTCTGTAACCCTGTGGCTCTCTGGAGTGACAAAAACCTTCATCTGAGCGGATGAGAAGTGTTGGGGCAGTGAAGGAACTGCTGTCACTTGGTCATCTCCTGGCTTTCTGAGCATCTCGAGGGCGAGACTAGTACCAACTGTCTATGATGTTAAAGGAGCAAGTGGGAAGACCTCACTCTGTCTTTGTGACAGATCCTGAGTACAGACATTGGCAGTTGCCTGGGAGAGTTTGTGTGAGTGGTTACTTTGTCTTGATGTAAGAAAGTATGACTTTATATGTGGAAGTACTGTTTTAAGATGGAATGATTTTACTACTACTAAACAAACATCGGAGCCCTGGTGGCACAGTGGTTAAGAGCTTGGCTGCTAACCAAAAGGTCAGCAGTTCAAATCCGCGAGCTGCTCCTTGGAAACCCTATGGGGCAGTTCTACTCTGGCCTGTAGGGTCGCTATGAGTTGGTGTTGACTCAACGGCAACATTTTTTTTTTTTTGAAACAAACATTTGGAGCCCTGGTGGCGCAGTGGTTAAGAGCTCAGGCTGCTAACCAAAAGGCCGGCCGTTCGAATCCACCGGCTGCTCCTTGGAAACCCCATGGAGCAGTTCTACTCTGTCTTCTAGGCTCACTGTGAGATAGGATCGACTCAACAGCGGTAGGTTTGGTTTGGTTTTGGTTAAACAAACATTCAGTATTCTTGAATATTGAATGTTTGTTTAGAATATTTGGAAAAGAATATTGAATATACCATGGATGGCCAGAAGAACGAAGAAGTCTGTCTTGGAAGAAGTACAGCCAGAACGCGCCTTAGAAGCAATGATGGTGAGACTTTGTCTCACATACATGAGACGTTATCAGGAGGGACCAGTCCCTGGAGAAGGACATCATGCTCGGTAAAGTAGAGGGTCAGTGAAAGAGAGGAAGACCCTTAATGAGATGGATTGACACAGTGGCTGCAACAGTGGGCTCAAGCATGACAGCGATTGTGAGGATGGCGCAGGACCGGGCAGTGTTTCGTTCTGTTGTGCGCGGGGTCGCTATGCGTCGCAACCCACTGGATGGCACCTGACAACAACCAACAAACATGGACTTAATGCGTGGAAGTCATTCGATGTGTTTTTTGTTGAAATAATTTTAAGGTTTTCATTTAAAGAGTGTATTCTTAGAATTTTAGAGCCCCCCGCCCCTTTTTTTTGCATGCAGTGATGTGATGCTCCTTTAATTACACTGGGTTCTGACCAACATCTGTGTTATAATCGGGCTTTAATTAATGTTCTGTGGGTTTTCTCGTGGTAGCCCTGCCCTGGTTTCTTCCTGTGAGACTGTTGGGAGTGTAAACTGTTCTTGCATAACGAAAGGGCTTTTACCCCTGCCGAAACAGCCACTTCTGTATCAGTCTGTGGAGGTGAGTAAAGCGTCTTATGGATTTTTCTTCCAAGTGTTTGTTTTTTCTCAAAGCGCTGTTTCTTTTCAAAAGACCTCACTCAGTCCTCTGATGTTTCTGGTAAAAATCGTCTTCCATCTGAGTTTATGTAGTGTAGCGATAACATCATCAATCCTTTTTCTGCTTTGGTATGGGTAAAACTAACTTGTCCCAAGGACATGTGCTCGTATTTCTATTTTTAAACATTTCTGGAAGAGACATTTTCACATTGTCCCTTGACGCTCATTGTGAGGTTTGTGGACCACCAGCATCAGCAACACCTGGGAGCTTCTTAAAAATGCAGATTCTCAGGCCCCACCCCCGACCTACCTAATAAGAATCTGCATTTTAACAAGACCCTCAAAGTGATTTGTGTTTCAAATTGAATTGAGAAACACTGCTGTACTTCTTCAGGTAGGAGACCTCAGTATCAAAATGGGTTGTTATATCTTCGTTCAGTCTTTTGCTGACGTAACTTGTCTTTTTTTTTTTTTCCGGAAGTAACTGGGTGGTAGAGAAGATCATGCACTCACTGTAAATTTATTTTATACAGAATTACTTTATTAAGCCCTTCTTTAATCTTTAGGTAGAAGAGTTCTGTTTACTATAGTTTATTTCAATTAATCACTTTTGTAGGTTCTTTTCTAAAACATCTCTAAGGTGGAAAAACGTTTCCTCCTCAGGGAAGAAGGCATTGACTTTGAGCCAGAAGAGCTACAACCCAGGAAGCTAGACCCCTGAGCTTGGGGTCCCCTCTGTGCCTTTTGCCTCCTTCGGCGTCATCGGCTTTCTCCTGGTATATTCATTGTCCTTGCCTTCCAGTCCACTCTTTTTTTTTTTTTTTAAACTGTGGTGAAAATATGCACATCAAAACATTCGCCAAAACAACAACTTCCACATTTACAATTCAGTGACATTGATTACATTTTTCACGTCGTACTACTATTATCTCTGGCTATCCTTTTCCAAAATATTCCACCACCATTGACATAAACTCAATGCTCCATCCTTTCTTCTTTTAAAAGTTGTATTTATTAAGTAAGTAGTAGATTCAGATAATATTTACAAAGTCTGTGTTAAAGAATCACAAAACAGTGGGCATTCATGCAGTTACCACCTAGGTCAAGAAGACCTATCATACACTTCAGAGTTTTCTGTGTATCCCTCCATAATCCTGTCCAAAACAACCACTGTCTGGAATTTTGTGTTTATCGTTCCCTTGCTCTTCTCTTTGGTTTATCCTTTTTAAAAATCTTACTTAATTTTGCATGTTTTTGAACTTTCCGTATATGAAATCACACTTTATGTAGTTTTTTGTGACTTGCGTTTTTAAGATTAACATTATGTTCTTGATAGTCATTCATTTTCTTGCCGTAGTTTGTTCATTTTTTTCACTGCGGAATAATATTCTACCACAGCTTATTTATTAGTTCTTCTGTAGATGGAGATTTGGATCAATTCCAGTTTTTTGCTGTTATAAAAGGGCTGCTGTGAATGGTTCTTGTACGTGTCTCCTGGTACATATGTGGAAATGCATACCCCTGCTCCCCTCCCCCACTCTCTCTCTCTTTCTTTTTCTCTAAGAAATGAAATTTGCTGGATTGTAGGGTCTGTGCATCTTCAACCTTACTAGATAGTACCAAACTGTTTTTAAATGTGGTTCTACCAATTTGTATTTCCACTTAAAAAAAAAAACCAAAACCGTTGCCATCAAGTCAATTCCAACTCATAGTGACTATAGGACAGAGTAGAACTGCCCCATAGGGTTTCCAAGGAGTGGCTAGGGGATTCCAGCTGCCAGCCTTTTGGTTAGCAGCCAAGCCCTTAACCAGTGTACCACCAGGGCTCCATGTATTCCCACTGGCAATGTATAAATGTTACAGTTGTTCTGCAACCTTACTAGAACTTTGTTTACCAGGCTTGAAAGTGTTGTACAGTCAGTATTTGTAAAATGTTATTTCATTGTGCTTTTTATTTGCAATTTCCCGGATTACTAAAGTTAAATATCGTTTTAATATTATTGACCATTTGGGTTCCTTCTTTTGGGAAGTGCCTGTTCAGCCTTTTGCCCATTTTTATTTTGGACTTTTTTTTCTTATTGATTTATAGGAGTTCTTTATGTACGTTGTATACTAATCTCTTGAGGATTATGTGTGTTGCAAAAATTGTCTCCCAGTTTGTGAGTTTTAAAAAACAATTTGTATTTTCTTTTAATAAACAATCACTTGTAATATTAGTAGTGTCATAATCAGTTTTTTTTTTCCCCTTAAGGTTTATGCAGATGATTGATATTGCAGAAAAAATTTCCTTAGTTTGAAAAGAACCTGGGTATTGGCGTCAGACAGGTCTGGGTTCAAATCCTAATGCTGTAGTATACTAGCCTGTGACCAAAGCTAGGTACTAGCTTGGGCTAGTTAGTTACTGTTTGAACCATAGTTTCCTCATCAGTAAGATCGGAATAATAATGCCCACTTCCTCCTACACTTGTTGTGGTACATCAGGGTACAGTGCCAGGCACATAGTAAGTATTCATTTAATAACAGTTCCATTTCTTCTCTGGTCTGCCTGAGCTATATGAGCCACTGACCCCTTTTGGGATGCTTTTCAAAAACTTCGTTAACATTTTTATGTTAAAGGAGCTATTAAACAACTTATTCTAACTTTTATTTTTTAAAAGGTCATGTTTGTTACTAATGGAATTTATGTATTGATTAATGTAGGCTATACGGGACCACTTACTGGAAACCCTTTATAAGTTCAGGTTCTTGTCCTTGAAAGTAATGTTATTACATTTCTTTGTAAACAGTTCTTTTTACCAGTAAGCATGTATACTAAGGTCCTTTCTTTGCTGCTGGTCTTAAGATGGTTTTACAGTATTTTTTCCCAACAATTTCTACATGTATAATTCAGTGACATTGATTAAATTCTTCAAGTTGTGCAGCAATTCTTGTTGTCCTTTACCAAATTATTCCACCACTATTAATGTCAACTTAATACCCCTTAAGCAAAAACTCCCCCTTTGCAATATTATTTTTGATTCAGTAAATAATTATTAGATGTTTTCTGTTGCCAGGGCAGGCCTTGAAGTTAGGTTAGGGTGATGGTGGCATGGGCTGGCTTAGAGTAGAATAAGAATTAGTTCCTGGATCCAAGGGCTGTATATACTCTAGAGTATACTGTATATACTATACACAGAAGATAAAACACATTCTGTGACCAGGTGTGTGAGCCCTGCAAGTCATTAACACTTCTGGTCTCAGATCTAAATGTATAAAATGAAAGACTTAGATGAAATCATAGTGGGAGTTAAACCATAGCATGTGGGCACTGCTCCCTCTGTCCCTGGCAGACACAGGATAACAGTCATGGTATTCTTTCCACTGAGCCGAGATAGAGCCTCAGTAACATTCTCAATACAGTGCTCTAGGCAGTAGCTACCAGATAGTCATAGCTGGCACTCAATTTTTAAGATCCCATACATCTCTAAAATCTGTGATTATAAGGTGTTTGAGTAACACAACAAAAAGAAAGAACTCTTCAGTAGTGTACAGAATGCAGTGAAACAGGAAGAAACTAGAAGCAAGAAGACGGGAAAGAGGTGATTGCGGTGGTCCAGAGGTTAAGGGAGCGAGTTACAGTGGTGGCCAAGGGAGTGAGAAGGAGTGTAGAGATGGGGGAAAAGTGGTGAAGACCCAGTCCTGTGCCTGATATATCTTAAGACACCAACTGTTGGTAGGACAAATGGATGAGAAGTGGACCTAGTGGGTGGAGAGTTAAGGTGAAGAAAATTTCATTTTAATGATGAGAAAGAACATGGATGGTAATGACAGAAAGGGACAAGTCAAGGGAAAGGGTGGATATTTGATTGAGAAAGAGAATCAATGTGACTTTAACCATGTTGAGTTTGAGGTTCTAGCAGAACCCTACTGGAGATAATCTTCAAGAAATTGGGGGAGGTTGGTGAGGGCTAGTGAGGCTGATTGGGAGGCCACTGGATACGGGGTAGGGTCCCGAGATTAGGCTGTGGAGTTACTCAGCCTGGTCACTCTGCTCACTAGCTAAGTAATCTTGGGTAAGTTGTCTTGAACTCTCCGTGTGCCTCCACTTCTTCAAATGGTAAAATGGTGATGATAACAGTACCTAAATGGTGATGATAACAGTATCCATCACATAAAGCTAAATGAGGTAATCTAGTGTCCGTCAGAATAAATTTTAATTATTCTGATGGTTAAGATTGTGTGTCATCTTGGCTGGGCCATGATTCTCAGTGTTTGTATGTGATCATTCCCATGATGGAATTTGCTGTGATTAGCCAGTCAGTTGAAAGGGAGTTTCCTTAGGGATGTGGCCTGCATCCAGATATAAGCAGACATTCTGGCTTTTTGCTTGCTCTGGATCCTGCGGCTGCCTCCTGTTCGTCTGACCTCCAGTTCTTGGGACTTGAGCTATCAGCTTATCTGCCGGTCTTGGGATTTGTCAGCCATCACAGCCTGTGAGCGGGAGCCCTGCTCTCTGACCTGATGATCTTGGGTTTGCCAGCCCCTGCAGCTATGTGAATCAGAAGCCTTGTGATCTTGCCTGCCAATCTTCGGATTCGTCAGTTTTCACAGCCTGTGAGCAAGAGCCCTGCTCACCGACCTGCTGATCTTAGGTTTGCCAGCCCTGCAGCTGCATGAAGCAAGAGAAACATCTATACTGATCCACGGACTTGGGATGTTCCAGCGTCTACAGTCGCATGAGCTATTTCCTTGATATAAATCTCCTTATATATATAAAGATACATTCCAGTAAATAAAACCAATCGTTCAGATAAGTAATGCCAAGTTTAGTCTATATTAAACTTATCCCTAGGTATCATGTCAGAATAATGGGAAAGGCAAACATCATTAATTACTTTTTTTTCAAAATACAATAAAACCCTAAAACCCTAGTATTTGGGGAAAGGATATAAACAGATAGTTTATAAAAGAAGAAATCGAAGAGGCCAATAACTGTTGAATTGTTCAAACTCACCAGTAATATGAAATGCAAATTAAAACAACGAGATTACATTGTCCACCTCAGTTAGTAGATAATACTTTCTGGGATGCTGAGAGATGGGCGCTCTGCATCGCTTGTTGGGAGAGTATTTGGATTAATACAAATTTAGTGGAAAACAGTTGAGTTATGTCTATAATAAAACCAAAAACCAAACCCACTGCTGTCTAATCAAGTCCCACTCATAGTGACCTTGTAGGACAGAGTAGAACTGCCTTATAGGGTTTCCAAGGCTGTAAATCTTTATTGAAGCAGACTGCCACATCTTTCTCCGAGGAGCGACTGATGGGTTGGAACCGCCAACCTTTTGGTTAGCAGCTGAGTTCTTAACCATGGTGCTATCAGAGCTCCTTATATCTTTAATAGAAGGCTTAAATATTTATACCTTTTTGACTGGAATCCCACTTGTAACTCTGTAACCTAAAGAAATAATTAGAAATAAGGACCAAACCAAAACCAAATCCATTGCTGTCGAGTCATAGCAACCCTATAGGAGAGAGTAGAACTGTCGCATAGAGTTTCCAAGGCTGTAGTCTTTGCAGAAGCAGACTGCCACGTCTTTCTCCTGCAGAAGTAAGGACAGAGGTTTTTGAACAAATATTTTCTTGGCAGTATTAACAGTGAAAAAATATATTTCCTAATGGGAGCAAATTAAATAAATTATGGCACAGCCACAGGATGCAGTACAATGTAGTCCTTAAAACAATGGTTAGGAAGCATATTGCCAAAATGGGAAAATGTAAACAATATGATGTTTGGTGGAAAAATCTGTACACAAGACTGAATAATGCGGTATAACCTCGGTTTTGTTACATTAAGTAAAAGACTGGAAGGAAATACGTTAAAATGTTAATGGTTTGCTTTGGATGGTGGGTTGATGGGTGACTTCCTTTCTTGTATGAAAGGAAATTCCTATGACTTATGTTTCTTATTTTCAGTTCTGAAATACTTCATACCTATAGAAGAGGACAGTAAGTAGTATAATAGATGACCACAAGGATCATTAGTTTCATAATCAAAAAAGCAGTCAACACTTGAAAAATTGGATAAAAAACTGAAAGTAAAAAGCATCGTCACTGAACATTATGTTTAGAAATTGTTGAGTGGGAACCTGTTTTGCTGTGTATACTTTCACCAAAAATACATTAAAATGTTATATTAAAAAAAACCCAAATCTGGCCAATTTTAGATCATTGTTAAGGAATAATTTAATGTTCCAAAGGATTGTCTTATCTGTCCTTCTCTGCACTTGCTCAGAGCAGTGGGAAGATGAGTTAGTCAGCATTATAAGGGTGTAGGTCTGGGAAAAAATAGAGCGTTCAGATGAACTCATTGCCGTTGAGTTGATTCCGACTCCTAGTGACCCTATAGGACAGAATAGAACTGCCCCATAGGGTTTCCAAGGAGTGGCTGGTGGATTCAAACTGCCGACCTTTTCGTTAACAGCTTAACGCTTAACCACTGGACCACCAGGGCTCCATATTCAGATGAAGTGGAGTGCTAATTCAGCCCTCTGCATTAACATAGGTTAGCTTAAAAAGTGGAGAGAATCAGCATTCTTTAGTATTCCCAAACTGCACCTCTGACAGAGAGCGGTGGAATTCCCGTGACGTGCTTGTTCTCCCTTGTGGAAGCACAGACGCTGCTGTGGCTAATTTTGTCACCATTAGACCATCATGTGTCACTGGAATTCGTCAGAAATGCAGATAAAATTCCAAGTGAAAATGTTAAAATAAAAACCACTCCAGATTTAGATTCCTTCCATTTAATGGTTTCTTAGCATTTGGGACTGTTGTAGGTTAAGAGTAGGACTAGCTAATTTTAATCACATCCTAATGTGGAATCTTTTTTTCTTGTATGAAAGGAAATTCTTACTCAATGTTACAGAAAACCCGCTGCTGTGGGGTCAATTCCAACTCATAGCGACCCTATAGGACAGAATACAACTGCCCCATAGGATTTCTAAGGCTGTAAATCTTGAGGGAAGCAGACTGCTGCATCTTTCTCCTGCGGGGGGAGTGGGGGTGGGTTTGAACCGCCTACCTTTCCATTAGCAGCCGAGCACTTTACGTATGATATGTATATATATATATATGTATATCGTGTGTGTGTATGCATAGCGTGTATACATATATAGGATACAGAGAAAGTGTTGAGGCAAGTGTGTGTGGCTCAAGTGAACGGCATGTAAATGAGTAATCTCCGCCATGAAGAGAGGTGGAGGTCTATTTTAAGACTATTTGAATGGGGAATTTTATAGTGATAGTATTTGAAAGTGAATCCCAGGAATGAGTGACGTTGTCCTTTGCTAGTGGGGGAGATGTTTGGGAGGGACTATTACTTTCTGTTTTATGGTCCAAGTCCCCAACGATAAAGACACCTTGTAAAATGTAGCTTATAAAAACAAATGCTTGTTTACTTTCATGAATTTTGTATTTATTCTGCCACGAACTTTAACTTAACAGTTATTTGAGCAGGCCTTGAGGATTTAGTGTGCCTTGAGATAAGAAAGTTAAGCTGTTGTGATTTCAAGATTGTTTTTAAATTGATGTGTATTTAATGAGTCATAATTCTGTGCTTACTAAGCTCTAAAACGTGAGGGTGAACACCTGACTGATTTTCAGAACCATCTAAAGTCTCTGATCCACCATCTAGAGTTCCCTGTTATTTCTGATCTTTAACATATAAACTTAAAGCCACTAGTTAAGCGGTAAAATCTGTATTAGAACGTAACTGTGCGTTTTACCCAATAGGTGATCTAGGATAAAACTTAGAATGATATATAATAGAATTTATACTTTTGAACTATGTCTGTTCAGTGTTTCACTTGTATCACTGAATATGTCTGTCCATAGAAAGTCACCAACCTGTTAACAGTGGATCTCTCTGGGTGACAGGATTGTGGGAGATTTTTCATTTAGTTGCTCCATATATTCCAAATTTTCCAGAAATTCTTAACAGTTAACTCTTGCTCTTCCTCAAAAATATCCCAGCACTTCACAGCAAACCTCGTTTCAGCTAGATGAAAGCTCCTAAGTAAAATGAATTACCAGCGACATATACCCTCTGCTGTTCAGATTTTTCAGCCAGAACTTGTAGGAAATTAATGCTGAGGACCTGAAGAAGACTGACATTTTAAAAAGATTTTTCCATTCCTTATTTAAACGTGCGTTTTGTTGGAGCCTTGGTTTTTCATTACTTGTACGGAGTGCGGGAAAAGATAACAGGAACCAGGCCACAAAGGAGCCTGACAAACACCGTCCAGGAAGAGAGCTGCTTCTAATGGCTACTGCCTTTGGCTCTGGATGAAGTTTTTGGTTGTTTCCCCACCCTCTGGGGGATAATTTTTGTCCTAGTTATGTTTGCCTGAAGGCCAAATCTAAACGTTCACGGACTATGTATTTTTCTGGAGTGTTCTTCATTAGCTGTACAGAGTCTTGGAGGTGAGATAATACATCTTCTGAGCATGGATTAGAGCCATTGTCCCTTTTCCCTCTTTATCTTATTTACTGAAAGGGGAAGGAAAACCCAGATTCTTCCTTAAAACAATGCTTATTTATTTTTATCTTACTCTTTGATGTATATACATTTTGCAGCCTGTAGCCATATGAGTGCGTTGGTTGTTATAGTGAATACAATAATTTTGACAGTTGAAGTATTCATTTTTTGTAACTTTTTAGAATCTCTGAATTTTTAATACCAACACCAAACCAAACCCATTGGTGTTGAGTCGATTCAATAGCGTGTATTAATATGTACAATATGTATAGTTCTTTTTTGAATAGCTTATGAAGAATATGTACCTTCATAAAGGCATAAATTGGCATAAGATCATTGTAACATAAAATACAAAACTTTTTTAAATAAATATTTTCTTTTTTAAATTGCCAAAATAAAAAATGTTTATTGCAGATCACGTGGAAAATAAAGATGAACACCAGGAAATTGAAATCACTAGGTATTCCATGACCCTAAAAATGGGTAGTTAACATTTTGGTGTTTATCCTTGGAATGTTTTTTCCCTCTGCACGTATTTGTTCATCTCACAAAGACCTATAATAAGGACGAACCCTCACATCTTAGGCTAACGATGTAGAATTTTGACAGCCTAAACAAACGTGTGATGATGTTTTCACTCTTCCAGTTTACGTGTGGAGCGTGGCAAATCATGAGCCCTTATTACTGGTCGTTTTAAAACTTAGCTACCGCCTAAATACTGTCCATTGCCCGTAGCTGTTTTAGGGGTGGGGGTAGGGTGGGGTGGGGTGTCAATTTAATTAAAGAAAAAAGATGAAGAAACAGAATCCAAAATGTGTTTATTGTAGATATTTCTCTTCTTTGAGTAAAATCCATTTTACAGAGGAAAACCACCAGAAATTAAGTTCTCATTAGGAAATGTGTGTTTTCTGTTTTGTTTTGAAAGGCATTCCCCTCAGAGTTGCCCTAAATTTCCTGAGAGGCGTCTCCATCTGCTCGGGACAGCATCTGATTTTATTTTTGTTTTCAGATTTCAGAGAGTCTTTGAAACGGCGACCCCAGAACGTGTCGCAGATGGAATGGATGCGGTTATTGTAATCTTGGTTTTAAATGTAACTCGTTTTCCTGGGCTGGGTTTCGTTGTAACTGTTGAAAGTATATAGCAGAGCTCAGCTTCTTAGGGTCTTTGTATTTGCTGAGTTCTTTAAGGCTCAATCTTTGGATCTAGGATCTGTTTCAGGAAGAAAAAGCAATGTACGTGTTTCATTATGCAAGCCAGTTCTTTAAGCCCAGGGACATGGATGGATGGAGGTGACTTGCTGGCATGTCTCTGCTGCCTGAATTCTGACATTTGGTCTCTTCCTGAGGAAGGTGCTCAAATGGCTTCTGGACGTGCAGAGGGAAAGAGGGGGTGGGGGGAGAAGTACCTTTGCACTTGATGAAAAGGAAGCCTTGTCCCTTATTTTCTGTCAGACACTTTGGGGTTGTCGTTAGTCTTGCTTGGGGTGGTGGGTTTGAGGAAGAGTGTCAAGTAACCTTCCCAGGTTTAAACACTAAAGACCAGTAGTGGATCCTTTCACAGTTGAGAGGGAAAATCCGAGCTGGGCCATGTGATGGAGGTGGGCCCCGTTAAGTGGACTTAATCTTGAATATTGCATATACCATGGACTGCCAAAAGAACGAACAGGTCTGTCTTGGAAGACGTACAACCAGAATGCTCCTTAGAGGCAAGGATGGTGAGACTACGTCTCACATACTTTGGGCATGTTGTCAGGAGAGATCAGCCCCTGAAGAAGGACATCATGCTTGGTAAAGTAGAGGGTCAGTGAAAAAGAGGAAGACCTTCAACGAGAAGGATTGACACAGTGGCTCCAACAGTGGGCTCAAGCATAGCAACGACTGTGAGGATGGTGCAGGACGGAGCAGTGTTTCGTTCGGAACCAACTGGACGATACCTAACAGCAACAACAACAATCTCTCCAAGGGATTCATCAGAAACTCCTGACCTGAAGCGAAGCATTCTCTTTAGGGGTGACTGAATCCCACCGAGTGGAAATGCTTGGTGGTGAGTGTGCCTGGGCCTTTGAACCCTAGGCCAGGGATCTTAACTTGACTCCAGGCAGCCGCAAATGTTGGGTCTTGACTCTTGGGGTGACCGGGAGCAGATGCAAGGCCTGGAGTGGTCCTGGTGCCCCAGGTTACGCTACATGAGGGCAGGGGGCTGGAATGTGGCCTCAGCCAGACCTCCGACTGGAAGAGCACATCTGTCACTATTTTGGGAGACAGGTGATCAGAAGTATCAGTCCGGTGACTTCTGAAAGGGGCCTGGCCCTTCTCATAGCGAGGCTGACAAATTAGCTGCCAGCTGCCCTTGAATACCCAGCTTATCTCCTTTGGCCGAGTCAAGGAAGCATCTCCATCTCCGGGCAAAGGCGTTTGATTGCCGTTTGAGAAGGGAAAAGACCAGTGCACACCTTGCCTTTTGTTCTTTGTTTAAAAGGTAGGTTTTTTGATCATCTGTTTGCTTGTTTTTAAATAAACACCCACTACAGTGGGAATGGAGCCCTGGTGGTGCAGTGGTTTAGAGCTATGGCTGCTAACCAAAAGGCCATCAGTTCGAATCTACCAGCCGCTTCTTGGAAACCGAATGGGATGGTTCTGCTCTGTCCTGTAGGGTCACTGTGAGTCAGAATCGACTCGACAGCAATGAGTTTTTGGTTTGACAATAGGAATCCTGAGTTTCCCTGATTATCAGGATGATTTCTCAATTTGATAGACTTACTGCACTTTTGAAGTACGTGTTACTAACATTGAGAACACCAGCTTTCATCCCAGCTCTGAAGCGCCAGACAAGAAAAATCTCTGATTCATAAAGGGTGAACGTTTCATTAAGAGCAGGCTAATGCATTGTCTTCTTCCTGAGGAAGACTAGTCTTGCCTGACAGCTGAACTTCTCATATACGTTGTTTCTGGTTGTGAAGAATCATTTTGTTGGTGAATGCTTGCATGAATATTTTATTCTCAATTATAGTATGTATTTCCATTGGGCTACACCCTTGTTAAAGGAAACGCTTGTTCATGTGAAATAAATATATCTTTAGTGGTCATACTTGAAAGCTGCTTCTCAGTCTTCTCAATCTTTAAAGTCAGGAGACCACGTAAAGAGCATATCCGTCTCTCACGGGAGTGCTCTGCAGCTGTGCGGAGCATGAGGCTCCAATGTGCTCGTTAAGTATGTTTTTAAGCAGGAGTGGAATGTAGCAGCGTGTGGTTAACCATTCAAGTTTGTTTTTGAAGGACTTTCTTTTCTTTCGCCAAGTATTAATTAGAACACTGACTTCTAGAGGACCTGGTGCTATGTTATGTTGTTCTTTTCAGCTGTTGAATTGATGTATGGTCTGCTGTGTATATTCTCAACAACAACAACAAAATCCAATAAATTATTTTAAAGAATTGTTCTTTTCACAAGGAGCCCTGGTGGTGCAGTGGTTAAGTGCTTGGCTGCCAACCAAAACATCGATGCGTCGAACCCACCAGCCACTCCTCAGGAGAAAGATGGCGACAGTCTGTTTCCATAAAGATTAAACCAAACACCAAACCAAACCCATTGCCATCGAGTCTTCCAACTCATAGCGACCCTAGAGGACAGAGTTGAACTGCCCCATAGGGTTTCCAAGGAGCGGCTGGTAGATTCGAACTGCCAACCTTTTGGTTAGCAGCCGAGCTCTTAACCACTGCACCACCACGACTGCAGCCTTGCAAACCCTATGGGGCAGTTCTACTCTGTCCTCTAGGGTCGCTATGAGTTGGAATCGACTCAGTGGTTTTTTTTTTTTTTTTGGTTCTTTTCACGGAGGTAATGGGGCTCATGAAATACTGAGGTTCTCCTTTAAAATAACACTCTGATTAATAATCTGCTTCAAAATGTAGCCAGTGGGGGCATGACTAGGGTTTAGCGTCTGTGGTCAAGGTGTAGATTTGATCCTGTTTTTTTTCTCTGCTGATTCTCCTCCTCTAGAGATTACTCACCCTCTCTGGGAGCAGTAGGCACCGTGCTTCCTCCAAGTTTGTGAAGTATTCTGATGGTTTGTTTGGGGATCAACATGAGTTGGATCGTTTGAACTAAGCTGCATCCACAGAGATAGGATATGTTTGTGTTCAGGCATTGTGCAAAGGGAATTGATGGCAGGTCGGTTGTGTAATGCGGCAACATCTTACTTAGTGTGTCTTTAGAGATAAGTGGGAGGTGATGCCAGCAAGGCTGTATGTAAAAAGTTGGAATGTGTTGGAGAACTGCCAAGAGATTGGGAGCCAGCTGTGTGACAAGCGCTAATGCAGCCTGGGTCGGCCTTAAAATAGTTGCAGTTTAACAGAATATTTTAAACTTGGCATTTCACTTGAGCAACATATCTCCTTAAAATGTGTTACCAAGGCAGAGAGATCTTTGCTTTCATCCATCATTTTTAATGTTTTTTTTTATTGTGGCAAAAAATATATATAACAAAACATTTGCCAATTCAACAGTTTTTACATGAGCGATTCAGTGACTTTGATTACATTTATCATGTCGTCCAACCATTACCACTAGCCTCTTCCAAATTATTCCACCACCACGGACGGAAATTCGTGTCCCATAAGCAATGACTACCCCTTTTCCCCTCCCTACAGTGCTTCTTTTTATTTATCCATTTTTATTCCAACAGTCTTAAAAAATCTTGAAACTGCGTATGTGTAGGAAAATGATTCTGTGTGACAGATAATCTTGCATGGTTTTAGCTGGACTTGTCAGCAGTACATTGTCCCAGACTTCACACTGTGGTCCCCCTGCCCCATCTATCCCCTCCCTCACTGCAAAATATGCAGTCGTGGGGGTTGGAATAAAGTTGGGGCCCTGAAGGTTTAAAAAAGAAGTCCTATATTTTATATGTTTGCTAAGCATTTCGATATGAATTATTGATGTTTGAACGTTAACACGTTGTAGAGGCAGGTAGGAGGCAATGATTCTGCAGAATCTTGGTGTTTTTCTTAGCTTATTTCATTCCCTTTTCGACTTCATAGTAAGTTCATTGGTGGTTTACAGTATTCGATTCATGTTCGTAGTTGATATACTTTCTAACTGAGGTCCCTCAATTTTTGTTTTTTGAGAGAAGGCCTTGTTTTTTAAGTCAGAGTGGTAAAAACAAGGCAGGAGTCTCAGCGATGAGTCCTGTACGAGTTTGAGCCTCGTGGCGTGACCAACCCCTGGGTGGAGGTGGGAGCTGACTGGAGGGGCTGGTCCAGGCAGCCTGTTTGTTTAGGTGTTGTGAAGATGAAATTTCAAAAAATGGAATTTAAAAAAAATGCTGTGTTTGGGTTAGTGAGTGGACATAAGAACAGAGAATGATTAGATGTTGAATATTACATGAAAAGAAAGAGCAAACTTCACCAAATTAAGGCGCTTTAGACATACAAACCAAGTTCCTGTTACTTAAGGATTTCTCAAAAGATAGCATTAAGAGAATATCCTAATTATCCTATACCTTTAAGTCCATTAGAAATTAGGAATCAGACTAATGGCAATAATTGTACAGCTTTTTAGAGTGCCCTCTAAATGGCTTTGTTTCTTTTGTATCGCTGGATTTGGTTTATGAGAAGGCTTGGGTTTTACCGTCAGCTTTCAGTGACTTACCTACATATCAGAGGGCCTCTTCGTGGGCAGGAACGTGGTTTCTGGTTCTGTGTAAGTGCCTTATACAGAGATTGATAGTTTATCATCTGTAATTGGACCTCTGGTCAGTAGAGTTGAGGTTATTTAAGATATGTTTTTAGAGTACGTAAAAACATTCTGAGTTTTTACTATAGGGAAAACCATTTTGTGGACAACGAGAAGAGACACCTGGCTTCTTTAGACGTGTGGATCTTTTCATTCTTAGATGGCAAGTGAGTTCTCCATGGTATTGCTGACATGTTGGAAATGTTCTTTATTGAGCCAATGACTTCTACATTTTTATTTAATCCTGTTTTTGCCTTTCTCTCCTTTTACACGTTCCCTCTGATTTTTTTTTTTTAAACACACCCATGATGACTAAACCGGTAAATTGAGTTTAAAAGATGTCAACTACAAGCCACTGTCTCTTTACTCAGCATGTCATTATCTGATCTGCTTGTAACTATGCTTTGGCGTTTTCACTTCAGACCGTTTAGACTTAGAGTATGCATTCCTTTACTCTTGCAGGAGAATTCAGTCATTCCATATAAGATGAGCAGGCAAAAGGTTAAAATATTTGAACATCCCTTTTCTGGATTATTCCTTGAATTAAAAAAAGTGTATTTTTATTTTACACATGCAAATCGGATGTTATCTGCCCTCTTTCCTGTGCCTTGTATTGGAACAAACCCATAAGACTGGGAACAAATAAGCTTAGCATTGAAAATATTCCAGACATAAAAATTTGTGGCATTTGCTGATATACGTTGGGGGAAGCACGTACAGACCCAGGATCTTAGCTGGCTTTTTGTGCAGTTTGAAGGCAGATGGAAACATTACAGAAATCTGCTGCAGATGGCAGCAGAGCGGACAGGTGAGGACCACATGGAAGTTCATACCAGTGGTAGGTGGAGCAATGAGTTGGTTTATGAAATGCTAGCCATCTGAGATGTTTCAGCAGCTGTTGTCGACTAGCTGAAAATACATCGAACTGTTGGAATGGTGAGAGTTTTGCTGTCTCAGTAGGCTTGGATGAAAGTGTTTCAGATGCCTTTAAAGATGTCTGTTGTAGCATTGTTATAATACAAAAAATTGGTAATAACCCAAATGTCCATCACTGGTAAGTTAGAGGAAGGAATAGTGCCGAGTCAGTACAGTGCAGTGGTTAAGAGTGTTGACTCTGGAGCCTGGCTGCCTGGATCTGAATTCTGTCCTTGTACACTTGGGTAAGTGATTAATGCTTCTATGTCTCCATTTCCTCATCTATAAGATGGGAATAATTATAATACAGACCTTGTAGGTCATTTTGAGGATTAAATAATGTAAGTGAAGTAGTTAGACTAATGGCTGGCAAATATGTAAATATTAGCTCTCAGTACATCCCTGGGCAAATGGTTTGCACTTGACTATTGACTCAAAGGTTGGTGGTTCATATCCACGCAGTGGACTGCGGAAGAAAGGCCTGGCCATCTACTTTCATAAGATTACAGCCATCGAAAACCCTATGGGGCCCCGTTCTACTCTTGACACGTGTGCTCAATGGCAGTGGCAATGCTAGTAAAAACGTTATCGTTGTTATTAAGGAAAACCTTCTAATAGCACGGGAAGATTTTTCACATAAGGAAAAAGCAACACACAAGACCATATAAATGGTATGACCTCAAAAGTGTAGAAAAACATGCGAAGAAAAAACGATGAGGAAACACTCCGAATGTTAAGTTGTTTTTCGGGAGGGAGGTGGGGTGGAATTTATGATTTTGCTTATAGTCTTCGTGTTTTTCCGGGTTTGCTAGCGCTCTACAATTAGCATGTTACTTTTATAATTTAGAAAAATAAATGTTGTTTCAAAAAACGCATGTCTCCCTTGCAAACAATTAGTATGTTAATTGTAAGAATGTCTTATTTTATTCATTGGAAGCTCAGGGCCTTCCATTTGGCAGCAGTATGCCTCTTTTTGATTCTGTAGTACTTTCACATTCTTATAAAGTGCCTCAGAGAAATGAAACTCAGAACCATTCCTTTGAATTAATTCAGACTGGTGGTGTAGTAAAAAGAATGCAGCTGTAGGTGGCCGTGTGACTGCCATTTACTGGTGGTGTGATGGAGGGTACATTCTGTGGTAGAACTTTAGTCTTCGCATGTGAAAGGGAGATGATACCACCTATCTCAGTGATGTCAAAGATTGGATATGGCAGTCTGTACACATCATTTCGCAGTGTCTGGCACCTAATAGGAGTCCTGGTGGCTCAGTGGTTAAGAGCTCGGCTGCTAACCAAAAGCTCAGCAGTTCAAAGCCACCAGCTGCTCCTTGGAAGACCCTCTGGGGCCATTCTACTCTGTCCTGTAGGGCCACTATGAGTCAGAATCGACTTGAGGGCAACAGGTTTGGGTTATTTTTTGTGTGTGTGGGGTGGGCACATAATAGATACTCAGTAAGCGATTTGACTACCCTCACTCCCCTATCCCAACACAAGGTAATTACAAACCAGTAACACTTCGTCGCTTGAAATTAGTCCATACCGTGGTCTTTATTTTTATATCATTGGTCCTGAGTGCTTGATTCTGTTGACCGAAGTGGCCTTCTTAAAGGTTCATGTTTGTTGTATGCTTATCACACTATCTTATCTCCCTGCCCCCCATCTCTATCTCTCTGTTTGTCTTGTTACTTCCCGTCAGTTTGTTTTTGCTGTTAGTTGCCATCGTGTTGACGCTGACTGATCTCAGCGTTACGTACAGCAGAACGCAGTCTTGCCCGGTCCTGTGCCATCTTCGTGATCGTTGGTATGCTTGAGTGCGTTGTTGTGGCTCTTGGGTCAGTCTGTCTCACTGAAGGTTTCCCTTGTCTTTGCTGGCCCTCTGCTTTACCAGACTTGATATCCTTTTCCAGCGACTGATCTTTCCTGATGACACATCCAGAGTTAGCAAGATGAAGTCTCGAGCAGCATTCTGGTTGTATTTCTTCTAAGACTGGTAGGTTTGTTCTTCAGGCATTCCATGGTGTATTCAGTATTCTTCACCAGCACCACAGTTCAAATGCATAGTTTATTGGAGAAAAAATTCCTTTTATAAGTGTATCAGGCAGGCTAGATGCTGCTGCAGTAACAAACATGTCCAAGGTTTCAGTGGTTCAGACGACAAAGCTGTATTTCACACTCATGTTGTGTCCATCATAGGATCGCAGGGGGCTCTGCCCCATGTTTTTCTCACTCAGGAACTCTGGCTACTGGTGGCTTCACCAAACAGAGTGATGTCAGTTGTCACAGCAGAGGACAGGATGACCTGGACTAGTTACATGGCCCCACCCAACTAGTCACATTGGCCAGAACTAGTCACATGGCCCCGCCCAACTAGTCACATGGCCCCACCCACCTGCAAGGGGAGCAAGCGAGTGTAATTCTCCCCTATAACCAGAAAGAGAAGAGACCTGGATATGTGGAAACGTTAGAAGTTTCTAACCAAACATAGATGATGGTGTGGGTAATACGGTGTCAGGAGCCCTGGTGTCGCAGTGGTTGAAGCGTTTGACTGCTAACTGAAAGGTCGGCGGTTCAAACCTACCAGTGGCTCCGCAGGAGAAAGATGTGGCAGTCTGCTTCCATAAAGATTTACAGCCTTGGAAACCCTCTGGGGTTGCTATGAGTTGGAATCAACTCAATGGCAGTGGGTTTTTGGTTTTGGTTTAATATGGTGTCTAATTCAGTGTTTCGCACCAAGTTCTTTGAAGCACTAGTTTTGCAGTATGTTATTTAAAAAGGACATTTCCTGGTCAAATAGAATTGGGCAATGCTGGCCTAAGCAAAATGTAGTAGGCTTCCTTAGTTTGGAATTCTCAGTCTTTACTATGTTTGTATGAGTGTCAAGCAAGAGTAATGTATGATGTTGCCCAAACTTACCTGACCTTGGAATTCTTTTCTTTCCCTTTATTTAGGCTCTCTTGGGCCCAGGGTTTTGTAGAATATGCTTTGGGATGCACTAGTCTAGTCTGTTCTCATACAAAACAAAAATATTAGAATTGCATTTTAATTATTACATTGGCTAGGAAGAAACGTTGTTTTGTTGTTTGGTAGGAGAGTTGACCATTTGAAGAGTCTGATTTCTATTATGACAAACGGCACATTGCAGGCAGTGTTTTTGTTGTTAGTCATTATTGGTTACTTGCCTGTGTTGAGTTCATAGGAGTTTTTCGTCATTTCATTGAAAAGGGAAAGGTGAATAAACTAGGACCACACATATTAGTGGTATTAAAAGATTAGATGAGTTTGAACACATGGCCCAAACACATGTAATTTTTTATTGACTTCAACTTTTTTTTCCTCTCTCTCTTTTGCTACCAAGTTTCTAGAAATTTTGAAATGAGACACCCCTGAAATGGGGGGGTTACAAAGCATAGAGACAACTTTTGTCAAGAGGATTCATTTATCTCTCTACCAAAAAGCTTTGGATTTAAACACAACGTTTGTTGCCAGGGATTTGATGCCTGTATGAGTAACAAATCTCAGGGTGGAAGTTTGCACTTCAAGGTGGCTATAAACTTTGAGTAATAAAACTTTAGATAAGAAAGAGCTCCCCCTGTTTTATGACTGTGCACGGGTAAAACCTCATAATGACTAACTCTCCAGGCCTTTGAGTTTGTGGCTTTACTTTTCTTTTTAAATGAAGAATTCAGTTTATATCACAAATCACGTGAAGTTCAGGCTGAGACTTCAGTTTTGATTTTATGTGTTGTTTGTTTTTCCTTTCTTGAGTGGAAAGGTGTGAAGGGAGGTTGCTCTTTCATGACAGGAAGTATAGTTTTAAGTCTGTGAGTTAGCTAAACCTGCCAGTTAACTCAGCACTTCCCCTCCTGCTCCGTCCCTTCCCCACTGCCATTACAAGCAAGACCTGACAGGTAACAGACTGGTGTTTTGAAGAGAAAGCCTTTTTCAGAGCTCCAGTTTCCAATCTCATCCTTTTTGTTGATTTTAGTATTGTCGTGGAAAAAGCATTCGTGACTCGCCACAAAAACGTTAAAAACCATTTTTCACATGGCCTGGGGCTGACAGGAGTCAAGCTTAATATATCAAGGGACATAGCAAATACAGGATCCCTGACTGTTCACCACAGAGCTGCTCCCGAGCCTGGTCACAGCACCTTTCCCTGTGGCAGAGCTTTCAGGGGCACGAGATTCACTCTCTGTGTGAAGAGGCCGGTGTATGAGGACCTTAAACGTTTGTGTTGGGTTTTAGCAGTGGTAGCCATGAGCCAGTGTAGGCTAGAGCCATAATTCTGAAGAGTAGGCCAGCGGATAATGTGCAAACTTGGCTGTAAGTTGGACTCACCTGGGGAGCGATTAAGAACCTTGTTGCCATTGCTGCTTTTGAGAGAGGCTTGTTAATTGCCTCCCTGTTGAGGACCTATAGTGAGTCCCCTCATGGACCAACTTCGTGACCCAGTCAGAAAGCTGTCCTGCTGGCACAGTGGCTGAGGTTGGTGGTTTGAATCCACCAGCCCCTTCTTGGAAACCCCGTGGGGCAGTGCACTTCTGCTCTGTCTTACAGGGTCACTATGAGTCGGAATTGAGTTGATGGCAGTAGGTTTGGGTTTGGTGGTAGAGCAGTGTTTTCACTTTGCAGGCTGCTGCTCATGGCCAGAAAGATTATAGAAAAGACTTAGAATAAGTTTTAGGCTGGATAGGACCCGACAGATAGATCTTAGTGCATCCACCTCAATGTATAAATGTGTGCACACCACATTATACAAACAGGAGGCTTGATGAAATCAGCCTCAGGTAAATGTGAGGCCTGACATTTTGCTTTAAGTCTAGGACAGTTATTCTGGGCCAATTACAGATACACGGAAATACTTAGTTTCCTTGTGACCATTTCAAAGCGCTGAACCTTGAAAGGCATCTTACCTCCGTTCATTCAGATCACTTGTGATGCATTTTAAAAGTATATGTACGGTGAGCGCACGGGGCCATGCCCATGTTAGCTGTTTTCATGCTGTCAAACCAGCGTTAATGGTTAAACATTTATTGGGAAATAGAAGATGTTTTTGAAAATACGGTATACCAAAGGTAGAAAAAAAAGATTTGTTTCATTAGGGAAAGAAGGGAAGCCCATTGTGTACGGAACCGAAAGTCAGCACGTCCACCTTTGTTTTAACAAAATAGCAAGCGACTGTGCCCTGGTGCGTGGGCGAGGCCGAGGGACAGTGAAGGTCATTCCAGAACAGAAAAGGATCTGGTTAACTATTACTTTGGTAAGTTGAATACGTTTAAAATTTCTCAGACCCAGGGATGTAGATGCAGACGGACGGAGGCGTCTTCTCTGCTCACAGATGGTTGTGCTGTGTGTTAGTGAGTTAAAAGGGAATAAAGGCAGTTACGAAATACATGCCCCTCGCCGCTGCACACGCGCGTACACACACACACACACACACACACACACACACACACACACACACACACACACACACACACACACACACACACACACCAATTTGTAACCGTGTGGGAAATCTAGAGAGCATGATGGGTAAAAGTAGAGAGTAAACCCCGTCGTCTCAGTCATCTCCATGGAAGGTGGCCTGGGCAGGAGAATCGACTGGTTGAGTGGCTGCCAGTTAGTATCTGCATTTTTGGTAGGCAGTCATATAATTGTCATCCCAACTGAGTAATTCATGTGGGTGAAAGAGGGTACTTTTAATAATTGCACCAGGGCCCCAGGCATAAACTGGGACTGTCTGAAGGAAACCGAGTCATAAGGTCACCATAGTCCTGGTGGCACAGTGGTGAAGTGCTTGGCTGCTAACCAAAAGGTCAGCAATTCAAACCCACCAGCGGCTCCGTGGGAGGAAGACCTGGCAGTCTGTTCCCGTAAAGATAACAGCCTTGGAAACCTAATGGGGCAGTTTTACTCTGCCCTGTAGGGTCGCCATGAGTTGGAATCGACTCGATGGCACGCAGCAACAAGTTACCTAATCTCTGTCTCAGTTTCTTCATTTTATAAAGTGGGCATGATGATGGTGTACACTTCTTAGGGTTGGGAGGCTTAAATGCAGTAAAGCACGTAAAGTGCTTGGAACGTTGTTTGGCATGTAATGAATGTTTCAACAGAGTCAGCTGTTTTTAAAACTTACCATTCCATTTAGGATACAGTCCATGTGATAGCCGCTTACGTAGCGCTCTCTTTTTCTTGTCTTCAGTATTACTTCACAAAGCAAATTTCGCTTTTAAATTTATTGAACAATAACAGTAACAACAGAAAACCCCAAACCTGTTGCCGTTGGGTCGATTCCAACTCAGTGACCCTAGAGGACAGAGTAGGACTGCCCCATAGCGTTTCCAAGGAATGGCTGGTGAAGTTGAACTGCCGACCTCTGGGTTAGTAGCTGAGCTCTTAACCACTGCGCCATCAGGGTATTAATGACTTCTTACCTTTCTGGCACCTCCTCAAACTTAGTTGCTTTAGCTAAGTTTCTTATTCAGACAAAGGGTCTGAAAGTAAGGTTTACTTTGTCTGGTGCTGGCTTAGCTGGCTCTTAGTTACATAGCTAGCATCTGTGGTCCAGAGAAGGATGGGCTTCAGGGCATTTGGTTGATCACGTTGTGGCTAATTAGTAACCGTAATTGAGAGCATGTTTTTTTACAGCCGACCCTGAATATAGACATGGTGGGTAGGTGAGTGGATGGCGAGTAGCAAAACCAGAGTTCCACCCTGCCTCTCCCAAGCTGGGTTTCCTTGGCATGATTGTCTGTAGGGCACCCGTATTTAGGAAAGACAGAACAAAGCAAAACCTGATTAAATTTGAATTTCAGATAAATAACAAATAATTGATTAGTATAAATATGTCCCTTGCAATACTTAGGACATACGTATACTAAAACGTTTGTTGTTTATCTGAAAGTCAGCTTTAACTTGGTGCCCTGTATTATATCTGGCAATCCTAGTTATATAGCCTAAAAGGAAATAACACCATTCTGCTATTCAGTATAATCCCATTCAAATGTACTGTTTAAGTATTATGTTGGCTTTTAAAAAAGCCGTGCTTTTTTTTTTTTTTTTTTTTTAATTGTGTTAACTTTAAAAAAAAACAAACAAACAAACCATGCTTTCTACCTCCCTGTTGGATGGACAGTTGAGAAGTTGTTACTGAGTAGCTGCTGGGTGCCCACGAAGGCCAAGACGGAAAGGAACTCAGTCTGGTTTGTCCCAGCAGCAGGGATTAGGTTTGCTCTGTGAGAGCTTCTTGGCTGTGAGGGTGGATGGATTTAGGCCAGCCACTTTCTCCTTGGACGAGAACTCATTTGGTTAAGGTGACTTGTTGAAGCTCTGGCTTTGTGACTGAATTACTTTAGTGATACTTGGGGGGACAAAACCAAACCAAACCTGTTGCCATCAAGTTGATTCCGACTCATAGCGACCCTAGAGGACAGAGTAGAACTGCCCCAAAGGGTTTTTCCAAGGAGCGGCTGGTGGATTTGAATGGCCAACCTTTTGGTTAGAAGCCATAGCTCTCAACCACTGTGCCACCAGGGCTCCAATTCGAGGGGAGGGTGTAGTAATTTTGGACTGTTTATATTTCACTTGGTAATCTAGAGGGATTAACTTTGATTATCATTAAAGAGTGACCTTCAAATACCCTTCTCATTAAAACCTCTTCCTGTTTTTAACTTTCAGTAGGGCTGGAAAATTCTGGTGAGTTTTTTTGTACCAGCTTTGGAGCTCTGTCAGCAGTCAGCCTGAAGGGCACTGCATGCCTTTGGGAAATGCTGATTGAAGATTAGAGGCTGTGGAAACCAGAGTGTCTTTTTGCATTTTTTTACATTCTGGGTATGATGCCTCTGTTAAGACAGGTCTGGGAGGAAAAAGCTTCACCAGGTTAATGATAACCCATTGCTGTCCAGTCAGTTCCAACTCAAAACGACCCTATAGGTCAGGGGACAGAGTACAACTGCCCCTATAGGGTTTCCAAGGAGTGGCTGGTGGATTCAAACTGCCGACCTTTGGTTAGCAGCCAAGCTCTTTAACCACTATGCCACCAGGGCCCCTGGTTAATGATTCATTGGGTGAAATTAATAATGGCAGGTGAAGGTTGAAATTGGGCCTCTTGGAAAAGGGTGAGTCAGAACAGCAAATGGCCTTTGGACCAATGCTGGCTTTTTAATTGCTGCCATTTTGAAAGTGTAACGTACCCAGTGAGAAGGCACACGCTTCAGATTATCCTCTGAAGAAAAATGCACAGTGGTGAGAGCTTACTGTCAGGGACAGATCGTGTGTGGGTGGGATAGCCTAGGGAAACAATCCAATTAAAGTGTTTGTTCCGAGCCCTGGATTTACAGGTATATTTTGTTGTTATCTGTGGCTTTACGGAAAACAAATACTTATATGTAAAGATTCATGGTATAGAGGTTTCAGATGCTAATGGTTATTTTGAAGAACTTTCCCTCCTTCATTTGCCTTTCTTTCCTAGCTGTCTCCTGTTCTCATTGCCTCACTGAGCAGCATATTCCTGTTGGATGGAGTTTTGCTCTTGACAAGCCTGAGGTTTGTCACAGTGTCATAGGACTGATGTGTATGATGGATGGAATGTGTGACCTGATTGGTTACACGGCCTAGTGTTTACAGGTGTCTGTTTGGATGGGGACTGGCCAATAATGGTAGAAATGTTTGCATTTTAGAACAGTGATTCTCAACCTTGGCTGCACAATGGAATCACCTGCCAAAAAACCAAAACAAAACGAAAACCAAACCCATTGCTGTCGAGTTGATTCCGACTCATAGTGACCCTATAGGACAGAGTAGAACTGCCCCATAGGGTTTCTAAGGAGCAGCTGGTGGATTTGAACTGCCAACCTTTTGGTCAGCAGCCATAGCTCTTAACCACTGCGCCACCATGGCTCCTTGGAATGACCTGAGGAACCTTAAAAAATGCTGATGTCTGTGCCCCACCCCCAAAGAATCTGATTTAATCATCAGGGGTGCAAAATGGACATCAGGATTTTTAAGAACTCACCAGGTGATTCTAATGAACAGCCAAGTTTGCACATTATCCTCTGGTCTCCTCTGAGAATTAATAGCTCAAGTCCACACTGTCCAATATGGTAGCCACTAGCCCCATGTGGCTATTTCTGTTGAAATTAATTAAAATTAAATAAAATGAAAAATTCAGTTTCTTCATCACACTAGCCTCATTTCAAATGCTCAGTAGCCGCTTCTGGTTTGTGCCTGCCATATTGGATGGAGCAGATTTAGACCGTTTCCATCATGGCAGAAAGTCCTTTTGGACAGCCTAGGTCTGGGCTGCTTGTAGGATGTCAACAAAACAAAGGAGAGCTGTGAACATTTGAGAAGCCTGACACAGGAAGGGCAGGCTTGGAACAGACCTCATACAACAGGACTCACCAGTACTGAGTTACCGCGTACTTTTTGGGCGGCCTTTTTCTCAATGGCCTTTGGCACCACAAACCCTGTAGCAGTTGGTGCGATGGATTATATATGTCGCAGCTTGCAGAAAGGCCTCATTTAAGGCAGGCTGACCTGAAGGGAGTGTGGTAAGGACCCAGGGCAAGAGAACGTGAACCCCAAGGGGAGCCCAGGGCCAGGGAGGAGAGAATGCCGCTCTATTTCTGCAGAGCCCAGGAATGCCGTTTAGGGGTGAGACTAGGTGAGAGGGGATTGTATTCCTTCGGTTGAAGAAAGACCTTCATCAGGTGTTTGCCTCTCCTGGCACATTTCTAGTATGTGGGAGAGAAGGACGTTTCATGTTTCTGGTGAAATAAAGTTCCATTGAGGGCCCCTGTGTGTTGGGGGGACTGGGATGGGGAGGGGTTGAAAGAATGGGATGGAAACTAAACCACGTGTAGTCGGATACATCACGTGTAGATCCAAGTAGGGTAGTGTTATGGATTGAATTGTGTCCCCCCAAAATATGTGTTGTAAATTCTAACCCCTGTATCTGTGGTTACAATCTCATTTAAGAATGGGTTTTCTTTTTTATGTTAATGAAACAGTATAGTGTCCTGTGTGTTTTAAGTCGATATCTTTTGAGATATAAAAAAGCAGGTTAAGCAGGCAAGCCAGCACAAAGGAAGGGGAAGATACATGCCCACCGTTGCCAAGGAACGTAGGAATAGAAGCTGAAAAGAGACAAGGACCTTACCCCAGAGTGGACAGAGAGAGACAGACAGACAGCCCTTCCTTAGAGCTGGCGCCCTGAATTCAGACTTCTAGGCTCCTAAACTGTGCGAAGATAAATTTCCGTCTACTAAAGCCACCCACATGTGTTATTTCTGTTATAGCAGCACCGCATAACTAAGACACCAGGTAAGTGTTTTTGACACTGTTGAATCCAAGTACTTTTATTGGCAAGTGTTATGGATTGAATTGTGTCCCCAAAATATGTGTCAACTTGGCTAGGCTGTGATTCCCAGTCTTGTGTGATTGTCCACCATTTTGTCATCTGATGTGATTTTACTGTGTGTTGTAAATCCTACCTCTATGATGTTAATGAGGTGGGATTAGTGGCAGCTATGTTAATGGGGCAGGACTCAGCCTACAAGATTAGGTTGTGTTTTAAGTCAGTCTCCTTTGAGATATAAAAGGGAGAAGCGAGCAGAGAGACTTGGGGACCTCATACCATCAGGAAACAAGAACGTTAACCGTACAACAACGACCGTCTCACCGTGAGGAATAAGTGATCAGGACGCACCAAGGACTTTTATACGCATGGGGATTGTGTTTTACACACATGGGAATTGCGTTTATTTTATCCCCACCCCCGTCCCCAAAATAACTTCAGCTCTGCTTTTAACTGCTGCCAAACAAAAGGCCCATTTCCTTCCCTTCCCATTATTGGTAACTTTTATACATTTTGTTAACGGTCACCTGCTGTTCTGAATTACGTCCAGCACCTTTATTTCACCTGGTTTTCCCTTATAACTCTGTCTTCTCAAGCTCAGAGAGCTACATAGGGAATACTAACCTCTCCTAAAAATAGGCGAACGGAAGGTTGGAGAAACCGAGAAGAAATGCTAAGGATAATGATAGAAAACAAATTGTTGATTATCTCATGCCTTGTGTGGCAGAGAACCCTCCTGGTAACTCTCGAAGGTGCTGCTGGTCCTCTTGCTTACGGACTTCAGAAGGACTTTATGAAGTGGACCATGGTCCTCTTTGCTTATGGACTTCATAAAGTGTGACCGTGGTCCTCTTTGCTTACGGACTTCGGAAGGACTTCATGAAGTGTGACCGTGGTCCTCTTTGCTTACAGACTTTGGAAGGACTTCATAAAGTGTGACCGGGCTGCTGTTGAATTCTAAAGGACACTAGAGAACTTACCTCCAGGTCCTTGAAAATTTGCATTCTGAAGTTCTGCCTTTAGGTTACTTGATCATCAGTGTCGTACACGAGAAATCTAGAAATAAATAGACATGGGTCCTTGGCAACTTAAATTGCAGCTAAAACAGAAGGATGAGGTGATATCTTAGGCATCATCTTATTTGATGGTTTCCAAACGTGCACATCAGACTCACCCAAGGAATTGTTGAAAAAATACCAGTTCCAGCCACGTTATGTCCCTGTTGTTGGTAGGTGCCGCCGAGTCGGTTCCGACTCATAGCTACCCCATGTACAACTGAACAAAACAGTGCCCTGTTGAATCAGAATTTCCACAAACCTGTGCTTTAAATTCCTAAGTGATTTTGGTGAGCAACCAGGTTTGGAGACCACTGGCTTTATCTTGGAGCCCTGGTGGCGTGGTGGTTAAGAACTTGGCAGCTAACCAAAGGGTTGGCAGTTTGAATCTACCAGCTGCTCCTTGAAAACCTATGGGGCAGTTCTACTCTGTCCTGTAGGATCACTATGAGTCAGCTTCGACTTGACGGCACTGGGTTTGGTTTTTTCTTGCGGGGGGCCTTATCTCAGCACCTGAATGTTTAGATGAGGAAGCTGAGGACTGACTAAGGAGGTAAACTGATTTCTCTGCAGTCCAAGACTGTAGAGGTAAGACTAGACCAGTGACCGTTCACGGGTCCCTTTCACCTCTGAGATTCTGCGGCTCTCTGGTTTCACCTTAAGGACACCCATGTGATGTCTGCTGTGGTCTTCTTTCTGAAATCCAGTGCTTCTCATTTTATTTTCTAAATTTGGCAGTGTGTTGACTTCTGCTTGTATTTCATTCCCAGGGTGCTATTTCTTGCTTCATTACAGACAGTGGGGTATCACAGGTCCTGCACGGTCACACAACCTAGATGCGCGCTTTGTGGGTGATCCCTGGGACCCTGTTCCTCAGATTTCGGTATGGTACAGTATCTCATCCTAATGGCTTCTTTGTGGTTTAAAGTTTCTCTCCTTCCCCCATCACTAAAAAGAAAAAATGCCCTATCTCTTGATGTATTTTTGGCTGCAGATTATTTCGAGATGGCACATTTTTCATAGGGGTAAAAAATAACAGAATTTTCCACACTCTTCTGTGAATTATTTTTCTACTTTCAATTTTAATGACGTTATTAAGATTGATCAATCTTACAAAGGACTCATTTTGTAAAGAGACTAACCGTTAAACAAACAGATGTGTGTGTAATATTTAGCTTCAGTGGCAAAAATTAAGAGTACTGTTGCCATCAGCGGCTAAAATAACAATCCGGATTTTCTAGAAATAGAAAGTTAAGGAAAAGGACTTTTAATGCTTGAGTTTGACACAGAGGAATGAATGATGAAGATGAGATGTATTGAAATAAGATGATGCAATTGAACATACGTTGAAAAATGCACGGCAGTCAATATACAGATGTAAGGTACTGGTTTTTAAAATTATAATTTTCAGTTGAGAGCTAGTATGATTTTGAATGATTAAGAGCTTTTGAAAAAACGCATACATATGGAAATCTCTAGTTGGGAATATGTTGCAAAATATTACCGAGTATGTGGCCTATTTATAGAAGGGGCCCTTTACTTTGAAATGATCTCTTCACTGTGATTCTTATCAGTTAGATTTTTCTGGATCAAGGAGAGGGGCTATGATCTGTACTTTGAGCTTGAAATGTTTTTATCCTAGCTGTGTTCCCCGAGAGCGTGAGGGAACCTTAGCATTAATCATTCATGCTCACCTCGCAGAGCCACCCCAAGAATCTCTTTGATTTTGCTGGGCAGATAATGAAGAGGCGGGAAGACAACTTTGTGGAGATTTTGTAAACAGATCTTTTAATTCAGAGAGTATTTGAGGGCCTTCTCAGGTGGTAGTTTAATTCTGGCAGGGGTCCACAAAAAAGGGAAAATAGGAAATTTGAACCGTCTGAAACTACTAAATGGAGGTGGGAGAGTTCCTGTAAAAGGCAGGTCTCCAGGAATTTCTGATGGGAATAAAACCAAACCAAACCCATTGCTGTTGAGTCGATTCTGACTCATAGAGACCCTCTAGGACAGAGTAGAACTGCCCCATAGGGTTTCTAAGGAGCGGCTAGTGGATTCGAACTGCCGACCTTTTGGTTAGCAGCCAAGCTCTTAACCAGTGTACCACCAAGGCTCCTCTGATGGGAATAAGCGCTTTAAAATAACTGGATACTTTGACTAATCTACCAGATTGGAACTTCTCTCAGTAAAAAAATCAAACCAGTTACTGTCAATTCCAATCCATGGCAACCCCATGTGTGCAGAGTAGAACTGTGCTCCATAGGGTTTTCAAAGCTGTGACCTTTCTGAAGCAGATCACCAGACCTTTATTCTGAGGCGTCTCTGGGTGGGTTTGAACCACCAACCTTTTGGTTAGTAGTCCAGCGCTTAACTGATGGCGTCAAGCAGGGACTCCTTTCCTCAGTAGTGGACGTGTTTGACTGCAGCAAGCTGGGTAACGGTCTCAGTAGGATAGATCGACGGGGAGCTTCTGTCAGAATGTTGAGCACTTCCCAGGTGCTGGGCTGTGTGCTGGCACCGGGCCCAGGTGAGGCAGGTGTGCCCTCACAGGGTGCAGTGTTCGGAGCGGGAAGCAGAGAACCTGTGATGAGTATTGTGGTTGTCATGGTCACCACCATGATCTGTGTAAACTGCCCGGCGCAGAGTGAGCATGACTTACTCAGGGAGGTGCTGGGTGGGAGGGAATAGGGCCAGCTTCCTGAGGAAGGATGGAGCTTGAGGTGACTCTTGAAGAATGCATAGTGCGTGCTGGAAAGATTAGGGTGTGGGGGAGTCCCAGGCAGAGGGAACAGCGTGCAGAAAGGTGCAGAAAGTCATGGGGAGGAGAACACAGCGTGCTCTGGGGGACTGTTTCATTATGGCTGGAGCAGAGGGAGTGTGCTGAGGAGTGGAGGTGCTGAGGCAGTGAAAGGTCATGGATGTCTTGAAAGGGAATTGTTATGGATTGAATTGTGGCCCCCAAATGTATGTCAACTTGTCTAGGCCATGATTCCCAGTATTGTGTGATTGTGTACCATTTTGTCATCTGATGTGATTTTCCTATGTGTTGTAAATCCTGCCTCTATGGTGTTAATGAGGCAGGATTAGTGGCAGTTAATGTTAAAGAGGCAGGACTCAACCTACAAGATTAGGTTGTATGTTGAGTCAGTCTCTTTTGAGATGTAAAAGAAAGATGTGAGCAGAGAGACATGGGGACCTCCTACCACCAAGAAAGCAGAGCCGGGAACGGTTCGCGTCCTTTGGACCCGGGGTCCCTGTGCTGAGAAGCTCTTTGATTGGGGAAGATTGATGACAAGGACCTTCCCCTGGAGCTGGCACCCTGAATTTGGACTTCTAGTCTTCTAGACTGTGAGACAATATGTTTCTCTCTGTTAAAGTCATCCATTTGTGGTATTTCTGTTACAGCAGCACTGGGTGACGAAAGCAGGTGTTTTACCCTAAAGATGAAGGGAAGGGAGTGTTGAAAGATTTTAGAAAAGTTTGTGTGTTTTTTGAAGTTCACTTGAGGTCCAGTATGGAAGGGAATGGAGTTCAGTAGAGCAAAATGGCTGAGTAGGGAGACCACTTAGGAGGCTGTGGCCGTAATTCATTTAAGAAATGATGAGGAACCGTAGTCAGGTCAGGGGTATAGTATACAATCTGTTGGGTCCAGAGAAATTGTTAATAATCAGCTTGACTGACAGGAAAGCCTGAATTCCCAGGGCCTCACAGTCTGTCACTGTGAGGGTTTACCTTCTCTCCCAATTAGTAATAGCTGGTGAAGAGTCTCCAAATGCGTATCCAGGAGTTGAAGATGGTCCACATTATACAGTGCTTTATAATTTTCAAATCTGTTTCTCTTTCCATTATTCTACAATTAGGTAGAAAAATTTTCATTCTCAACTATATGCTATGAATTGAAATGTTGGGGTTGATATTCTTGTAGGAAGCATTGGCCGTATTTTGTAGAATTAGCTTCTTGGAGTAAATATGTTCCTGAAGCATTAACGTGTAAAGTAAAAAATTGAGCATTGTATTTTAAATGCTTATAACAGTGCACCATTTAAACTAATCCTGTTGAAAAGTCTGTGGTTTAAAAAATCATTTTTAAGTAATTTACTTCTTTATCTCTTTTCTAAATCCAGAGTTTCCTAGTAGGCTTTGCTGAAAGAAACAAACATTCTGCGTTGCTGGGTGGGAACATACTTTGTTCTTCAGCTATTTCCAGAGAAATCATGTGGTACTTTTTGTTTGATGGCAAATCTTTTTTTATTTTTTAAGAACTTGAGAAAAAAAAAAAAACTTATGAAATATTTGTTTTACAGTACACTGTAATTCTTAAAAATAACTTCTCATTTTGCAAGTCATATATTAAAGAACTTGCCTGTAATCCCCGTGCTAACCCTTGTTAACATTTGGTGTACTTCTTCCTGGTCTTGTTCATTCATTCTTGCTCACACACATACACTCACACACTCACATGATTGTGCTAATGTTGTTACCTCATGAATTGTATCCATATTAAAAATTTTTCAAAATCATTTTTCATGGATGTATAAAGTATGTATGCGGTCTCCTTTTCTTGATACCTAGGTTGTCTTCAGTTTTTCGCTGTTATAAAAAGCTCTGTGATGAGCATCATTGCATTCAGATGTTTGTCTGAATTCATCTTTTCTCTTAGATTCCTAAGAGTGGAATTTCTGGATATAAGGAATTTTGTTTAACATTGACTTCAAAGGTTGTGCTGTTCCCACTACATTTGATTTCCACCTGACTGCTTTGAGAGTGATTCACTTAGTATCTTGGCATCGACTGACTTACTACCATGGCAAAAAAAAAAACCCCCGTTGCTGTTGAGTCAGTTCCGATTGATGGTTTCAGAGCAGAACTGTGCTCTGTAGGGTTTTCAGTCACTAAGTCTTTCTTGTGAGGCGACTCTGGGTGGACTCGAACCTCCAACCTCTTGGGTAGAACCAAGCGCGTTAACTGTTTCACCACTCAAGGATTCCATGGTGGGTGCCTTCAAACTTAAGCAGGCTGGTAACATTTTATATGGGATTTGGTTTTTATTACTTTTAATTATTATTGTTTCTAGAACAGTTCTATAAATTGCAATATTCTTCATACTGAGGACACATGTACATGGGTCATATGTCTCAGGCAAAGATACTTGCAGCCTACTGCAGAAATGTAATTGACTACTGGGTGAATTTCCTTTCTTTTCATGTGGAATGAGAATGAGGTTTATTGGTTTGTATAAACTAGAGCAGAAAAGTTAATAGAAATAATAAAAGCTGTCAGACTCTGTTTAGCTCTATTATGCTTTTATACTCAGATTCTTTTGAAACTGAGTTTAGAAAATTGGTGTGCCTTTTAGTGCGTCTACAGAATATTAATTACAATATTATCAAAAAATCCAACCCTTTGAAGTTTAGACAGAACCAAAGAGCATATCTTGACGTTTTTGGTTTTCTTATAATTTCCTCTATGCTCTAAATTGCTCCCTTTTACATGTTTTGTAAACCGTATGCTTTTATGTGTTCTGAATTTTACCAGGTTAAAGTTAGGGGAGAGGATCCAAGATGAAATGCCAACTTAGATAAATCCTCGTGGATTTGTTTTTCTATTCATAGCTCATGTTGTATTTACTGCTGACTATCATCTTAAATGAAACACATACAAAGAAAGGGTCCTTCTTCAAGATTCTGATATAACCGTAACGTCATGCTCTTTCTCACAGCACCGCTGTTAGAGGATTGCAGAGAAAGAAGCAATTAATGGAGCCATCCAAATCCTGCAGAGAATGAGACTCAATGTAGGGGAACTGGGCAGTGGACAGAGTACCAGTTTTTATAGAACTGTAATTAATACAGGCATGACTCACTTTAAAAACCTCAACTGTGGAGATTGGATTTAAAAAGTTACGGAGAATGATTATTCACATTATGAAAGGATTCGTCCCTTGTAAAAAGGTTTATTATCTTCCTTTTGATAGGGTACTCCCTTGGTGCATTTGGGTACTTGTCTGCTCATTGTTCAAAAAAAAAAAAAGAATTAGAATGCCCTAAGATGCAGTATCTTAAAAAATTAAACATTCACCTAGAGTATGACCAGCTGTTCCACTCCTGTGTATTTTCTTAAGAGAAATGAAAGCATATGTCCACCTAACGACTTGACAGGAATGTTCATAGCAGCTTTATTGTAGTAACCCCTGTCATGGATTGAATTGTGTCCCCCAAAAATATGTGTATCAATTTGGCTAGGCTATGATTCCCAGTATTGTGTGATTGTCCATCATTTTGTCATCTGATGTGATTTTCCTATGTGTTATAAATCCTATCTCTATGATGTTGATGTGATAGGATTAGTGGCAGTTATGTTAATGAAGCAGGACTCAATCTACAAGATTGGATTGTGTCTTGAGTCAGTCTCTTGTGATATTAAAGAGAGAAGCGAGCAGAGAGACATGGGAACCTCATACCACCAAGAAAGCAGCTCCGGGAGCAGAGTATGTCCTTTGGACCTGGGCTTCCTATGCAGAGAAGCTCCTAGACCAAGGGAAGATTGACGACAAGGACCTTCCTTCAGAACTGACAGAGAAAGCCTTCCCCTAGAGCTGGCACTCTGAATTTGGACTTCTGACCTCTCAGACTGTGAGAGAATAAATTTCTCTTTGTTAAAGCCATCCACTGGTGGTATTTCTGTTATAGCAGTACTACATAACTGAGACAACCCCAAACTGAAAACAACATAAATGTCTGTCATAGGTGAATGGATAAATAAAGTGGTATATCCATACAGTGGAATACTACTCAGCAATAAAAAGGAATGAGCTATTGCTAAACGCACCAACATGGGTGAATCTGAAAATAATTATGTTGAGAGAAAGAAGCCTTGAGAGTACATAGTGTATGATCCCATTTATATAGAAGATGTAAAGTCATCTATAGTATCAGCAAGCAGAGCTGTGCTTATCTGGGGGTGGGGGCTGGGGGAGGGCAGGAGGAGTGTAAGAAAGACAAAGGGGCATGAGGAAACTTTTGGGGGCGATGGGTATGTTCATTTTCTTGACTGTGGCGATGTTTTTACGGTGTATACACATATCAAAACTTACCAGTTATACAGTTTATATGTTGTTATTAGGTGCCATCAAGTCGGTTCCGACTCCTAGCGACCCTGTGTCCAACAGAATGAAACACTGCCTGGTCCTGCACCATCCTCACAATCACTGTTATGCTTATATATGTCTATATATGTACTGTTTAGTGTATGTCAGCTATACCTCAGTAAAGCTGTCTTTTTTCTTTTTTTAAGAATGTCCTAAGATGAGTTCCTTTTGCATGCCTGTTGTATTCCCCTCAACCCACTCACAGTCAGGAATGGGGCGGGAGTGGACCAACAGCTGTTGTCCAGTGTGCAGAGTGCGGAGATAGAAATGGACACAGAGGTGGGCAGGCAAGGCCTCCTGGAGGACCGGAGCTTGAGCTCAGTGGGTGTGCGGAGTCTGGGGACTGCAGCCTGGACTGAGGGTGTGTCTGGGTTTGGGGCAGAGCTGTGGGCAAGGCGGCAGGGATGTTGTGTGCCTGTGGGACTCTGCATTGTGCAAGTGGTTAATGTACTCTGGTCTGAAAGGTCGGAAGTTTGAGTCCACCCAGAGGTGCCTCAGAAGAAAGGCTTGGTGGTCTACTTCCGAAAATCAGCCATTGAAAACCCCATGGAGCACAGTTCCATTCTGACACACGTGGGGTCACCATGAGTGGGAATGGAAGGCTGCTGATCTGGTGTGTGCTTATTTATCATACAGTTTGAAGCTTTGTTTTGAAAGCTTTGGGGTATCACTGATGGGTGATAAGGGAGGAAAAGACAAAAATCAGCTCAGGACCCTTGCCTGTCTCTTGGAGGCTGAGAAGGCAGGAATTTCGGATTCAGACACAAGGAGCCTTTATAAGATGCCACCTCCTTTCAGAGAGAATGTTGTTATCCAAGAGGATCTGTCCTGCAGAGGGCCCCACTCTGCCCAGGAAACCACACACCACCCTGGAATCCCATCTGTACAAACACTTAAACCTTCTCATCTCAAAAATAAAGTGTTCTTTGTAGAAACCTTGGAAAACATAGTTAAGAAAATTTCAAGTGCCTTGAATCTCGGTGTTGCCACCCAGTGCTGGCTACTTTTAACATTTTGATATATGTTATTCCAGATATAGGTGTGCTTTCGAACAAAAATAGAATCGTAATATACCTATATACGTTGTTACCTGCTATTTCATCCTGAGCATTGGCTGTGTTTTATGTAGACATATAATAAATACATCCTTGCTTTCATTTGGTGCGTGAGAATCTACGTATGTGTGTGTATTATGATTTATTTAACCAAACTCCTTTTTGGAAATTTTTTTTATTATTATGATTGTACTTTAGATGAAGGTTCACAGAGCAGATTAGTTTCTCAATAAACAATACGCATATTGTTTTGTGACATTGGTTGCCAACCCCACAACATGTCAACACTCTCCCCTTCTCGACCTTGGATGCCCGATTACCAGCTTTCCTGTCCCCTCCTGCCTTCTCGTCCTTGCCCTTGGGCTGGTGTGTCCATTTAGTCTCGTTTTGTTTTGTGGGCCTTTTTTTTTTTTTTTTTTTTAATTGTACTTCAGGTGAAGGCTTACAGAACAAATAGTTTCTCATGAAACAGTAGTACCCATATTGTTTTATGACATTGGTTAACAACCCCACAACATGTCAACCCTCTAACTTCTCAACCTTTTTTTTTTTGGTGAAAATACACATAGCCAAAGATACACCATTTCAAAAATTTCTACATGCACAGTTCGGTGACATTGACTACACTCTTGCAGTTGTGCTGTTATTCTCACTTAAGATGAAGGCTTACAGAACAAAATAGTTTCTCATTTAACAGTTACTACAAATGTTGCCCTATGACAATGGTTAACAATCTCGCCACACATCAACAATATCCTTACTCAACCTTGGGTTCCCTATCACCAGCTTCCTTGTCCCCTTCTGCCTTCTGGCCCTTGTCACTGGACTCCTGTACCTCGTTAGTCTCATTTGGTTTTATGGGGCTGTCCACTCCCAGGCTGAACAGTGAACCTCGGAGATAACTTCACCACTGAGCTAAAAGCGTGTCTGGGGGCCACACTCTCAGGGTTTCTCCAGTCTCCTTTAGGCCAGTAATCTGGTCTTTTTTTTGTGTTGTGGGCAATTTTGGGGAATTTTTTTGTTATAAAAAATTAGGCTGGGAAAGTCAGAATTTTATTAAAAATCAAGTAAAACCCAAGAATGTCAGTTAATTAAATTGTTTATTAAAAATTGTCTTCCTCCTTTGGAATCTGAAAAAAAAAAAAAAAAAATTGTCTTCCTAATTTATATTACAGAAAAATAGCCTTGGTCTAGTGGGCAGTTTTAACTAACTAAAGGGGAGGAAGATCCATTTCTAGAATTACACGTGGGCACATACAGCGGTTCTTTGTTAGCCAGTGATAATCATTTCATCTGTACTGTTCACAAAAAGTAACCAGTGTGAATCTGTTGTTCCCAAAGGGAGATTTCTTTCCTGTATCACAAAGAAGTTAAAAAGTATAAATAACAGTAATAGCTAACATTCTTTTGAATGCTTCTGTGTTCCACATATTGTTAGGAGCATTTTACATGCATTAACTCAAATAATCCTCAAAACAATTCTGTGAATATAGTTATTATTCCTGTTTTACAGATGAGTAAACTGAGGACAGAGGGGTTAGTAACTGGCCCAAATAAATGATCAATTTATACATAAAACATATTCAGAGTCACTAGTTAGCAAATAAATGCAAATTAAAATAACAATGAGCCATCACTCTAAAGATGGAGGGTGACCTTCGAAGAACCTTCACACAGCCACGCGCCACGTAACGTCCATTCGGGCAACGTCCAACCACATACACGTGTGTCCTATAGTAGGAGCTTGGTTAAATAAATTATGGCACATCCATATGGTAGAATGCTGTACAGCTGTTACAAAGGATGAGTTGGGTGTATGTTTATAGAAATAGATGTTCAGGAAATAGTAAATGGGTAAAAACACACACCATGGAACATGAAGGTGGAACATGAAGGTCCATTGTCTGCGTGCTCTGTGCTCCTGGTCTTGGTATTGGCCCCCACCAGGATGCGAGCGTCAACGATTTCGTCCTTTGTCCCTGCAGTGTCAGGGAGACGTGTCATCTGCTGACCCATAGGATGCATGTCTTTTCAAGGAACCCCTGGAGTTTCAGTGAGTAGCCTTCTAGGGTTCTCTGAAATTGAGCATTATGAGTAATGCCTGACTTAGCAGAGGGAGAGACGGAATTAATGCATTTTGTTATAGATCTTATATTGGCTCCATTTAACAAAAGCAGAAACAGAATTTTCTGACTCAGAAGGCCAGCACAGCAAGAACTATGAGTTTGTTGCTGTTGTTTTTTAAAGTCCTCCTCTGTACCCATTTGAGTGCCTTTCTTCATCTACCCGTGAGACTCCCTCCACCCACCAGGTTTTCTTCTTCGCTTCTGTATCGTCCTGCCCTTGGCTGCTAGGACTTCCCTTTTGTTTATTTTTTTTAAACCAAAGTTTACCTGTTCTGGGTCTCATTTCAAGTCCTTGGTAATAGAAGCTGATCTGAGACTGGAACTCAGATGTCACAGGGAACAGTGACTTCATGTGTTACCCTTCTTAAGTAATTGAATTTTAACCCCTGCTTTTTCTCAGAGGTCTAACCAGTTTGGGAATTGTAGAAAGCTTACCCTTCACCTCCATCCCCCGGGGCAGCACCCTCCATTCCTCCTCCTCCGAGCCAGGGCTGCCTTGATACCACTTAAAAACTTTGTTTCTTGTGTTACAGAGAGAACTTTGTGTGGTATGCTTCCTACGTTTTGAAAACTATCCACAAATATTTTAGGGAACTTTCAGGAAGGGCCATCCTCTGGCTGAACTCTGCCCACAGAATCCGTCAACACAGAGTTTCGGCTCTTCATGGCAGGACAGGTGCAAGTGTGCACCAGTGACCTCACAGCCAGACACCGTTTCTGCGAGTGGCCTGCCAGGAGAAGAGGAGACAATCAATATCAAAGTTAAAAAATGAACTTTCTAGTTGGCCCTCTTGTTGACAAAGCCAATCAGGAATCAAGCTGCTGTCAACTTGTTTTTATATACGTGTGGCCTAAAGAACGTGTGTTAGAGACTCTTAGTCAGAAAAAGCCTTTGTGTTTTATTAGGTTGAGGGTACAGCATGGAGGGGGAACCTCAGGGTCACGGAGCCAAACCCAAATCAAGAGGCAAAACACACGGGTGTGTAGACCAGCACTTGGATTAGAGCTTTCTGTGATGCTGGAAATGCTCTCTGTCCCCACAGTTGTCACCAGCCACATGTGGCTGTTGAGTGCTTGAAATGTGGCTAGTGTGGCTGAAGAGCTGGTTTGTAATTCTATTTAATTTTAATGAATTCAAATTTAAATAGCTACATGGGACTAAACCAAACCAAAAACCAAGCCCATTGTCGTCAAGTGGATTCAGACTCATAGCAACCTTGTAGGACAGAGAAGAACCGCCCCATAGGGTTTCCAAGAAGTGCCTGGTGGATTCCAGCTGCCGACCTTTTGGTTAGCAGCCACGCTCTTAACCACTGCTTCACTAGGGTTTCCTACATGGGACTAGTGGCTGCCATATTGGATTGCAGAGACTAGACTCTGAAGCTGGACCACTTGGGTCAAATCCCATCTCCGCTGTCTTTCACCTCTGTGACCTTGGGCAAGTTACTTCACAATTCCATGCCACAGTTTTCTTATCTGTAAAATACGGAAGATAATACTGCCTACCCCCAAAAGGTCATTTTGAGGATACATGAGTTAATATTTGTGAAGGGCTTAGGCCTGGCATATAACCAAAAAACCAAACCCACTGCCATCTAGTCGATTCCAGCTCATAGCAACTCTATAGGACAGAGTAGAATAGAACTGCCCCCATCGGGTTTCCAAGGCTGTAAATCTTTACAGAAGCAGACTGCTTCATCTTTCTCTGGTGGAGCAGCTGGTGGGTTCAAATCGCCAACCTTTCGGTGAGCAGCTGAGCTTAACTTAAACCACAGCACCACCAAGGTTCCTTTGGCCTGGCACATAGTAAGAGCTATATAAATGTGTGTTAAGTAATGCAGATATACATACATAAAGTTAAAAATTAAAGCCAGATCCAGGTTGTATTTTCTTTCAAGAAATTTGCGTGCATCAATCATCAGTATATTTTTCTTAAAAAATAAAATAAAAACAAACAGTTGCTGTCGGTTCATTCTGGGTTATGGAGACTCCATGTGTGTCAGAGTAAAACTGTGCTCCATAGGGTTTTCAATGGCTGTTTTTTTTTTTTTTTTTTTTTGGAGGTAGATTGCCAGGCCTCTCTTCCGAGGTGCTTCTGAGTGGACTTGAACCACCAACCTTTTGGTTAGCTGCCGAGCATGTTAACTGTTTGCACCACCCAGAGATGCCTATATTTTTCTTAAGACCCCTGAAATACAGGGTAGATCAGAAAAGTCATCGATTCAGTGAATATTTGTTGAGCCCAAGTGCTGTGCTGGTGCTGGGGATACACGTGGTGCATGCATAGGAGACATGATTCTTACTGATGGTAATAAAATTGATAACTGTCTGGCACACTCCATTCGATTTGTATAATTGTTTAAAAACATTATATAAACCCCCACATTCATGAAGTACTAAACGTGAGAAGCTTTGGAACCGTAACTGATTGGATGAGACCCAGACCTAAAGAAGGAAGGCGATTGGCTGTTTGCTGGTGATTAGTTTTCAGCACTTGCTAAAAAGTGGAGGGAGGGCGGAAGAATCTTCTGGTTTGCTTTCCATACGAAATATATTAAAATGTCAGCATAGCCTAGCCCCTGACACAAGAAAAATGGTTTCAGAGTTAAGCCTCTAAATGTCCTTAAAAGCACGACATCGGCAATTATCTAATCAAATTAATAAAGGCTACTGGTAATAGAAGTAACCTGGGACGCATTTTCCGGCAGGTAAAGCTTCAGAGACCCTCACATCTGTACGTGGTTAGAAGCCCCGGCTGTTACTCGGCTTTCTCCGCTGTCAGCCCACGTTTCTCACTGTGAACGGATAGTACATAATAATAAAAGCCTGGACATCAGCCAGTGCAGGGTTTTGGCTAACTTTTAGAATGTTTGTGGAAGCTGGAAAAGCAGTGCAGCTGTTACGCTGGGTACTTTCCAGTGGGGGCTGTGTTTTCCCGATGAAAGTGCAAATGGTCATTGAAATGCAGTCAGTATTTCTGGCTTGTGCGTATGGTAATTCTTTTCCCTTTTTGTTATGTCAGTTGATCATTTCTTAGGATTTGTTTTGTGTTTTTTTTTTTCCGGCAGTCTAGAATCCACTAAAAGTGAGGGAATGAGCGGATGTTTTAGGCAGATTTTCGTTCTTTGTTTAAAAGAAAAAAAAAAGGCAGTTAATCACATTTATTGGCGGAAGGCTTATCTTAAATAACCACGAAATTTTTGTTTAAGGTATTTTATTGTGTGACTCATGTTTCAGGCAGCAAAGAAGAACAGCATCCCAAATAATGTCCCACATATTTAGAGCTGACTGGAAACCTCTAGGAGCCCAGGTGGCACAGTGGTTAAGAGCTCAGCTGCTAACCAAAAGGTGAGCAGTTCGAATCCACCAGCTGCGCCTTGCAAACCCTGTGGGGCAGTTCTACTCCATCCTAGAGGGTCACTAGGAGTCGGAATCAACTAGACGGCCCCGAGTTTGGTTTTTTGGGTTTGGAAACCTCTAGATCATGACGTGGGCTGCAGTGTCAGGGATCTGAGGAGTTGGCAGGGCCAGGCTGCCTAGAGACCCCCTTCCTTGAGCGACTGGCTCTGCTCAGTGGTGAGGTCACCTTTCCCATCCCAAACCCACTACCTACTGCGCTGGGGGAGGGGCAGGTAGTTATATTGGTATTTGGAGTTTTTGCAGTGTTTTCTATAAGCTAGAAGGCGACCTGACCAATCAGTAGTTCTCAACCTTTGGCTGCGTCTTTTTTTTTTTTTGCTCCATATTCAGTTTTATTCCAATTGTTTTTAAAAAGCATAATACATATTCATATGTATCTCAGTATAACTTTATAGAATCCTTTTGCTTTGCAGACATTGATACAAAGTAACTAAAAGATACACAAGCATGAACTTCTACACTTAGGTGTGCTTCACAGTTCTTCCCAGACTTTTTCTTCTGAAAAGTTTTAAGCCTTTAGAGAAGTTGCAGAACGGTACAATGAACACCCATATGCCCTCCACCTAGATTGACCAGTTGCTAGTATCTGCCACATTTACTTTACAGCTGTCTGTCTGGAGCCCTGGTGGCGCAGTGGTTAAGAGCTCAGCTGCTAACCAAAAGGTCGGCAGTTCTAAGGCACCAGCCGCTCCTTGGAAACTCTGCGGGGCAGTCCTACTCTGTGCTGTAGGGTCACTATGAATTGGAAGGGACTCAATGGCACCAGGTTATCTACCTACCTACCTATCTGCTACCTTGTTATTTCTGAGGAATTAGGGTTTTTGGAGACATCATATTTCACTCCATAAATTTCAGTGTGCATCTCCTGAGAACAAAATGTTCTCCAAAAAAGCGCAATACAAATCACGTCAGACTCTGATTCCATCACGGGAAAGTCTCAGTTTGGTGCCGGTATGTAGTTAACCCTCCCCTGCACTGATTAGTGCCTACCCAGATAATAATATCCATCTGGTACGTGATGGCATTGTTTGATTTTTATTGCATTTATTCTTAAAATTGCCATCTCTTTCTGTCAAGTAGAACAAGCTTCTTTCTCATTTTTAATAGCATTACGAATTTCCTTTTTAAAAATAAGAGTATTTAGGTTTTAAAAAGTAACTGGATTTAAAGAAGATGGTAAGTAAGTCATAGTACAGGTGGCTCAGGGATCTGGCAGAAGCCATGAATCTGGTGGACACTGGGTTATGCAGATAGGACTTGCTGGTACTCACCTTTTTCTGTTGGTGGTGGTGGTGAGAATATACACAGCAAAACATACACCAATTCAGCCATTTCTACGTGTACAATTCAGTGACGTCGATGACATTCTTCGAGTTGTGCGACCATTCCCACCCTCTTTTGAGTTGTTCCTCCTCCATTAACATAAACTCACTGCCCCCTAAGTTTCTCCTGTCCAATCTTTCAAGTTGCTGTTGCCACTGTGATCCCATAGAGATAGTTCTTAAAAGAGCATAATGCTCAAGGCAGACCTTTTTTTTTTTTTTACCAGCGAAGCTAAACTTGTTTGGCTACATCTTTTAAAGGTCCGGATGCCCACCCAAGGAGCCCTGGTGGTGCAGTGGTTAAAGCACTCGATTGCGAACCGAAAGGTCGGCGGTTCGAAACCACCAGCAGCTCTGTGGTAGAAAGATGTGGCAGTCTGCTTCCATAAAGATTTACAGCCTTGGAAACCCTGTGGGGTCACTATGAGTCGGAATGGACCCGACGGCAGTGGGTTTGGTTTGGCTTTTGGATGCCCACCTGCACCTGAGCTGACTGATAAATCCCAACATCTGACGTTGGGGGTGACACCAGGCTTCGGGAAGATTTGAACCCCCACAGGTGATTCTGAGATGCGGCGAGGGGTGGGAACCATTGGTCTAGCCCAGTCCTCTTTCTTTACAGACGAGGAAACTAAGGCCCTCAGCTAGGTGGGGCTCACCTGAATGTGGGGTGGCCAGCTTTGGGAAGAAGTCTCCAGTGAGGAGGAGGGAGCACTCGCCTGCCTGCTTCTTTGACCCAGATAGAAACTGCGCTCCCTTTTCCCACCAGAGTAACCACATTCCTCCCTGAGAGCCGTGAAGTAGATACACAGCTGGCTAAACCGCCTCAGGTGGGCCTTTTTTTCCCTCCCCGGAAACAAATAGCTTTGTAATTAGCTAAATGAGACGGCAGTATCTAGATTTGTTGCTGTTTATCACAAAAAAGTCTCTCCAGTTGCTGGTTGCATCTGCATATTCTAGAAATCTCTATTCTCCCTTTTTCGGGGGGTGGGGGGACCAAACCAAACCAAACCCATTGCCCGATTCCGACTCACAGTGACCGTGTAGAACAGAGTAGAACCGCCCCATAGGTTTTCCAAGGAGCACCTGGTGGATTCGAACTGCTCTATTTTCAGGGAATAGTCCACATTATTTAAGGAGCCCTGGTGGTGCGTGGCTAAGAGCTCGGCTGCTAACCAAAAGGTCGGCAGTTCGAATCCACCAGCCACTCCTTGGAAGCCCAGTGGGGCAGTTCTACTCTGTCCTACATGGTTGCTGTGATTTGGAATTGACTGGAGGGCAGTGCGTCAGTCAGACGCATTATTTAAGCACAGTGTGTGAAGTAGCTGACAATTTCTATTGCTATGTGTATCCATTAAGGATAATTTAAACCAATTAAATGTTAACCTACCTGGACAGCAAGATGCAGGTGTATAGTGTCCAGAAAGAGGGACTGGACTGCGTGAACTCTGAGCTGACCTGTTCCAGCCCTTCTTGTTTTGTAGGCTTTGTCTGAAATGCCCCCCCACCCTCCCCACCCCGCATCTGCACAGCTTCCTGCTGTGCCTTCCTGGGTCAGGTCAGTGTTGCAGCCTCGCCCCTGCCTGGGGGAAGGTGCCTCTGGGGAGGGGCGTGGACGCAGGAGGGGGGCTGGGGAGTTGTCGGAAGAGGAATCATCTGGAATGTGGTGCAATTTGTATGCGTGGAGATTTTTTGGGAGAAAAGTTTGATTGCGTTTTTGGAAAGTTTTTACAGCTCCCTGAAAATGTGTGTTGTGGGTGTTATTAGCATGTTTTGGAAGGTCTGATAGAAAAACATTTGCATTGTAAAGCAAGACTGGGTTAAAGGGCTCTGGTCCGTTTCCAGACCTGTCCTTTGTCCTGTAACACGACACGACAGCATGTCTCCAAATAGAAAACTCAGAGACAGTGTGTGTTTTTATTTTCAGAATGTCAGTCAGAGAATCCACTCATTCTCTTATCCAAAACACTCACGGGACTCTGAGATGTCACGAGACCCCGACACCCCCCCGCCCCCCAGTGAGGGTGTGATGGGGAGCCGGTGATCTTCTGCCTCCTGGCCCCAAAGGCCTTACCCCTGCTGTCATCTGGAAGCTGATGGTGGAGGTGTGTTAGTCTTTCAGGAGCCGGTTACAAGGACCTAAGGAATGCAGACAGTAAGGGGTGGCTGGCGTCACTTCAGCGCTGTGGGCATGGCTGGCCTGACTGAGCGGCCTAGCTTCACCTGCCCCCCACCCCCACCCCGCTCCGTTCAGTCCTCTCTGAGGGTTGGTTTACACCAGAAAAGGCTGCTTCTGTCTATTTCTGGCGACAGAGGCACAGCAGAGACGGAAGATACCTTCTGCCATGTGGAGGATGTGAACTGAATATTCACTTTAGAGAATACATGTAGAGGCCAGGATGTGTGTGCCTGGGTGACAGCTTTCCTGCCTCCTTTTCCTCTGAGGTCTTGTACTCGGAGAAAGGTGAACAGACTCAGCCTGAAGTCAGATAGAAATGTGTTAATGAAAAATCTGTCTCATTGCAAAACCAAAGGCAAACTCTGGCTTTGCTGTGCACCCCCCGTCCCCCCAGTTTGGAATGTAAGGGGCCCTGAAGACACAGTGGTTAAGTACTCGACTACTGACTGAAAGGTCGACAGTTCGAACCCACCAGCCATTCCAAGGGAGAAAGATGTGGCAGTCGGCTTCAATAAAGATTTACGGCTTTGGAAACCCTAGGGGGCAGTTCTACTCTCTTCTCTAGGGTCGTGATGAGTCGGAATGGACTGGACGGCAGTGAGTTTTGGAATGTACACTGAAAGCAAGGGGAGGGGGTCCTTCATCCTTTTTTTTGTTAAGCCTGTTGAGCTGGTTGGCAGGAATCTTCTGGAATTGCAAGAGGGTGGTTCTTGGAGAGTGAGTGAGTGGGAACAGTCTGGTTGAAGACGGCCAGTGCTTGTTGGCTTTGCCCTCGTCAAGTGTGGAGAGCTAACAGATCAGCCAGCTCACCTCAGAGGAGAATGCATTTGACACTGCTGCATGCTCCTTCCGTGGTCATGGGAAGAGCAGAGCCGACATTCCCTCTGCAAAGCTGGCGCCTTTCCTGGCGCAGTGATTTCTGTGGGGTTTCACACTAGGAGGGGTTTCAGCAACTGGGTACGTTCTTCATCTTCAATTTGGTGATCCCTAGGGTTTAAAAAAAATCCTTTTGCCACGTGGAGCTTAGTGTATTATGTGTACACACACACACACAGACATACTTGGACTGTGATCATCTGTTCTGACCTGCCCCCAAGACTAGTGTCTCCACTCAATTTCCGTGCATGCTCCCTTTGGAGATAGGAGAATGAGCTCATGGGAACTGGGCCAGTCTTTGAGTGCGTTGTATAAGCAGATGGCTGCCTTCCTGTTCATGGCAGACTCCATGTGCTGTGAGGGGCCTCTTTGCTCACTGGTTAGTGCCTTTGCAGTCAGAGCAAACGAAAGGCACCAACCCTTTACTCGTCTGTCCTAGTGCAGACCCAGAGCAGGGACAAGATGATTTTTACAGAACCCTGTTTAACACTGGCCTCTTCAATTGTCCTACCTCCGCCCTCCCCAACCCTTGAGCTGAGGGATTTAGCCAAATTTAATAGTGTCCAAAGGTGTAAACAAGAAGTCTCCACGAGCATGACTGTGCCCATCCTGGGGGTCGCCATTTTGATCTATGCAGTCATCACTGGTCTGTCTCCAAAACAGGTCTTTTCTAGTCTTTGGATCTGTCACCTCTTTTTGAGCCACACAGCAGTATCAAAAACATACACCCATCCTCAGAAAGCAAAACCAACCAACTTCTGGCTGAGAAACCGTTGAATGTCTAACTCTTCATCATCCCACCCCATTCTTGATGCTTCCCAACGTATCGGTTCACTTTTTTCAGGAAACGTTTTGGCCGGCGTTATCCAGACCTACCTTTAGAAAATGAGTGAGCCCAGGACACGTCTCGCGGGAACTTCATTTAAAACAAGTGTGACAAAAGGAATTCTGCAGCGTTCTGGTGTGGTAGCTCGGTTGGTTGGTTTGGTTTGGTTCTGCAGCTCACCTTCCGAGTATCCATCCCTCACAGCATGAGGGCTTTGTTGCAGAATGACTATGCTGGGTACCTGTGCATTGATGTTTAAGTGCCCTCGGTGGGACTGATGAGTTCACATTCCCTCCATTGGAGCAGAAATCCTGTCGGAAGGGAAATCACGTTGTATAATGGCCCACTCCCCAGTCGGATGAGTTTTAAGAGTGTAAGCAAAGAACTGTTCAAGCACAAGCTGTTCTGTATTCTTCCTTCGGCTTTCCTAAATAAAACCCTTTCGCGTTTCACGTCTGTTTAGGTAGCGGGAATGTCTCTACCTTTTGTGAAGGACAAAATCTCAGAACCGTGGTGACAGAGAACTCATACCAAATACAGCATAGGCAGTATTTTCCAATTAAAAGTCTTCTCAATTAACATGTTTTACCTGCTACCTTATAATATAAAAGGTGTAAAATCCGCCAATAAAATAACTGTTTTGGTGATAAATTCCCAGGGGTGTATCTAACATTAATGTTTTCATCAAAACGTCAAGGCTGTTTGAGAAACTTCGGGCCCATTATTTTCAGTGGGCCAGTGAAAACCAGTGAAAACGTTTCTAAATGTCTGCAGAAGGATACTTTTTTATGTAAAGAGAATGCAAATTTTTTTTTAATATGAACACACCCCAACAAGAAAGGTTATAATTAAAGTTTAATAAGAGAGTCAGCTAAAAATAGCAATGGAAAAACCGTTCTTTTGAAATACCATCTGAGCCTCTCTGAAGAGAGTATGGTGCACGCTTTGAGAACCCAGTTTCGAGAACTGTAGTATTAGTACATTGTACTAGATCGCAAGAAGGGGAAGTACTTTGTGGTTAACCAAATCACAGAGGCCTGTGAGTTGGGAGAGATCTTGGAAGTCAAGCAGCCCAGCTTCCCACACAGAACTTAAATCCCATCCATAGCATCCCTGTCAGATGGTAATCCCCCACCCTGTGTGAACCTCTTTGGTGATGCTGGTGAACTTACTCACTGGGCAGCCCTCCACAGTTCTGGAACGCTCCACTTGCCAGAAAGCTTCTTGGAACTCTGAGCTCCCTTGCCTGCCAGGCCGTTGCGCCAGCAGCCACGTGAGGGCTCCGTGGCTACTTAAAGTTAGTTCCTGGGTACCTAACTTTTTCTCCATGGAGTCTAGCTCCTTCAGCTGCCTTCCTGGGCTGTGATTCCCTGGTGTCTTATATTATGGCTGCCCCCTTCTGGACACGCCTGAGTTGGTCAGTATCCAGGGTGGTTGATTTATTTCTAATAATGAAGCCACCGACAAATGAGCTAGCTTTTTAAATACCTCCTGTTGCTTCATATAGGAGCCCTGTGACCCAGTGGTTAAGCATTCGGCTGCCAGCCAAAAGGTCGGCAGTTCGAATCCACCAGCTGCTCCTTGGAAACTCTATGGGACAGTTCTCCTCTGTCCTGTAGGGTCGCTATGAGTCGAAATTGACTTGGCGGCAGTGGGTTTGGTTTTTGGGTTTTTAAGTTTGGTTTTTGGGTTTTGACTATGTGTGCGCCTAAAGACTTTTTGAGTTCCTTCTGGGCCCTGGGTCCTCTGCTGTGGTAAGCGCGCTTTCTGGGGCAGTGATGAAAGCGTTGCCTAGGCCTAACCTGTGCTGTGTCCGTGGACCTGCTCCACCACCCTGTAATCTTCCAGTCAGCACCTGTGGAGTAGGGATGTCCAGGCAGCAATGAAAACGTGGCTTGGGAAATTAACTCCTGTGACAGAGAGAGAAAATTGAAGTAGCCATTTGAAGTTCCCCACCCCCGTTGGTGAGTAAGGGAAGTTAAAAATTCTGATGTGAATCTAGTGAAAAATAAAATGTAGACAATTCTCGATCATTCAGGAGCTTATTTCAGTTTTTGTTTGTTTGCTTGTTTTTTGTTTTTTTCCTGTTCACAGCTTTCATTTGGACAAATTTACCATTGGATAAACAGGGGAAATTTTTCTTCTTGATAGCAGCTTTGGAGGGAAAGTGCTTACTGGGTTCTAGGTTGAAAATATTTTGAGTTATGAAGTTTATTCATTAAATGTTTTCTTCTATGTGCTGGGCATTGTACTTAGCTTTAGGGATACGTTACTTAAAAATAGAAATGCCTGATAGTTCATGGAGACTACAGTGTATAAGGTGATATAGTCATTTACCAAATACTTTCACCGGTAATCACTTAAACACCTTTAAGAGCTCGGCTGCTAACCAAAAGGTTGGCAGTTCCAATCCCCCAGCTGCTCTTTGAAAACCCTGTGTGGCAGTTCTGCTGGGTTCTGTAGGGTCACTATGATTTGGAATTGGCTCGATGGCAGCGGGTTTGGTTTTGGGTTTTGGTGGTACCTATGCTGCGAATTAAAAATAACAGAACAACAGGAACGTGCAACAGGAAGTCCTGGGCTGAGGCTGGGATTGGAAGAGTCTGCCCCAGGCGAGGAGAGACATGAACAGGAGGCTGGCCTGCTTCGCATTTGTCTGCTGCCCCTATCTTTAAAATCACCTGTTAGGAGAGGCAGCCAGCCTCAGTGTTAATGGGATTAGAGACCCTCCTTAATTACAGGAGTCACAGATGAGTTGATTTTTTTTTCCTCATTTGTTCTTTTAATATAATAACGGGTGTATGTCAATAGCATATTTGTAACCATTACTTTGGAGCCCTGGTGGCGCAGTGGTTAAGTGTTCAGCCGCTAACCAAAAGGTCAGCAGTTTGAATCCACCAGCTGCTCCTTGGAAACTCTATGGGGCAGTTCTTCCCTGTCCTATAGGGTTGCTAGGAGTCGGAATCGCCTCGGTGGCAACGGGTTTGGTTTTTGGAACCATTACTTTAAGTGGTTGCTTCTGCTCTTTCAGTAAGCATAAACTTAAGGTGAGTTAAATAGTTTATACAAGTAAAAAAAAAACAAAACAGCTTTGGAACAGTCAGAAGCAGCAGGTTATCTGTTGTATGTGACAGGTGTCGATATCGTCCTTTCAAAACATTTTTCTGTAAAATCATGCGATGGGGTTTTCATGGCACAATTGATAGCTTTAGGATTCATTCGGACAGGGCTGGAAATCCAGCCACTGCTGAGCCCCTAGCCCTCCTTTCCTCTCTGTGTAGAGTCATGGAATGCTAGCAGAACTTGGCTCCCGCCTGATGCTCTGCTCCCCAGTTCATTCTTCACTGTGCTGCTGATTTTGACAAAAGAAGCAATTAACTGCTTTGAAAGCATCTGAGGGCAGGAAAAACAAAGGCATTCTCTGTTGCAACTGTCTTGGGAAGCAAGAACTGTCTTGGGTTTATTAATAACAGATATCAAGGGGATGAAGGTACCATCTTAATTTTGGTCAGGAAAGTAGTTCAGAAATGCCGTTTCCAAAATCATCGCCACCGGCGAGCTTTTAAAGAAATTCAGAGGGGTCTGGGTGCTCTGGTTCTTTCCTTTCTGAGCCCTTTCTCCCTTTTTTGTGGGAATAGGGAAAGTTGCTGGTTTATTTTGCTCTTGAACCTGGTTGAGGAGGTCACCATCTATGATCTTATTTTTGTTTTGAAGTAATTTTGGCAATAGAGTGGGAGCCTCGCACGTTTGTACTGCAGGCCCGTGCTCCTGAGGCTTTGGACAGGCTGTGCACTTCCCTGTGTCTTTCCTGGAAGTGTGACGAGAATACCCTCCATCTTGGATGTTGAACCAGTTGACTCGGCTGGACTACAGTCTGGTCTGGTTCTGCAGTAGACGTACTGGCCTGTGGCTGGTCACCCACGATACGTGCATGCCATTAGTTGTAAACCCGAGAGCTGCTTTGTGATTCTGAATTTGTGATAGTATTTCAAACATTGTGACTTACTTTTCTTGTATAAACCAAAACTCATTGCCGTTGAGTTGATTCCGACTCATAGCGACCCTATAGGACAGAGTAGAACTGCCCCATGGGGTTTCCAGGGAGTGGGTAGTGAATTCGAAGTGCCAACCTTTTGGTTAGCAGCCGAGCTCTTAACCACTATGCCACCAGGGCCCCAGTTTTCTTGTATACCAACGTTTAAATATTCTGATGAGCCAACGTGAATCTGCATTTATTTTAACTGACCTTTGTTAACTTAACCAAGCTTGATTTCGAGTGCCTGTGGAATCAGACTTTTAAGCATTAGTGTGCAGGATTCTAGTGGATTCCAGCCTGTATATATTGCTCAGCAGTGTGTTTTGTTTAGTTTTGAAGTTGATCAAAATTTGATAATAGAGGCTTGATCATGTTGAAACAATAAGTATTTGAATGGTTTTTCTGGGAATGATATCACTTCTCTTTCTCAAGCCCCACAGGCCAACCTTTACGCATTTTGTTTATTGGAAAAGTTACAGATTTCTAAGCAAGTTTAAGAAATATTTACGAAGCACACAAAGAGGAGAGGCTTGCTGCTGGGTGTTAACGTAAGCAATGAGAGTTGTTTGAGCTGCCCCTCCAGTGAAAATTTAACTAATCCTATTTAAACCTCTGGAAATTGGACTGCCCTCAGACAGCCTACGCTTTAGGTCATTTTGCAAAGGGAAATGATCCTTAAAATAATCCGTATTTAAAATAAATGTGCTATAAGGCACACCCAGATGAGATTGTGAAATTAGAGATTATTCTAACCAAATGTGACCCCTCATTTTATGTCAGTTAAAAATGCATTTTGTGTAAAGAATCTTTCTTTGCTAAAGGACTCTGAATAAAGAGGAGATTGCCCATTATAAAACAGTGAGAACTTGACTGGGGTTCAGGATACAGGTTATCCAGGCAGAAAAGCGCTATGTTTCAGAGTCAGATTGCTCTGTGGCAGCACCCTTCCTACTGTCCTGCCATTTCATTTCACACTTGTTTTTGAGCACCATCATGGCGAGATTTCATCTCATGTGCTTTGGACATGTTATCAGGAGGGACCAGTCCCTGGAGAAAGACACCATGCTTGGTAAAATAGAAGGTCAGCAAAAAAGAGGAAAGACCCCCCAAGGAGGTGGATTGACACAGTGGCTGCAACAGTGGGTTCAGACACAGCAGTGACTGTGAGGATGGCTAGGACGGGCAGTGTTTGGTTCTGTTGTGCATAGGGTCGCTGTGAGTCCGAACCGACTCGATGGCACCTAGCAACAACAAGCCAGAAGAACAAACAAAACCGTCTTGGAAGAAGTGCAGCCAGAATGCTCCCTAGAAACGAGGATGGCAAGACTTGGTCTCATGTACTTTGGACATGTTACCAGGAGGGACCGGTCCCTGGAGAAGGACATCATGCTTGGTGAAGTAGAGGGCCAGCAAAAAAGAGGAAGACCCTCAACGAGATGGATTGACACAGTGGCTGCAACAGTGGGTTCAAACACAGCAATGATTGTGAGGATGGCGCCGGACGGGGCAGTGTTTGGTTCTGCTGTGCACAGCAGGGTCGCTGTGAGTGGGAACTGACGGTAAGGTACCTAATAACAACGGCAGCATCAGGCACTGAGCTGGGTGCTGACATGTAAAGGTGTGTTGCATGTGTTACATTGTTTGGTGTTGCTTTTCAACACAATACTACCTTTTCTGTCATTTAATTCTTACTCCAGGTAATTGAGATACGCATTTTCATTTGCTAGATGGAGAAATGCAGAGAATGTTGGCAGCGGCCTACTGCTCTAGGAGTAAAAGTCAGCTTCCAAGTAGAAAGTATGTCACTGCTCCTTTTGTTAGGGCACACATGATACCGGCATATGAAATGTCACAAAGAATAAGGCAGTGAAATGCCAAACGCACTGAAATACGGGATCAGCATTTTGGCAGTAGTGCTGTCAGAACTATAATGTGATTTAAAACTGTCTCAAAGTAAGTGTAAGACGGTTAGTTATAGGGGCTCAGAAATCCCACGCTGGCCGTGAGACCGTGGTGTTAGGTCTGTATTGAGTTAATTTCAATTTTAATTGTTCTCTGTAAATAGGATAGAAACGGGGATGGCGTTTAACTGTGAAGATAGCCATGTGTTTATTAGGAATTATCTTTTAAAAATTAGTTTTGACTCAGTGTAGGTGATTTTGAGGTTTATAAGTGGACATTGGAAAAGCTAACCTTTCTCTCTCAATCTGTTTTCAAAATAAAGCTGATTTTTAAAAAAAAATATTAGGGCCTGTAATTGTGTATTTAATTTAGATGGTATCATATGTAGGCAGAAAAAAAAAAAGAATGAAATAAGGTACTTGGTTTAAAATTTTAATGTGCAAGTAGAAAATGAGGATAAATTTTTATGCGGTATCTTAAGTTTCTTTTCATTTATAAGCATAAGATACTCAAATAATAAATCTGTTTATAATTTCATTGTTCCTTGTACAGTTTACTCCGTAAAAATGGAAGAAGGTCTGGGAGATGCCCTATTTTTTCCCCCCTATATTGTGTTGTTCACTGTTGTGGAAATATGTTCTTGGCCATCCTGTATAGTAATGATAAGTTCTTATACTATGTTGATGGAATCTGTTTGATAAGCTGTTCTAAATAAAACTAGTTACATTCAATCTATTTCCCACTAGTGACATATTTTAAAATAATTAATTTCCTTTGTAAAACCAAAACCAAACCTGTCGCTATCGAGTCGATTCCAACTCATAGCGACCCTATAGGGACCCTCTAGGACAGAGTAGAACTGCCCCATACGGTTTCCAGGAGCAACTAACTGGTGGATTTGAACTGCTGACCTCTTGGTTAGCAGCTGAGCTCTTGACCACTGTGCCATCAGGGCTCCAATTTCCTTTACACCAAAAGAACCAAACCCGTTGCCGTCGAGTCAATTCAATTCCGACTCATAGTGACCCTGCGGGACAGAGTAGAACCGCCCCATAGAGTTTCCAAGGAGCACCTGGTGGATTCAAACTGCTGACCTTTTGGTTAGCAGCCATAGCCCTTAACCACTACACCACCAGGGTTTCCAGTTTCCTTTTAGTAAAGGTTAATTTAGGAGCCCTGGTGGCCCAGTGATTAAGCGGTCAGCTGCTAATGAAAAGGTTGGTGGTTCAAACCCACCAGCTGCCCCACGGGAGAAGGAGGTGTCAGTCTGCTTCCATAAAAATTTACAGCCTTGGAAACCCTATGGGGTAGTTCTGCTCCATCTTATAGGGTGGCTGTGAGTTGGAATTGAGCCAGCGACAGACGACAGCGGTAACAACGGTTAATTTTCTTCTCCGGCGAGTAGAATGTGGTTTAACGTGCCTGCTTTAGAATTCTTGTTTTTATTGTGCTTCATGTGAAAGTTTATAGAACAAATTAGTTTCTCAGTAAACAATTATTACATATACTGTTTTGTGACATGGGTTGCCAACCCCACGACGTGTCAACACTCTCCGCGTCTTGACCTCGGTTTCCCATTACCACTCGTCCAGCTTTCCTGTCCCCTCCTGCCTGCTCTCCTTGCCCCTGGGCTGGTGTGCCCATTTTAACTTGCCCATAAAAACAAACCAACAAACAAATTTGTCCCTAGAGCCTTGTTTATAAAGGTGGAACCGACCTTCCAGTGGTGTTTTTGTCCTTGTAGGAAGGGGGTTGTTTCTGAGTATTGGCAATGAAGCCTTACGGTGAGTGCTTTAGTTGTTGAATACTGTAGGCAGAAGACAGCTCAACCTTTCCTGCCCCCCGCAGGGCCACCTAATGTTTGGGGGAACAGCCCACTGTGAGCTTTTACAGTCAGAGGCATGATGAATGTGACCCGTGGAATATGAAATTCTAATTCTTTGGCACAAAGAAACGTGCCCTTCATCTTCCTGTCTTCTAGGGCCTGCCTTCAAGTCCTCGTTTCTTCAAGGAGATGAATGTTTTCTCTTTAGCTTGGAGAGTGTGTCTCCACCTTCTTGGTATTATTTCCTTCCCCCACCAGGATCCTCTTAGACATTTTTTTCCTAAGTGCCTACCCATAAAATTTTAGTGCCACAGATAGTATATATCCGTGCTTACATAAAAAAGAATAAGTCCCCCCTGCAATGAATTTTTGTTTCTTTGGGGACAATCTCTCCCCACTGAGAAGGTATGAGCTGGGAGGCCTGGCTGCTGTAGGTTGGTACTCTAGGCATTAATTAGACTTTGACGGGGGCTCATCCATTTCCTCATTGATTTTGAGAACCTTGAGTTCATTAGGTAGTTTTCTGGAATGGACCACTGCTGACAGCTGTGCTTCAGAAACCAGGCTTATTTATGGGTTTAAAGCATGGGCTAGGGGGTCATACACACTTGCTTCACATCCTCCTGTTCCTCGTTTTCTTTCTGTGCCACTGTAGGCAAAGCCTTACTGTATGCATCTGTCAAAGAGGGCTAATGATGTATTTACCTCAAAAGGTTGTGGGGAGGACTGCATGAGAAAGAAAGAAAGCACTGTGCCTGGCATAAAGTAAACCATCAGAAAATTTAGGTTATTTTTATTACTGTTAGGGTTTTCTCTGGTTGTTAGACTAATCTGCTCTCAGTGTTTTAAAGATTAGAGTGAGTTTTGGCTCTGGATTCAACGATGATAAGGATGTTATAGATGTTGGGCTCATGGCCATGAGGCTTGATCCAGTTGTTTAACTCTTTGGATCCCAGTTTCTACAGATTTTGCTAATTAAGACTGAAAACATAAAGTTGACTGAAACCTCAAATATGGCAGCAATCCTAATAGATAATTGCCCATTAAAGACACGGACTCCCCATGTGTGTCAGAGTAGAACTGTGCTCCATAGGGTTTTCACTGATTGGTTTTTCAGAAGTAGATCACCAGGCCTTTCTTCTGAGGCGCCTGTGGGTGGGCTTGAAGCTCCAACCTTTCAGTTAACAGCCAGGTGCATTAACCTTTGCATCACCCAGGGACTCCAAAGCAATAAAAGATACATCTGAGACAAAATGACTCAGGAAGGTCAAAATTGTAGGATGGAAAAAGCTATACCAGGCAAATATACGACTGTCAATCAAAATAGAATCCAGAGCACGGTGTGTTAATACAGATAAAACAGAATATTTCATAATGTTAACCCAACAAGAAAATAAAATAACCGTGATCTTAAATGTACTCAGGAAGTTATAAGGAGAATATGATAAATCCACATAGTGGGAGATTTTAACATGCTCTGTCATTGATAAATAAAACAGACAAAAGTTAGTACAGCTATAGAATATTTGAAGACCACCTTTATTAATGAGGAGCCGTGGTGGTGCAGTGGTTAAGAGCTCGGCTCCTAACCAGAAGATTGGCAGTTCAAATACACCAGGTGCTCCTTGGAAACCCTATAGGCAGTTCTGCTGTGTCTTACAGGGTTGCTATGAGTCGGAATCGACTCCACAGGAACGAGTTTGGTTTTTATTAATGAGGTTTAATTAGATAGGTCTGCAAGAATCCTCCTTTGCCCAAAGGGTCTGATTTTATGAATTCTGGCTATAGTGTGTACAGCTATACCTTGCATTTTATCCAGCAGCCATATTCCTGTGAGGGCTTCTAACCAGTTAGTCCCTGTCAGAACCCCTGCTGAAAATTTGCATTTCTAACAAGTTTCCAGGCGATGCTAATGCTTCTGGTTAGGAACCAGTTCTGAGAACCACTACTGGAACCCAAAACCTAAACCCACTGCTGTCGAGTTGATTCCAACTCATAGCAACCCTATAGGACATGGTACAACTGCCCCATAGGGTTTGCAAGGCTGTAAATCTTTACGGAAGCAGACTGCCACTTCTTTCTCCCTTGGAACAGCTGGTGGGTTCGAACTGTGGACCGTTTGGTTAGCAGCCGAGCACTTAACCACCGCTCCACCAGGGCTGCTTCACTAGTAGGGCAGTGGTTCTCAAAATTTATTATATGTAAGAATCCACTGGGGATCTTGTTACAATGTAGATTCTGATTCAGTATATCTGGGGTGGAGATGCAAATCCTCAGCAGGGGTTTGAACCCGAATGAACCAGTTTGAAGCCCTGGTTCCTGTAAAGCTACAAGTAAACTGGATTGCTTTAAAAGGGAATAACGCTCGTATGAAGGACTTTGTGTGTGTGGCTTTTCTTACGTCGTTACCTGTCATGCTAGGATTTTTCATGTGTGCCTTGCTGTTTGTGAACAGAAGATTCTGATTGTTTATGATGGAATCTGGGGGCTTGTTGTGACACTCGCTCCATGACCCCGAGCAGGTGAGCCAGCTGTATTCATCACAGTGGTCTGAAAGAGTTGCTTGCGGGTCTCTCTCTGTTGGCTGTACACGCGGTGCAGAGTGCTCCGCAGACACACTGTAGCAGCACGTGATTCCCTGCTTCCTGGCGACTGAGCATTGACAGGGATGGGGCAGAATCTCCTCCTGAACACTGTCAGGCACACGGCTTGGTCCCTTCAAAGTCCTGAGCGGGAACTTTTTTTTTTAAGATAGCACACCAACAGTCAAGTGTATGCTTTTTTCCAAGTCTTTTATGAGTAAAGAGGGGAGGTTTTTAAGTGTTTGCAGAATATTCGGATCTGTGAATTCTGCCAGAGTGATTGTTAGCATCTGGCTTTCCTTTTTAAAAAGGCCTGGCAAATGTTGGTCACTTTCTTCATCGCCACTTAATTTACTTGAGCCTTTGATTAAGATTGTGTATTAAGGAAGTGTGTGTGTGTGTGTGTGTGTGTGTGTGTGTGTGTGTGTGTATGTGTGTGTGTAGTTCCAATAAAAATTCTATTTGTAACTTTCTTCTCTGGAGTCTGAGTAGTTCAGACAAAACTGTTTTCATGGATTAAAAACAAAATGTAAAACAGCATAATTAAATTTTAATATGCTCATGAAGAACACACCTTATTAAATGTGTGTTCATGTTCAGAACACATTTTAAAAATTGTGGCTTCCTTGAAAGCAGAGTGTCCGCCAGATGTACATAGCTCAGCAACGAATGTGTTTTGGGCTTTGTGACTGATGGAGATAGTACTGGAGTAGCAGCTTGGAATGGCATTGCCTCATGACCTCATTTTTCAGTAACCATCCGTTGCTCCATCTAGCAGTCTCCCATCCGCCAGCCAGCAAACACATAATTAGCAAGCACTTAATGTTTCTGGGCACAAGGCTAGGAGTTGGGAAATACAAAGACAGTATGATGAGGCATGATCTCAAGAGCCTATTGGAGATAAGTAAATAGGAATTTTATAATTATGAGACAGTCTTATAATGATAAGTGATAGGTCAGAGGTATTCTAACGTGTCTGAAAGGAGTACGCACGTGGGCTGTGTTGTCTAACTCAGACCAGGTGGTGGTGGTGGTGGAGTGATTAGGGGGGCTTCTTGCATGAGGTGTTACCTGAGCTAGGGTGTGTAGGGAGATTAGAGGCTGTTCCAGGTAGAAGATTTGAAGATGAGATGAGAGCCTGACTTCCCCTCCAGGAGCTGCAGGACTTTGGGCTGAGAAAAGACAGGAGTAGTGAGACCAGGTTAGAGACAGGGGCTGGGCCCCCTAATGGAGGGTCTCATTTTCTCTTCTAAATGTTGTGAGCATTATTCTGAAGGCGTGAGGAGCCACTGGTGGATTTTCGTCAGGGGGATGAAATGACATTACATTGTGGGAAGGTCCCTCTGGTGGCAATGCGGGGAATGGATCAGGGGTTAAAATCAGCGGTGAGGCACGCAAGTAAGAAACCGTTGCTCGAGCTAAGTCATGAGATTGTCAGGCGGTGCAGACCACCTTGGGACCTGAATGTGGGGGGAGAGGGAGAAACCAAGGATGGTTGCCAGGTTTCTGGCCAGTGTAACTGGGAGGTGAGGGTGTCGTTCAGTCAGGAAGCAAGAGTAAGAGGCAAAGCAGGGTCTGGAGTGAGGGATTGATTTTGGTTTTAGACCAAGGTGGCCATCCTCAGGGAGGACTTTGCTTTGTTGTCCAAAAAGCAGTTGGGTGCTTGGGCCTGGAGAGCAGGACAGGCTGTAATTGTCAGCGCAGGGTAAGGGTCACAGGTGGGAGTGAGTGCTGTCACCAGGGAGATTTTTGTCGACTGACACAAGAGGGCGATGGAGGGAAGCATGAGAATACCATACAGAGAGTTAACTCCAAAGAACCAAACAAAACCAAACCCGTTGCCGTCGTCAAGTCGATTCCAACTCCTAGTGACCATATAGGACAGAGCAGAACTGCCCTATAGGGTTTCCAAGGAGCGGCTGGTGGATTCAAATTGCTGACCTTTTGGTTAGCAGCTGAGCTCTTAACCACTGTGCCACCAGGGCTCCAAAAAGAACAAGACCTGTGAATTTATGTGGTATCTGTGATACGGAAAATAGATTCGGCATCTTGGGAAGTTATAGAATCAATAAAGTGTTTTCCCTCTGGTGCTATGCCAGGTATCGACTTTCAGCATTTTAATCAGCGTAGAGAAGAACTAATAGGATGCTTCTAGAACTGACCGGAATGGTGATGCTCCAGCTCTTCCCTAACAGTGTTGACCTTGTCACAGCCCTGCCAGAGCTGTGGGAAACTCTTTGCCTCGTAGGGCTAGGATAACGGTTTCCTCACCCGTTTCTGTCTTGGTGCACCAGTTTGAAGCAGAAAATGATAATGGTTGTTTTGGGCATCTTTTAGAAAATGTCGGTTGGTAGGACATATGATTGTTGTTGCTCTCGAGTCGGCCGCCGACTCATGGCGACCCCGTGTACAATGGGATTGGACCACTGTGATCCATAGTCGTTTCATTGGCTGATGTTTTTAGAAGATCACCAGGCCTTTCTTCCTAGTCTTCTTAGTCTGGAAGCTCCGCAGAAATCTGTTCAGCATCATAGCATCACACAAGCTTCCACTGACAGGTGGTGGCTGCACTTGAGATATGTTGGCTGGGACTGGATCCCGGGTCTCTGCATGGAAGGTGGGAGTTCTACCACTGAACTGCCGCTGCCTTCAGCAGGACATGTGATTAGAGATGAGTACTTTGAGAAGGCTTGTTTTTTTAAGTTCTTAGTAACAGGTAAGGAAACACAGAGAGAGAGAGAGAGAGAGAGAGGAGCCTTGGTTAAGAGGTGTGGTTAAGAGTTAGGCTGCTAACCAAAAGCTTGACAGTTTGAATCCACCAGCTGCTCCTTGGAAAACCCTGTGGGGCAGTTCTGCTCTGCCCTATAGGGTCGCTATGAGTCACAATCGACTTGATGGCGTTGGGTTTGGTTTTTTGGTTTCAGAGAGAGAGAAAGGAGAGCAGGGAAGATAGATATCCACTTTTAACAGTTTTTCTAAAACCTAGTTACAAAAACATGGGTATTACTTGGGTCGAAACCAGGATATTGATTTTTGTTTATCCGAGAACTCTTTAATGAGCTCCTGTGGCGATCAAGAATCCAAGCCCTAATAACAGCACAATTGGAAGAGTGTAGTCAATGTCACTGAACTGTGTATGTAGAAATTTTTGAAACAGTGTATCTTTGGCTATGTGTATTTTCACAAAAAAAAAAAAAAAAAAAAAAGGTTGAGAATTTAGAGGGTTAATATGTTGTGGGGTTGTTAACCAATGTCATAAAACAACATGTGTACTACTGTTTCATGAGAAACTATTTGTTCTGTAAGCCTTCACCTGAAATACAATAAAATTATAAAAAAAAATAAAAAAAAAAAGAATCTCCAGTATCTAAAAAACAAAATTAAAGGCAATAATCTAAAAAAAAAAAAAAAAAAGAATCTGGGCCCTCACTGAGCCAGTAGAGGCTCTGAGGGTCCTTCTCTGGCAGGGGGGTTATCCTGTTCTTGCCAACTTTTACACAGTCCCCTCAAGCTCTCCTAATGCCGGAGCCGCCAGGCAGAGCTCCCAGATGGCCAGCCGCCATTTAAGAAGTACAGATTACTTCACAGGCCACTGGGACACATGACTGATAGCACCTTGATAGCACCTTGGGGAAATGCAGCCCATTTATAGATAACCTGCTGGGGACACCTGATGTGTGATGTCAGCTGTCCCCCCAGCTGGCACGGCTCCTATAGAGCAGATGAGAGGACTTTGATGTCTGTAACATGTTGGACTTGCTCAATCCCGGTACCATGGGCATGCTCTGCTACGCTTTTCCTTGGCCCTGGCTGTTCCTCACCCTCAGATCACTCCCTAGTTGGGGCTGAATGCCTAGAAGCACACTTCTATGTTTATGTCGTGCCCCCCATCAACCTCTGGTGGAACTGGGGAGTGTTTTCCCCTGAAAAAAAGAAGGGTTTTCATCACTATGAAAACTCAGCCATTTGACAAGAATATCATCTTAGGACAGGTGGAGAATATTGAAGAAAAAAAACTGTCCCCGATATCCAAATTCTAGAAAGTTGAATGAAACAATTGAATAAAAAGAATAATTTAACTGCATTGGTATTTCTTTTGTACACACACTGGTAGGTACTTTTGCTTCCCATTCACATCTTTGTTTTAAGGAACAGTCATGGTGTTATTTAAGAAGAACATCTAGAAAAATATGTGCTGAAGTTCCCTGGCTTATTTTAAGCTTAAGAAAAGGATTACCACTTGCTTGTTGAGAAATTGGAGCCCTGGAGGCGCGGTGGTTAAGAGCTCAGCTGCTGACCAAAAGGTCGACAGTTCAAATCCGTCAGCCCTGCCTTGGAAACTCTATGGGGCACTTCTACTCTGTCCTGTAGGGTTGCTATGAGTCGAAATTGACTCGATGGTGACGGGCTTGTTGAGAAATTCGTGGGAAGCAGTTAGTGATTTTGGGAGTGAGTCAGTGGTAGGAGGAGAGATTCATCGGGGAGAGGTTCTAGTTGGTTTTCCGCTGCCCTGGGATGGCTGCCGGGCTGGTAGCTGCCCTGGAGGCCGTGGTGTGGCTCCTCCCTGCTGATCAGCAGGTGGCACCAAATAGCTGAAAACGAACCTGGAGCGAGGTATGTGGTGCTTGGATTTTTACCTTGAATTGGGTTAAATTGCACTTTCTATACCCTCAGAAATTTAGGATTAATGTCACTTTCACTTTTTTCCCCTAGAGATAGCATTCTCCAAGGCCAAATTTTATAAAAGTCTTTGATATTGAGATTAAAAAAAAAAAAAACAACCCATTGCCGTCCAGTTGATTCTGACTCACAGTGACCCTACAGGACAGAGTAGAACTGCCCTATAGGGTTTCCAAGGAGCACCTGGTAGATTCGAACTGCCGACCTTTTGGTTAGCAGCTGAGCTCTTAACCAAGATAGTTATAAAAATTTACTGTCTCCAAGGCCAAGTGGTACCTGACAATATTGATTTTTTTTTTTTCACTGATTTTTATTATGAAGGTGGTTACGACTCTGAAGTTCAAAAGCAACTGTAAGCTCATTTAGTAGAATATACTAACTGGATTAGATTTTTTAATTTTTGTGTGTGTTTTTATGAAATCTTATAAATACGTTGCTAATATAAATGCTAAAATTAATCTACCAGTACATTTGTATTGTTGGGATTGATTATGTCTACCTGCTGGGAATTCAGAGCCCAGATCGCGTAGCGGTTAAGAGCTCAGCTGCTAACCAAAAGATCAGCAGTTCAAATCTACCAGCTGCTGGTTGGAAATCCTATAGGGTCGTTCTCTGTCCTATAGGGTCGCTGTGAGTTGGAATCGACTTGGCGGCAACGGGTTTGGTTTTTGTTTTTGGATAGGGATTCAGCATTTTACTCCCATCTCAGAGTTTTCTGTTTGAGAAAACATGGGGGAGCATGTGAGTTACAGATGTTGTGGCTCAGTTTTACGGTTGTCCCCATGCTTCCTCCTTGGGGACGTGTGGGCTGGGTCAGTGAGTTCTTGGATAGTTTGTGAGAAAACAGCTAATGACAAACGGGGCAGTTCTATGCTTGTGCCACCCAATTGTTACACTATTTAAGGTGTAGTTCATGTGATTCTGCTTAATTTACTTACCATGGAAACCTGGCTGCATGTGACATGTGTGATTATGTGCTGGAACTTGAGAAAAGCCCCACTCAAGCACAACAAGAGCAATGTTTCTTTTCTACAAACGTGGCTTTATTTTGTTTATCTTCTTTGCATTGTGGCATATGTGAGGGAAAATAAAATCAGCTCCTGGGTGGTCGTTTTGTTGCTGCTGTGTGGTGGTCTGATGTCTTATTAGTACACCAGCTAGTAATTGGGAGCTCTGGTGGTGCAGTGGTTAAGAGCTCGGCTGCTAACCAAAAGGTCGGCAGTTCAAATCCACCAGCTGCTCCTTGGAAACCCTATGGGGCAGTTCGACTCTGTCCTGTAGGGTCTCTATGAGTCAGAATTCACTGACAATGGGTATTCTGGTCTGTGTGCACATTCTTGGTCCACATTGAACGAGGCTTTCGTTAAATGAGCATCCAATATTTGAATATTAATATGGAAGTGATCGGGGGGGACAGACAAGCATCTTTTCCCTTGGGACACCTTTCTACCACTGACAAGGAGGGTGACATCTTTTTAATTCTTATTATTACATTTGCAGTTTAATGTAACTTACTTAGATGGTTTCGTAGAGCTGACTGAGCCTGAGTCCCTGTAACTTACTTAGACGGCTTTGTAGAGCTGACTGAGCCTGAGTCCCTGTAATTTACTTATATGGCTTTGTAGAGCTGACTGAGCCTTAGTCCCTGTAATGAAATTTAAAATATGCAGGAGTTTGATTAACCACACCAATAACAATCAAGCACTCAGCCTGACTCAAACCAACAACCAATCCCTCGTCCCTCAGGTCCAGTCTTTCAGCAAGCCCTGAAAGCTCTCCCTCTGAAGCATACCCACTTCTTACCACCCCCATTTTACCACCCAAGGCCCAGCCATTGCTGTCTCTGGGGTAACCTCCCAGCTGGCCCCTGCATCTGTTCTTGCTGCTATGATCTGGTTTCCTGCCTCAGGAGTGGTCTTTTAAAAACATAGCTCCACTTATGTCAGTTATTTGCTTAAAATCCTGCAGCAGCTTCCCATCACACTCAGGCTGACCGAGCCCTTTGTGGCCTGGCCCCACTTCCCTCTCCAACCTTGTCTCCTATGCGTTTTCACTAGACTTCAGCCACACTGGCCTTCTTTTCGTTCCTCCATGTTGCTCCTCACCATAAGGACTTTATACGAGCTGTTTCCTTGGCCTGGAATACTGTTCTTAATCTATGCATAACCTGTTCCTATTTGACATTGAGATCTCAGTTTAAATACTGGGTCAGAGGGGCCCTCCCTGACCACCAGACCTAAAATAGACGCCCACTCTTCATCACATCTCTCTGCTTTCATTTTATTTTCTTTGAACTCTCTTGTTCCTTCTTGTTGGCTGTTTGTCCAACTCCTCCTACGAGGATCTGAGCATCACTACGAGCAGGGCCCTTACCTTGTTTACTGTGATACGCTAGCATCTGGAACACTGCCTGGTACATAGTAGGCCTTCTGTACGTCTTAGTTGAATGAGTAGGTCATGGCTGTATTGAGGGAGAAGCTATATTCAAAGCTAAACACATTTCTTGTAATTCTCTGAAGACACTGATAAAGTAAAGACAGCTGTGGGCCAGAATTTATTCCTGAAAAATACTGTGACCCTGGGTGGGGGCCTGAGGAGTGGGCGTGGGTGCTTGTGGTAGAATCTGTAATGACACAGCAATGTAAATAATTGCAGTCATTATTTATTAAGCACCTTCTGTGTACTGACGCTGTCCTTGGTGCTATATTTACTGTCTCATTTAACTTTAGGCGTCAGCTTTGTAATATGTAAATTGAGATGTTTAGATAAAGTGATCTGTCAGTTCGCATATATAACATTTTACAAATTTCCAGGAGAAGCTAAAAGATTATACTTTGTGGTGACATACAATAGAAATAGGTGAGTTCGTTCAGAAGCCCCAAATAGTTGTTGATCCATTGCTGATAAAACTCTCAAATTATAAATTTAAACTTTAGGAAGAAGGGAGAGATCCACTATTTGTGGGACGTCCATTGTCTCTTTCAGTCTTCCCAACAACCTGTACAGCATCCACTCACTCTAATGGTTGGGGACACTGAGGCTCAGATATGTTAAAGGTCACACACATGTTATGAGGCAGTGCTGAAATTCAAAACCAGTTTTGACTGACGACAGAGGACTTGCTCTAGACATTCCATGCACTTAATGTTTGGTGTTATCCTGGTAGTTTTATGGGGACTGTACTCACTTGGCACATCTAAGTATGTGTCTTAGTTACCTAGTGCTGCTGTAACAGAAATACCACAAGTGGATAGCTTTAACAAACAGAAATTTATTCTCTCACTGTCTAGTAGGCTAGAATTCCAAATTCAGGGTGTCAGCTCCAGGGGAAGGCTTTCTTTCTCTGTTGTCTCTGGCAGAAAGTCTTTGTTATCAATCTTCCCTTGGCCTAGGAGCTTCTCAGTGCAGGGACCGTGGGTCCAAAGGAAGTGCTCTGCTCCCGGTGCTGCTTTCTTGGTGGTATGAGGTCCCCCTGTCTCTCTGCTCGATTCTCTTTTGTATCTCAAAAGAGATTGACTCAAGATACAACCTAATCTTGTAGATTGAGTCCTGCCTCATTAGCATAACTGCCTCTAATACATCCTCATTAACATCATAGAGGCAGAATTTACCACACATAGGAAAATCGCATCAGATGACAAAATGGCGGACAGTCACACAATACTGAGAATCATGGCCTAGCCAAGTTGACACATGTTTTTGAGGAACACAGTTCAATCTGTAACGGTATGTCTTGCCTTTTTTCCTCCCAGAACTCTAAGAAGGAGCTGATGTGGAGGAGCAGCTGAGACAGTTCAAGATGACGACCACCGTAGCCACAGACTACGACAACATTGAGATCCAGCAGCAGTACAGTGATGTCAACAACCGCTGGGACGTGGATGACTGGGACAATGAGAACAGCTCCGCGAGGCTGTTCGAGCGATCCCGAATCAAGGCTCTGGCAGGTAGGCCTCCTTCACACCCATCAGAGGCCCAGGATGCTTTCAAGTCTCCTCTAAAGTCATCCCCCCTGTCCCAACATGGCTACCCTGTTTAAAGATCATTTCACCTCTATGTACACATCTCCCATGGGAGCAAGCTGACCATTTTGGAAGGTGGCCAATTCTATATTTGTAGAACTGCCAATCCTAACATCCAAAGGGATTCTGAACGTAGATGCATTGCATATCTTTAATAGTTAATCCTGGAGAGTGGTTTTTATAGTGACTCAGGAAGAGCTGCTCTTGGTTTGGAAGACTCTTTTAGTTTTGATGCATCTGTAATTGTCTCATGCTTGCCTCGATTTTTACATTTCAAAATCTTGAAACATACTATACCTTATACACAAAGATAATGCAAATTAATCTGTGTCCTTAGGGCTTGCGACGTATTCATTGACTTGGCCTGTTCTGATAGAGTGCTTAGTATGAGTGACCAAAGCTGGTTTGGTATCACGTGCAAGGGTTCAGATCTGTGAAGCGATCGCTTCATCTGGTGAGGGCACATTTAATGTAGTAACAGGTAAGTTTGCCATTGGCTCGTTTAATGTTAGTGGAATGCGTTCTTACCTCGTGGTTTCTCACTCCCTTCTTGGTGTTGAATACCTAGAAGCACACCTTTCGTGATGCCCCCTCCCCTTTCTGGAGGTTGGGGAATATTTTGCCCTGGAATTGTCCCGAAAATCAGAAAAGGGCACCCTCACAGTGAAAACTCAGGAGTACTGAATACATGTGAACCGAGGGCCAAAGCGGAGTGTATTCCAGATCTTGTGTTTGTGCTCTGAGATTTCAAATGAAGTTGTTTCTGAATGAGGAAAGTGGGTTCCTCAGGTTTTTTCCCCTCAATGTCTTTATGATATGTGAGTCGAAGTCATGATGTATGTAACCAGGTAAGTTTACTGTTAATTGTGAATATGTCTCATTTTTCACTCTGTTTATAATGGAAGCTGATTATAAAGCATGTATTATTTAGGGCTCTCTTGATTGCAAGCAAAAGGAAACCGAACCCAAAGTGGCTTGAACGACAAAGAGAATTTATTGGCCATACAGAAGAAAAAATTTGGCCTTTAAGCAAGACTTACTGCTGGGCTTAAATGGTTGATGAGAACCCAGTTTCTTTCTCTCCACTGTTTGGTTTTGCTTGCTAATAAGAGCTCTGTTCTCAGGCAGGCTCTACCCCGTAGTCATGAGATGGCTGCCCCAGGGCCTCTTGGGCCTTCCGGGCGTCCAGCAGAAGGGGCCTAGAATCAGTCTCACTGGCCTGATGGATCTGACTTGGGTCATGTGCCTCTCCCAGAACCGCTCTCCCACTGGGGCTGGGAATAGGATATGCTGATTGACTTCAGCTCTCAAGACTCACCTCTGGAGTGACAGTTGGGTCATTCCCACCCAAACAGCTTAGCTAGAAAATTTAGACTATTACCAGCAGGATCAAGAGGGAGGGGAATGGATGATGGGGGTGCAGCCAACTAAATACTGTCAGAAAATAAGACAAATTGTTAGGATAATTTGTCTCTTGAGTAGTAGGAATTTAAAGATCTTTCTTGAACTTTCCTGATTTGAGGGCATAAAATGAATGGTTAATCAGTTAGTCTGTCGTTTTAGAACTGGGGCTTTATTTTCTAGGTCATTCAATAATATATGAGACCTTACGAAGCCATGATCCTGGCTTGGGCCAGTGGGTTGATTTGTACTTTAATCTTTTGCCACTTTTCCTTGAGTCTTATTTGGGCCTTTTGGACCAGCCACCTTTGATCATGAGCCATTTACTTTCTGATTCCAGGCCACCATGTAGAATTATCTCCCTTTTAAGGATAATTTTACTGGCAACCTGCGGAGCAGTTCCTTCCTCTTTGTATCTGTTCTTTCCCATGGATCCTCGTGGTTCCAGAGGAGAGTCCCCAGCTGTCATTATTTATTGATCAGTTGTCCTAACCCTACCTAGGATGTTGTCTTAGTCATCTAGTGCTGCTGTAACAGAAATACCACAAGTGGATGGCTTTAACAGAGAAATTTATTCTCTCACAGTCGAGGAGGCTAGAAGTCCAAATTCAGGGCGCCAGCTCCAGGGGAAGGCTTTCTCTCTCTTTTGGCTCTTGGGAAGGTCCTTGTCATCAATCTTCCCCTGGTCTAGGAGCTTCTCAGGCACAGGGACTCTGGGTCCAAAGGATGCGTTGTATTCTCTGCGCTGCTTTCTTGGTGGTATGAGGTCCCCCTTTCTCTCTGCTCGCTTCTCTCTTTTATATCTCAAAAGAGATTGGCTTAAGTTGTAGATTAATCTTGTAGCTTGAGTCTACATAACTGCCACTAATCCCATCTCATTAACATCATAGAGATAGGATTTACAGCACATAGGACAATCACATCAGATGACAAAATGGTGGACAGTCACACAATACTGGGAATCATGACCTCACCAAGTTGACAGATATTTTGGGGGGACGCAGTTCAATCCATGGCAGATGTCTTTCCCTGTATGCCGTCTAGGTCCTGAATAATTATAGTCATACTAATAATAGCAGGCACTCAATGTGTTGCTCACAGTGTGCCAGGCCCTGTTCTAAATGGTTTACATATATTAACAGTTAATCCCATGATAGCCATCTGAGGAAGATTATTATTGTCTACATTGTAGAGGTCAGGAAACTGAGGCACAGAGGGATTAAACAACTTGCCCAAGGTCACGGTGCTGATAAGTGGTTGAAGGCGGACTGGCTCCAAAGTGTATACTCTACTGTTTTTTATATTCAGTAAAATACAAAATGATAGAAAGCTCACTGGTGTAGAATATTTATAGTAAGGTAATTGCAACATGGTACAAAGGTCTTTGGGAGGTTTAGGAATGCACCCTATGGGCCTAGAAGAAACAATGAGTAACCATGGCCAGTAACTGAAAAGAAAAGGTGCTGCCTTCAGATTAAATGATTTTTTTTTTAAAAAAGAATTGCTTTAAGTGAATCCAGACGAGACCAGAAAAACCACAGCCTTCGATCTGTTTAATGGAGGAAATAATCTTACTTCCTAGTTCTGTGGGACTGAAAAATCTCTGAGCCCTCTAAGAAGCCATATGCTGATAGGAGAAGTAACAGCCCAGCCCAGCAGTGTTGAGAGGAAATCAGCAGCTCTCAGATTTGAGCATGCATTAAAAATAACTGGCAAACCAAAAACCCAAACCCCCTACCATCGAGTCGGTTCCGACTCAGAGCGACCCTCTAGGACAGAGCAGAATTGTCCCATAAGGTTTCCAAGGAGTGGCTGGTGGATTCGAACTGCCGACCTTTTGGTTAGCAGCCGATCTGTTAACCACTGTGCCACCAGGAATACTTGGAGGGCTGGTTAAACACAGGATGCTGGGCCCCACCCTTGGAGTTTCAGTTTCGGAAGGGTTGGGTGGGGCCTGAGAATTTCATTTCGAAGGGTTCGCAGGTGATGTGGAGTGACTGGTCCAGTGGAGCACAGTTTGAGGCTGATGTATGACATCAGTGGCTGTGTGGGCCACTTCCTTGAGTGTCTGAGACCATTTCATCTAGACCTAGCTGAGGTTTAGGTGGAAGGAAAGTATCAAACTCAACAATTGTCTAAAGACACACTTTAGTATGGGACTGGTATGGATGACTGACCACCTCATTTTGAGAAAAGAGAAATAAATGTCTTTCCTGTAAGATAGGGGGAGCCCCGGTGGCACAGTGGTTAAGAGCTCGGCTGCTCACCAAAAGGTCAGCAGTTCCAATCCACCAGCCGCTCCTTGGAAACCCTATGGGGCAGTTCTCGTCTGTGCTGTAGGGTCGCTATGAGTCACAATTGACTTGACTGCAGCGGATTTGGTTTTTTGGTTTGAGAGAGAGAGAAAGGAGAGCAGGGAAGATAGATACCCACTTTTAACAGCCGGCAACTGGTATCTCTAGGGAAGTATGGGGATAAAGTGTGTTTTATTATTCATCCAGTTTATAGTTACTTTTTATTAGTAGGTTGCAATAACATATGCTATATATTATAGCCTGTGAGTTGTAAAAACTATTCTTCTTGATTTTTGCTTTACTTGCCTTCTTCCTTTTCATCCTCAGAATTAGCTTTTAACTCAGTTGTTGTTAGCTGCCTTGAGTTTGCCCCAACTCATAGTGACTCCGTGCACGATAAGATTGGACTCTGGTGATCCATGGGGTTTTTTGTTGCTGATTTTAGAAGTAGATCACCAGGCCTTTCTTCCTAGTCCATCTTAGTCTGGAAGTTCCAGTGAAACCTGACAGACTGGTGTGGTGGTGCTTGAGGTGCATGGGCCGGGAATTGAACCCGAGTCTCCCACATGGAAGGCAGTAAGAGCCTGATATTTCACACAGATGACTTCTCTGGTGTAGCATGTAAACATGTCAAATTTTGTCAAGTGCCAGGTTACGGTCACAAAAATGAACGAGTCTGGACTTGGGTTACTTCCGTTGCCCAGTGATTTTTGGATCTTTCCATTCTCCTTTAATATTTTTGTTTAAAAATCAGCGTAATTACATCTCAGTCACCTGACACCCCTTTTTGCTCCTTAGTAGCCAGACACAGCCTGACGCCCTGAGAGAAAGCACAAGGAACTGTACTGTCTGGTCATCCTAATCCAATTAGAGCAACTCCTGGAAGGATTAAAAGCTGCGGCTTTCTCTCTAAGTAGAAAGCTTCCCCCTCACAAAAGTTGGAAGAAGAGGGAGTCTGTCATGTCTTCAGCTTGTAAAGATTGAAGACTTACATAATTTACTTAAATAATTAGAATTAATGTTGACTGTCATCACTGTCTTAGTCATCTAGTGCTGCTATAACAGAAATACCACAAGTGGATGGCTTTAACAAAGAGAAGTTTATTCTCTCACAGTCTAGGAGGCTACAAGTCCAAATTCAGGGTGTCATCTCCAGGGGAAGGCTTTCTCTGTTGGCTCTGGAGGAAGGTCTGTGTCATCAATCTTCCCTTGGTCTGGAAGCTTCTCTGTGCAGGAACCTCAGGTCCAAAGGATGCACTTTGCTCCCAGCACTGCTTTCTCGCTTCTCTCTTTTATATCTCAAAAGAGATTAGCTTAAAACACTACCTAACCTTGTAGAGCTCATCAGTATAAATGCCTCTAATCCATTTCATTACATCATAGTGATAGAGTTTACAGCACATAAGGACATCACATCAGATTACAGAATGGTAGACAATCATATAATACTGGGAATCATGACCCAGCCAAGTTGACAGATATTTTGGGGGGACACAATTCAATTCATGACAACCACCTATTACAGATGTATACATACACAAAGAGGCTGAACTGAATGTAGAGGGAACACCAGACACATGGTAGCTCCCCCTTTCACAGCCTTGCTTTTTACAGTTCGGAAGGGAGATGAGGAGACCGTGGGTCCCTGTGTTGAGGAGCAATGAGATCCTGGCCTGCGGATTCAGCCTTGAGGTGATGGTCTGTGAGGTAGTTTTTATGATGGCAAACTCGCATTCCTGACCTCTGTCTGACCAAAACACTCAGGAGTCTGGGACGTGCGCTGATGAAGAAAGCCATTCAAAATAAGCTGAACTTGCCATAAATCAACCTTTCTGTCTGAAGTGAAAATAAAACACAAATCAAACTTGAATCTTTTCAAGAAATGTCAAAGGGAAATGTTTTCCTTTTACAAATGAAGAGTATTTATGGTTGTGGCTTACATTTTCTGGAATCAACTCAAATTAGGGGAAGAAATCGTCTTTAAAAGCTCACTATTTTTAGCTTGAAAATACTGAGAAAGTAGTTAGAATTAATATCTGGGTATCAGCAACACTCATGAACAGTGCATAAAAAAATTTGAGAGGCTTTGCACCAAAATATTCAGTGTTTATTTCTGAGTGCTGGGATTATGAGTGACTTTCCTTTTGTCTTACCTGTGTTTAAGTTTTCCTAAAATAAAATTCTGTACTATATAGTCATTAGAAAGAAAATTATGAAAAGATACTTCTATCTAATATCACATTCAGAAGTTTTTGATTAATTTTTTTCCAGAAGATAATGGCATAGAGAGATGGTAGGAGAAAGTCCAGGTATAAATGTGCATTAGAAAATGACAGATTAAAAACTAGATTATTTTGGGAATTATCAGTCATCAACATTTATGAGCTCAAATTTTATACAAGAGCCTTTCTGCTAAGCTGTGAACATGGCGAAAGAATTTGACCTTGAGTTTACATTGTTAAGGGCAATCAAGGATGGCTGATAACCACAGGAAAGTGATGTGAAAACACTTAATTCTATCTTCCACATACATGTATCGAGTAGATAACAATTGTTTATGGCTGTATATACAGGCCAGATTCCCCTTAAACACGGACTTTTTTTGAGTGATCAAGAATTTTAGTTGAGTGTTTAATCAGCTAGAGTAGTAATTTATTTTAAATACAGGTAGTCCCCCACATACTGTGGAGGTACATTGCAAAGACTTTGTTGTAAGTTGGTTCTGACCTAAGTTAAACACTTCATTTTTTTAAAAAAGTTTTCATTGTTGTTGCCTTTTATTATCGGTATCTTTATAAATCTGATCTTTACTTGTCTTTGGGGGGTTGGAAATATTACATATAAACATAAAAACATACATACGCACTGCTACATGGTACATAGTACATGTAGTCCCCGACTTACAATGGGGTTCTGTTCTGATGTAATTCGAATACGTTGTTAAGTTGGGAGACTACCTGTATTCAGATCAGTACCATCCAAAAGAGGTATGATACTAGCTAGGTGTGATTTTAAATTTTCTGAGTAAGATATTTTAGCTAATCAATATATACAAAATATTTTTTCAACATGTAATCAGTATAAAAAGTTATTAGTAAGATACTTTACTGATTTTTCTCTTACTAAGTCTTTGAAATCGGATGTATATTTTACCCTCACAGCACAGCTTAATATGGACTGACCACATTTCATGTGAGCAATAGTTGCATGTGGCCAGTGGCTACAGATTTGGATAATGTGGCTCTAGTACAACATATTGTTGTTAGCTGTTGTCGAGTCTGCCCCCGGCTCTTGGTGACCCCACGCGCAATGGAATGAAATACTGCCCTGTCCTGCGACGTCCCCATGATTGGTTGTGGATCCAACCGTTGTGATCCATAGGGTTCTCATTAGCTAATATTTGGAAATAGATTGCCAGGCCTTTCTTCCTAGTCTGTCTGGAAGTTCTGCTGAAATCTGTTCCGCATCATAGCAACACGAAAGGCTCCACTGACAGACGGGTGTTGGTGGCACATGAGGTGCATTGGTTGGGAATCAAACCCAGGTCTCCCGCATGGAAGGCAAAAATTCTACCACTGAACCACCAATGCCACATACGATATATATGTTTGTTGTCATGGGGTCAGTTCCGATTCGTAGTGACCCTTTAGGACAGAGTAGACTGCTCCATAGGGTTTCCAAGGAGCAGCTGGTGGATTCAAACTGCCAACCTTTTGGTTAGCAGCCGTAGCTCTTAACCACTGCACCGCGAGGGCTCTGCATAAGACATTTAGGTACAGGGTTTTCTCAGGAGGAAAAGAACTGGGTTCTGTATACTGGGAATTAGAGCAATACTTACCATCGCTTCTCCCATTTGGCCACAAATTTCAAGCTGTCATTAAACTTGTATATTTACATTATTTACTTAATCCCAGTGGTTAAGAGCTTGGCTGCTAACCTAAAGGTTGGCAGTTCGAATCCACCAGCCGCTCCTTGCAAACCCTATGGGGCAGTGCAGCTCTGTCCTATAGGGTCGCTATGAGTTGGAATCAACTTGACAGTGATGGGTTTTTTGTTTTTGTTTTTGTAATATGGTGGTTTTACTCAGAAACTTTCCAGAATAAAGCTGTTAATCCACAACCAACCTCTCTGCCAAGATGAATAAATAAATACATGAGATGTTTGACTTCTTTCTAGTGAACGTACAGAGCCAGCCTGCTATTGAGTATGTTAAGAGATCTATAAAACATGGCCTGGAATGGTCTAATTAGGAACATAAAACGTATTTACATGAGACACTAACTCAACATGTGTGCAGGTGCCAAGGAAGTAGTACAGGTGGTTAGTGCTGGAATAATTTAGAGGGAAGGATTGATCATGTGGGAAAAAAAAAGACAAAAACCACAGTCATTTAATGACGTAGGTTCGGGAAAAGTAAAGAACATTGAGGCTTGCAGGGAAGAGACTGAGATTTGAGCCTTGGTGCTGCTGCTTCAGTCTCCGTGGCAGTAGAACGGAAGAGCGGTCCTGCAGAGCCCCTTCAGCTCTCATTATAATAAACAAAACAAAAAAGAACTCGCCTTTTGACTTGTCAAGATGGGATGCTGTCTTTAAAGTTGGACTCATTCATCAAAAATATTGAGCTATAGCTTTTCTTAGTCACGTAGCCACTGCCCTGTTCATAGGTCATATTTTTATGCCCCCAAGGAAAAGAGAACTACTTCTTGCATGATGGAATAGATTTTTACAGCCGGAATTAACAGGGATTTCATAAACTACCCATTATTTTCCTCACCCATTCTAGAGGCTTTTTCTTTGAATTTCACATTATTTGGGATTATTTATGAGAGAGGCATGGTGCCTAGCACACAGTAAATGTTGTTGTTGCTACTGTGTGCTGAAGTCCATTCTAACTCATAGTGACCCTATAGGACAGAGTAGAACTGCCCCATAGGGTTTCCTAGGCTGTAATCTTTATGAGGAGCCCTGGTGGCGCAGTGGTTGAGAGCTACGGT
>NW_004443941.1:7529719-7576046 GCF_000243295.1 Trichechus manatus latirostris | reverse complement strand
GACAGAGTAGAACTGCCCCATAGGGTTTCCTAGGCTGTAATCTTTATGAGGAGCCCTGGTGGCGCAGTGGTTGAGAGCTACGGTGAGCTACGGCTGCTAACCAAAAGGTCGGCAGGTTGACTAATCCACCAGCCACTCCTTGGAAACCCTATGGGACAGTTCTACTCTGTCCTGTAGGGTCACTATGATTCAGAATCGGCTTGATGGCAACGGGTTTGGTTTTAGTTTTGGTAATCTTTATGGGAGCAGATGGCCAGGTCTTTCCTCCCTCAGAGCTGCTGGTGAACTGCAAACCTTTCGGTTAGCAGCTGAGTGCTTATCCATTGTGCCACCAGGACTAAATACACCATCATTAGTGAAATCTGAATCTGACAGGGCATTTCTTATCATAGAGATTCATGAAAGCTATTGAAGAGAAAGACTGCTTCCGTCATTGTCATGGATTGAATTGTGTCCCCCAAAAACATGCGTCAGCTTGGCTAGGCCATGATTCCCAAGTTTGTGTGGTTGTCCTCCATTTTGTGATCTGCTGTGATTATCCTATGTGTTGTAAATCCTAATCTCTATGATGTTAATAAGGCAGGATTAGAGGCAGTTATGTTAATGAGGCAGGACTGAATCTACAGGATTAGGCTGTATCTTGAGTCAGTCTCTTTTGAGATATAATAGAGAGAAGCGAGCAGAGGAGAGGGACCTCCTACCACCAAGAATGAAGAACCAGGATGGGAGTGCATCATTTGGACCTGGGGTCCCTGGGCTGAGAAGCTCCTAGACCAGGGGAAGATTGATGACAAGGACCTTCCTCCGGAGCCGACAGAGAGGGAAATCATTCCCCTGGAGCTGGCACCCTGAATTCGGACTTGTAGCCTCCTAGACTCTGAGAAAATAAATTTCTCTTTGTTAAAGCCATCCACTTGTGGTATTTCTGTTATAGCAGCCATAGATGACTAAGATAGTCATTACACGTAGCCGCAGATTATACCCTCAATTTAATTTTTATTTACAAATGTCCTCTGTAGTTTCCTAACCATAGGAATGCAGGAATCTTTTCTCTTTTTTTTTGCATAGCTTCCTCTGGTTTCTCCCCCCGGCCTTTTTTTCCTTGCTTGTTTAGACCCAGTTTTCCCCCTGATTTTGAAATCAGCCTGGCTTCCTGCCACCATTCACTTAATTCCACATCAACTTCTGGTCTCACTTCAGCCAAGGATGAAATCTCATTGTAGCTGACATGAGTGAGCTGAGCCGGGCGGGGAGGATATAGCGTCCCCAGAACCAGCAGATAGAAGCCTCGTGCTACCACAGTTTTCTACCATTCTTCTTCCTTCATTAGCATCTTCACCACACACTGTTCCCTCTTCCCAGCCCAGCGTCCGTCTTTTCCCTTCTCTCTTCCAGAGCCCAGACTCTCATTCTCAATCCACTCAGAGAACTACTCTTGATCTTCTTTCTCTTATTCATTTCCTGCTCCACCCTAGCCTTTGCCTTAGCTCTTCAGTCTCCCCAGCCCACCATACTTCCTTCCCTAAGTTACTCTCTTACTTGTGAGGGGCTCCAGTTGCCATTTCTATGGAAGAATCCCATAGATTCTATGGTTGATGGACAACTGGATTTAGGGAATACAACCTCTCTACTTGGGGACTGCCAATGTGAGCAAAAGAGGAAAAACGTATGTGACTTTTCACTTCTCGTAGGCTTTTGCTAGCTCTTTCTGCATTTGTTCGCTCTTGTTGTCATTTTTATTCTCTATCCCTACCTCAGTTATCAGCTTTACTGAGATATAAATCATGCACCATAAGATTCACCCTTTTAAAGTGTTCAAAGCACACTAAATATACGGTTTTTAATATACTCACAGAGTTGTACAAGCATCATCAGTATCTAATTCCGCAACATTTCATCAGCCCCCACCCCCAGATGAAACCCTATACCCATTAACAGTCATTCTGCATTCCCTCCTCCCTCCAGCCCCAGGCACCCACTAAGCTGTAGAGACTTTCTGTCTCTGCAGACATGCCTGTATTGGACATCTCATATACATGGAGTCATACAATACGTGGCCTTTTATAACTGGCTTTTTTCACTTAACATAGTGTTTTCAAGGTTCATACGTGTTGCAGCAAATATCAGTACTTCATTTCTCTCTCTGCTCTCTTATGTAAGGAAGCGTGGTGGGATAGTGACAACAATTCTAGGAAAGCTACCAGCACCATAATACTGTGATTTTTGTTTGGTGGTTGCCTGGAAACAGATGGCAGATCTGTTGTAGGCGTCTGAAAGTACTGTAGTTTTAGGAGCTTTTCCATTTACCCAGATGCAGTCATCCAAAAAGCCTACAGGGTCTCATTTGGCCATATCTGTTGCCTTTAATGTTGTTGATATCACTCAATTGGATACCTGAAAAATGGTGAATTGGCAAATGTTCTGTTATGTGTGTGTATGTATACATATATATGTAACAGTAATGGAGCCCTGGTAGCACAGTGGTTAAGATCTTGGCTGCTAACCAAAAGGTTGGCAGTTCAGATCCACCAGCTGCTCCTTGGAAACCCCATGGGGAAGTTCTGCTCTGTCCTACAGGGTTGCTATGAGTCAGAACGGGTTTATAACAATAATAATAATGATAAAAGAATATGCCTCCATAGGGTGAACTTGCAAACACAGTCTGTCCCGTTCTTTTTTCCTTGGGGCCTCAGGGAGCAAGCACCGTTCTTAAAATGTGACAGGTATTCAGTGCTAGAGCACCATTCCAGGTGTTAGCGGTACAGTGACATGTTGTTGTTGTTGGCTGAAGTCAAGTCGATTCTGATTCATAGTGGTCCTGTAGGACAGAGTAGGATTGCCCCATAGGGTTTCCTAGACTGTATAATGTTTTAAGGAAACAGACTGCCACGTCTTTCTCCTGCAGAGCGGCTGGTGGGTTCAAATTGCAGACCTGTTCGTCAGTAGCTGAGTGCTTAACCACTGTACCACCAGGGCTCCTTCATCCAGTGACATAAACTGTATTTCCAGGTTCCTTACCTACATGTGATCTATGTGGAGAAATAGACCGTGTGTATAAAACAAGCATTGGACGTGACAGGATTGTATAAAAGTGGCATATAGGTACTCCCGAAAACCTCAATCTTAGCCTCTTTATTATCTGGTAGAGAGTTTTCTGGAATCCTTGTCTCCTCTTTATTTTCATTAGTCTTTCTTGGGAATTTGCTGTGCTCTGAATTTTGATCTCTTTGCTACAGGCCTGTGAATTTTCAAAACTCTGAGGTAGTGGCACAGTTGGTGATGGGAACACTATTGGATGAGGCTGATAAAAATGTTGCCACGCAGATGGAAATTTCTGCAGGCTCCATAGAGTTCTTGAACATGTATGTGAAGTTACGTCATTAGCCACATGACTGTGTCTGCAGGCAGCTTATGAAACGGACCAACGCCCGGGAGATGCTGGGCCATTTGCCAGGTCCCCAGACCCTCCCTGAGCTACATGCTATGTATCAGATCACCCTGGAGGTCTGGGGGCAAACCAAGCTCTCTCCACTTTGCCCCTCCATGGAGCTATCTTGCCGGTCGTGGTTCACACTGACTTTTTCTCTTCAAGAAAAATTTCTTTGGCCCTTGTTATTCTGCACCCTGCTCCTTTTGTGTTTTATGTGTGTGCTCCAGCATGGGTGCACCCATATTCTCCCTCCAGCTGATTGCTAAACTCCTTGGAGGCAGTGACAATGAGTAATATTCCATTTGGCATTCCCTACAGCCTCACCTAAGTCTGAATGCAATTAGGTGCTTTTTATTGAGCACTTGTCAGACAGAAGAACCCGTTCGTGTTCGGAGGTACTAAATATCACCTCCTCCAGGGAAATTTTTCTCCTGATTTTTGTGACACGTACCAAAGAGTTAGTTTTATGGGTTTAAGACTTTTACATTAAAATGTATTAGAAAATAATACATTGCATTTCACATTGTTCATTATAATGCATGCATTGTTAAAAAAAAAAATCCAAACAGTACAAAGTCAGGCAGACATTGAATGTTTCTCCTTCCCCAAACCCATTCTCATCCCCATCCCACTCTCTAAAGATAATTCTTTTTAAAAGTTTGGAGCATATCTTTTGAGATATTTTCCTGTGTATGTTGTTGAAAATACTTTTTTTTTCTTCCTGGTAATAGACAGAGGTAGGACCCATTGATTACTAACCCCAGAAAACCAAACCCATTGCCACTGAGTTGATTCTGACTCATAGCGACCCTATAGGACAAAGTAGAACTGCCCCATAGGTTTCCAGGGAGTGGTGGTAGATTCGAACTGCGACCTTTTGGTTAGCAGCCGAGCTCTTAACCACTGTGCCACCAGGGCTCCAACTGATTACTAGATGCCTGGAATTTAATCTTTCTCCCGTTAAAGCGTATTTGTCTTAGTGTTACATTCTTACAAGATCTGCCTACTACAGTGTGAACTTGGTAGAGATGCTTTTGGAAGGTCGGGGAATTGTGCATACATGGGTACAAACCATTGCACAGTGGATCAGATGTCCTCTGCTCTGCTCGGAGCTCTCCGTTTGGCCCCCACCTCCTTCTCTGCTGCAAGCGTTTGCCCCCAGGGTTTCCCCCTTTTGGTCAGAAGATGGAAAGCTGAAGATGTAATTAATTGTCACCCCTTCCCCCCTTCAGGTCACTGCAGTGAGAATTGTAGGCTTCTTCCCCCTTTGCGTCTTTACCTTCCGTGTTTACTTCATGGAGGACCTCTCCACAGCAGCCCCCTCACTCCTTGGCTGGCCCGAGTGTCATCATTAACGTCCAGTGGATGCCAGCAGCTGGAGTTGTACAGTTTAATGGCTCATTACAAATTTATAAACGCGGGCCACCGTTTTTCCTCTTGGAATACTGTGCTGTGACTATAAGGACATACGGAGGCCAGGCGCAACAGAGGACAGAAGTGCTGTAGTTGTCAGGGGGAGTTCCTAGAATACCCCCATTTTGCTCCAGCGGCCAAGGCCATCCGTCTGTCCTTCAGACTCGCGAGGGGAGCTGGAGTGCTGTTGTCTTAACTGATGTGTTATTTAAGCCTTTTCTTCTGTGGTCGGTGACAACAACAGAAATCTAGTAAATTTCTAAGTCCACATGGCTAGCAGTGTGTTATTAGGCGGCTTGGTCCTGTGCTGTTTTTACCTTTTTTTCTCTAGCCAGGGGACACAGGTTTGAGAGTTCTGTGGGTTGACAGTTCTAAAGCTGGTTTCTATACTCATTTTGGAGAAATAAGTTTGCAGACTGTTTCTGTTGGCCCTTTATATGTCTCTGTGTGGAAACACACAATTTTACAGCTAGAACTGATTGCCCTGGGAGGGTTAGTGTGTGCTTCCAGCTTCAGCCCAAAGCAGCTCCACACAGCGTCCATGGAATTGTACTCATTGTCTCCAAGCACTTGAAGGAAGGCCAGTGTTAGTATGGATGCTTGTAAATAATGTAGAGGTATTCAAGACTGCCTTGAGAAATAGAGGATGGAGGGGAGCAAGGCTGAGGGATGCACTTGATAGTACTGTGAAACCCTAACCCACGGGCACTGAATTAACAGGTGTGCCTGCGCAGCTTGCTTTGCGCATTTGATCAGCCGGAATCTTCAGGCGTGTCCACATGCGGGTCTTTTTTTTTTTTTTTAACTCTCACATTCAGGGAGCCATTTTAATTTGGTTTGCCCAACACCATTATTGTCTGAACTGTATTTTGTCATGTAGGAGGATGTTTCTGTGTTCTTTAAACGGAATGGAGGGCTTTAGAGTAATCAGGACAATTTGATCTATAACTGAGTTATGATTGTGGAAGAAAAAAAATTTTGAACACAATATCGGTAAGAAGTATTTTTTACCCGGTAGCCTAATCACATACATAAATGTTTCTATATGGGTATATGTGTGCGTAAAGAGCCCTGGGGAGCCCTGGTGGCACAGTGGTTAAGAACTCCGCTGCTAACTCAACGGCAAGGGGTTGGGTTGGGTTGGGTTGGGTTGGGTTGGTTTAGTCCAGGGAAGAGATAATTAGGAGGGCCTGTGGCAAAGGGTTTGAGAGAATGAGGACTTGAACTGTTGAATTAGAATCCCTTGCTTTCCTATGGGCTGGGGGTGGGGTGGGAGGAATAATGGGAAAGGGAAGAAGGAGGAAGATGAGTGGTTGTGGGTAAAGCCTGAGGGGCCAAGTTAGTCTCCTGGGGCAGTGAGGGTTGTGTGGGACAGTATAAAGGAGTTTGGGCTCGGGGATTTTTTGTCTGTATCACGTGGCCTCCCATTTCCAGGATTATATTGTTTCCCTTAGTTTATATTTGTTTGTATTCCATCCAGCCTTAGGAAACAGTATGGGCTCTGAGCCTGGCTCAGTCTGCCTGTTGTGTGCACACTGGGAAGTCCTCCGGGGGCGAGTGCCCGGGTGTTCCTGGGTGTGGATTCAGAGGCCTGGGCTCCAAGATTAACTCCCTGCTAGGTCACTGACTAGTTGTGAGATACTCCTGTAGGATGAGAGTACTAGTATCCACCTTGTGGGGTTGTTGCGAGAATTTAAAAGAACATGGAGGGTGCCTAGCTCAGTGCCTGCTCAGACCAGACGTGTGTGAGAGGTGTTAAGTGTAATGTTCCATCATGAAAATAAATATTCTGAAGGGAAGGCGCCTCTCTCCTCCTGCAAAGAAGTCTTCCATGTTGAGAAATATTTGACATTAATGCAAGGTGGGAAGATGAGAAGAAATCAAGGTGGATAAGCAGGAGCCCATTTCTCATGGTCTGAAGACATCCATGACCTGTGGCTTTGCTGTGTTGTGTAGATACGTTTGTGACTCTCAGGCCATGTTCTGGGAGATACGAAAAGCAATGAAGAAGGCTTTATTTTTTTTTAGTTTAAAAAAAAAATGTTTTCCACATTTGTACCTTCTACTACTACACTTCCCTGTTTTAGGTTGGTAGTAATGCACTTTAAAATGACCCTGCATAATCCTAGACATTTATTGAGAGAGTGGCTTAGAGGGAAGTGCAGTAAAATATTTAAAGACTTTTCTTACAGTGGGAGTTGATGAATTGATTTCTCCCCCCACAGATCGAGAGGGACAGAATCAGCAGAGACAATCCAAGCCAAACAGGCTGGTTCGGCTCTTACTGGAGGAGGGTTGGCCTTCCTGGGGGTTATTTAGCTTTAGTGCTCGACTTTCTCTGTGTTGAGACAGCTGTAGTTTGGTATCAGGGGATAATAAAGAAAAAATATTACTAGATTTCCAGGAGGATTATTTATAATTTTTAAAAACTCACATAGTACTTTCGTCTTGGAGAACGTTATAGAAACGTTAGGGGAATATTAAGAGGACTCTTTGGCGGGAACATCATCCCTCGTTTTACTGATTTCAGTCTGAGACTTTCTGAATCAGGTTGTTATTTGTCCCTCCCTACCTTCTTTAGGGGTCATATAAATCCTCCTGGGTTACAGAGCTGTAAGTGAAAGTCCCTGATCCCTACCTTGGACCTGCCTTTTCCAGCCCTCGTGAAAACTGTCCTCCTTCACGTCAATATTTGTAGATTTTCTGTATTATCCTTTAATTCATAAAAAAAATAATAATAATCTTGTACCTCTCCCTACAATTATTCTGTATTACAGAATTATGAGTAGAACTTGGAGATACCAAGAGTAAACAGAAGATTTTTAAGGACTGCTGGAGGAACAGAAATTAGAGCAAAGTTTGTGTTTGTTGGTTTGTTTTAAGGAATGAATACTTATCTGTGACAGCAGTGATTGAGCTTATTCCCATCTTTGCTAACAGAGCCAGACATTACCTATATTAACAGGGAGGGAGGCTGAGGGTTAGGAATTACATATTTTACAGGGTTCTTTCTGTCAAGCACAAGATAAGTGTGGCCAGTCTGAAAAGGGAGGCCTAAATGAACTGTAGAAAACAAAAACAAATACTTATCAGTATTATCTTAGGAGACTCCCTGGGTGGTGCAAATGGGTAACACGCCCAGCTGCTAACCGAAAGGTTGGCGATTCGAGTCCACCCAGAGACACCTCAGAAGAAAGGTCTGGCGATCTACTTCTGAAGAACCAGCCACTGAAAACCCTACAGAGCGTAATTCCAATTTGACACATGAGGTGGCCTTGAGCAGGCCTTGACTCAATGGCAGCTGGTAGATAAGATTGTTGGTACATTGTATAAACAGAACTTGAAAAAAAGTTTTTGAAAAGGGGTTAGGCTTTTCTTTTAAGAAAGGATAAAAATTAAATAAGCCAAGGTGTCCTGAAACCTGACCAATTAGCAGATACTAGCTTAGAAGCAAGGATAGCGAGACTTGTCTCACATACTTTGGACATTTATCAGGAGGGATCAGTCCCTGGAGAAGGACATCATGCTTGGTAAAGTAGAGGGTTGGCAAGAAAGAGGAAAACCCTCAACAAGATGGACTGACAAGGTGGCTGCAACAATGGGCTCCAGCATAACAAGGATTGTGAGGATGGCGCAGGACCGGGCAGCGTTTCGTTCTGTCGTATGGAGGATCGCTATGAGTCGGAACCGACTCGACGACACCTAACAACAGTTGGCTGTTAGAGACAGCAAGCAGATGAGCATTAAAATCCAGGGAAAAACTTTTTAATGGCATTTGTATCATATGGCTCAGTTTGGGGCATTGTTAATACTGTTAGCCGCAGTCAAGAGATCGGGGTGCCCGCTGGGCCTCACTAGATGAGACTTCAGAGAAATGATACGGCCTCTCTTAACCTCAATTTCCTTGTCTGAAAATGAGGGGTGGGGGCCGACTGGATCCCGAGGGCCCTTAGTCCTCTGAGATTATGTGTAGGCTCCTGGGGAGTTAACAGGCTGACTTCCTGTTGTTATCCAGGCTGGTGTTTTCTCTGTACACAGCGAGCCGGGGGCTGTGCATTGGTGTAGGTACGACGGCAACCTTTGTCCGTCTTGGGAAATGATAAATGCCCTGTGACTCGGACTCCACTCATGGTCTCATGCTCTTTTTTTGGTTAACTTTTTATGTTTGATGATGCACGCTCTTGTAGAGTATTAATTAACAAGAACTAGTGTGACTTTGAATCTAATCACTTCAAATTATAGGTCCCTTCCCTGTTTAATGATGTTTGCCATTTGCCTGTCGATGTCTTTCATGGGCAGACTAACAAGGAGGATTTCTTGATCAGTAAGAATCTTGGTCTGTTGCTTCACAAACCCTTATTACACCAAAATGGCCCTTTACAGAAAACTGTGTGTGTGCCCATATTGACAAGGATATTTCAGAATAGTTGATGATGGGATGCCACAAAACCTTAGGAGTATGGAAAGCCTGTCTATCGGATACCTGTAAGGTGGGGCAGGCACGCCCTGATCTGGCCCCTGACACACGCATGCACACACACACGTGTACACACACACACACATACATAATGGTACACACCAATTCTGTAAATTGGTCCGTGTCTACTTAAATATGATGTGTTGCTACTGACAATTTCCAGACTACCACTTGAATTCTTTTGTGTCTCGGGGACTCGAGCTGAAAGACGGTGACTGAGAAGTAACGTTTTTGAACAATTTCATGAAGGTTGGTCTTGTAGCAATCCTGAGGCCCGAAGCTAATGGTAATTGATAAACGGAGGGTACGCTGCAGCCCTGTACACACGTGTGAGGCGTGGAGGCAATGTGGAGTCAATAACTAATTTATTAGGCTGTTCGTTGCAAAAAGGGAGAGTTGGCAAGATTCCCAGAAAAGTGTTTTTTTTTTTTTTTCTTTCCTCCCTTAAGGATGGAAGAGAGGACTTAGAAGGATTGGTGTGTTGGGGGATCACATTTGAGAATGTTTTGTTCGTGCTTTAGAGTCATAGATGCGTAACACGTGGCTTTAGACCTTCTTCCCCTGTCCTACAGGAAGTTCTGCCCGAGTTGTCAGTCAGCCTTTATACTGTTGTTTAAATAAGGTGTATTGCAGAAAAGACACCATCTGGTCTCAGATGACATTTTTCTTGGTAGATGGTCATTGAAAGGATGCTTCCAAATGGTAGTCAGAGAGGTGCGTAGAGGGGCAGGTCCAGGTGGGCTTGGCAGGTATCAGTAAAGGTCCTTGTCTCTCTCTTCTCCTCTCACTTCATTCCTCACCCGCCCTTAAAATTCTAGGTGTAGTGAGTGAATCCATTTCTCACATGTTTTAAAAAATACCTCCTGAGTAAGCTGTTCCCTCAGGACATTCATAAGAATAGTTTAAAAAAAAAAAAAGCTAGTACAGAAAACCCACGAGAAGGGATCTTTGAACAACAATTTATTGGGGGCCGCCGTGTGTTTGGTTCTGGGCTGGGCCGGGAGGATTAGACTGAAGCTGCTGGAAACAGTCTGGGCGCTGCTTCTTTCTGAGCTGAGGCAAGTTGGACGTCAGAGAACACGGAAAGATATCAGTCATCTACCACTTAGGACAAGCCTGTCCACTTCACCTTGGGTGTTGGGGGCTGGAAGGTGAGGTGGGAGAGGGGACTCGGGGGAGCTTTCTCCCGATGTCAAGCCCTGGGCCCACTTCACTGACGGAGAGGAACAAGAACTGTATGGCACTTGTTTTTCCCTCACTTACCTAGATCTTCAAGTTTACCCTAGAAATTACAGAGGCAGCAGAAGTTCAGAACGCCCAGGTTCTAATCCCCGGTACGCCAGTACCTCACTCTGTATCTCATTCTGGTCTCTGGGCGCGCCGCTTAACCTCCGTGCCTCATTTTCCTTGTCTGTCAACTGAGGTGGGGAGCTTAGGCAGTGAGTTTTTCAAAGGAACTCTTGACATCTGTGAGGAGTTCTAGCCATTGTCTTCCAGTTGTGAATTTGGTCCAAACTAGGGGGTGTTGCAGAGCCTTGGTGGCGCAGTGGTTAAGAGCTCAGCTGCTAACCAGGAGGTTGGCAGTTCGAAGCCACCAGCAGCTCCTTGAAAACCTTGTGGGGCAGTTCTGCTCTGTCCTGTAGGGTCGCTATGAGTCGTGATTGCCCCGATGGCAACGGTTTTTTAAGGCGATGTTGCAGAAAGTGAAGTACAGTAGTAGCTGTAATTTACCACGTGGTGCCAGGTCTGTCACAGAGCCTTTGCTTTGGCCAATGTTCAGGCTTCTGAAATGGCCGAACCGTTTTTGAACAGTTGTGTACTGGAGGATACTGGGCTGGGGAGTATGGGGTGAAGGTTGTATAAGATTCACATCTGCCTAAAACATTTTATGATCTGTCTTCCAAAAACATCAAATCCAGAAAACCTTAGACATTTTCTCTTTCAGGTCTCGGTTTTTAGGGAATGCGTCGGAGAAGCTGAAGGCCCAGCTCGGGGTCACACAGCTGGTCAGAGTCAAGAATGGAGCCTGAACTCCGCTTTTCACTTCTCTGGAGTCTGTAACTGGTGCGCGCTTCGTGATTTTAATGAGGCTGACGAGCCCTGTGCGCAAGAAGCCATCGCTCAGTGATACTCAAAGGCAGCTCCAGATCGGTGCCAGGCGAAGGGGGCTGACAGCGCTGGTGTGAGGTTTCTGAGAAAGAGTCAGCATCCAGCTGGGATCATCTGGGAAGCCCTTCTGGAGGAGGGGGGTTTTGAACTGGGCTTGAAGGATGGGTGGACTTTAGACTGGGGAGAGGGAAGCGCACAGAGCAGAGGCGTGGAGATGGGAAGGCCCCAGAGAGATGGTGGGACGTGGATCAGTTTGGAGCAGAGGGACAAGTAAGAGAAGTGAGAGACACCGTGGGCGTGGGGCCAGGGGACTGACATTGGTCGAGCATTCGCGTTGGGTCACTCACCGTGTCCGGTGCTCCACCTGTGTCTTCACAGTGTCCTGACTAAGGGATGGGCGTCCTTATCATGCATTTGCTCGGGATGTCACATTCTTCCGGCCCCATTCGTGTCTTTGGGACCCCATCCTCCTCAGAGTAAACGCTGGTTACACTTGGATCCAGCAAGAAATTACCTGGTTTAAAATGGGGGGAAAAAGGAAAGAGGGGAGGATTGTATGTTTCTGTAAAGAAGGTCGCAGAGGCGTTGGTAGTATTTGTTTCATTCTCTTACTGTGAGCCTGGAGCCCGCCTCCCAGTTAAAAGGCAGCTAGCACTCCTGAGTCACCCGGCAGTCCATGAATTATTCAGCGCCTGGGCCCAATGAGTGGCTGCCTACAAAGTCCTCTGGGAAGGAGGCCCAGCTATCTTGGTGAGAGATCGGCAGAGGCTCAGGTGCCTGGGAGGAAGGAATGACCATACCCTTCAAGTATTTCACATTTTAACATGCCAGGGCCGCACACATTGTTCCATGTCCTTGCCACTGGGCGTGGGGGCCTGTTTCTTGAAGAGCAAGAACTAACCTGGACACTTCCAATAAGGAAACGTGTTGGGAGGGATTTGGTTAGAAGCCACATTAAAGTTGCACAGATAAGCTGGTACAGCAACAGAGAGCATTCGTGTGGAAGAAACCCTTCTCCCAGCCTTTCCCTGCTCTGCCCTTTTCTCGGCCAAGGAGAGGAGTGTGGTGGTTGATCCATTCACAGTGGTACTTGATGCGACTGTCGTGAACTGCTGCTGTCACTGGCATTTGTTACGTGCCACTACCACCTCTTTCTGTTTGTGTGTGTGTACGCACGCGTGTGCATGTGCCCTGTTTCCTCACCTGGATTGAAAGTGCCCACAGAGGAGAAATCCCTTCTCACACCCTGGCGGGTCCCCTAGATGGCCTGTGCTCCTGGGTGGGTCCCGGAGGTTGGATGAGTTGACTTTTGCCTTCTGTGTACCAGGAGGCGTGGGGCCTGTGTCTTGATGATGTTTCCATTTCCCCATTCCATTCCTGTTTCTCCTTCCGTCTCCTTTACCTGCTCCTCCCACCTCTTTGCATTACAGCAGGTCTGTATTATGCACCTGGAAAAGGTAAGGTGGGTGTGAATACCTGTGAATACCGGAAGGCAGGGCCCCAAGGCCTGTTTTGTTTTCACAAAGAATAGATTTGTGTGTCCTCCCTTCTCACTTCTTTCCCAAGAGCTGTGCTCAGTGCCCCCCTGCCCCTTTGTAAAACTCCGGCGCGATGGCTCTGCGCACCTGCATGTGGCAGCCTTTTCCCTGGATGTCGGAGGTGGGAAGCAGAACCAGAAATCCTGGGCAAGAGCAGGCCTGGCCCCAGTTGCATTCCTCAGATGTTCTTTTCCTTTAAACCACTGTCCTGTAGTGAAGCCAGTCACGGCCCTGGCTAGTGTTACACTCACAGGCATAGCAACACCTGTTTGCCAAAGGTGGGGCCCCTGCACTGGGCATACCTTTGTCCCTACCAGGAAGCTTTGCATGTGCAGATAACAGGCGCGATAAGAATCCAGGGATAAGATTTGGCTGGGGCGGAAGACTCAATAAACTGCATTCCTTCCCCAGGACCTTGGGAGCTTGTTACCGAGTACCTTGCCATTTTTCTCTTCTCAGCAGAGAACAGTCAGGTGCTTTGTATTCCATTCTGATACGGTTAGTCAGACAAGAAACAGGAAAGGGATAGAACAGAAGTTAGATTCACCCTGGTATTTCAGATGCAGCCATGTACGACCAGATGATTTTGCGGCGTGTGTATATAGAGAGAGAAGGAACAATATCCTCCAAGGAACAGAGACAGCAACCCATCTCCAGTCTTACCTGCCATGCTCTACAAGTGAACTGGGGCTGGAAGAATACCTTCAGCCTTCCTTTATTTATTCTTTCTAGTTATTCTAAGTTCTGAAGTATCAAATCTCATAGCCCCACCTCAAACATTGGCCTATTTTAAAAACATAGGCCCTGTTATGGATTGAATTGTGTCCCTCAAAAATGTGTGTCAATTTGGCTAGGTCATGATTCTTAGTATTGTGTGATTGTCCATCATTTTGACATCTGATGTCATTTTTTCTCTGTGTTGTAAATCCTACCTCTATGATGTTAACGAGGCCAGGCCGGATTAATGGCAGTTATGTTAACGAGGCAGGACTCAATCTACAAGATTAGGCTGTATTTTGAGTCAGCCTCTTTTGAGATATGAAAGAGAGATGTGAGCAGAGAGACCGGGACATCATGCCACCAAGAAAGTAGTGCCAGCAGCAGATGTGTCCTTTGGACCCAGGGTCCCTGCACTGAGAAGCTCTTAGTCCCAGGGAAGATTGATGACAAGGACCTTCCCAGGAGCCGACAGAGAGAGAAAGCCTTCCCCTGGAGCTGACAGCCTGAATTTGGACTCCTAGCCTCCTAGACTGTGAGAGAATAAACGTCTGCTTGTTGAAGCCATCCACTTGTGGTATTTCTGTCAGAGCAGCACTAGGTGACTGAGACAGGCCCTTTATAACTTCTTTCATAGTGAGTATTGTGTGCTCAGTATCTGAGCTGTTACTGATTTTATATCTATAAAATTATTTTGAATATGGCTTTCCCAGTGCATTATAATGGGGATAAAGAGAAGGGACTGGGGTGTATGGTGAGTACTTCTGGGGTGTTTACTTCTGGGATGAGTACTTCTGGGGTGTGTGGGTACTACAGGGGTGTGTGAGTACTTCTGGGGTGTGTGAGTGCTTCCCAGGTGGAGGACTGGTCCTGCCACTCAGAACTGTCCTTGTCCGAAAATTCAAAGAGGTGACCACTGTGGTCTCCAGCCTGAGGTCAGTGATTCCACGTGACACAATTGGTGGCCTCCTTGGTGTGAAGTAAGGGATGGCTGAAGGTGGGACAGAAAAGAAAAGAAAAGAAAACAAACAAACCTGTGCCATCTACTCCTAGTGACCCTATAGCGACCCTACAGGACAGAGTAGAACCGCCCCATAGGGTTTCCAAGGAGGAGCTGGTGGATGTGAACTGCCGACCTTTTGGTTAGCAGCCGAGCTCTTAACCAATGTGCCACCAAGGTTTCCAGGCACTATACAGTCCCCTCTAATTTTTGAAATTTCCTCTATGAAGAGTTTGAAGACTAGTAATCATAGCTGTTAGGATTATGCTAAAATCTTTATAAATATTTAGCCCACTTAATTTATAGAACAACCCTATGAAGTTGGTCCCATTGTTATGTCAATTTTTCAGGCCCAGAGAATCAGAAAGTGAGAAAGGGGCTGAGTCAGCTCATTTGCTCTTCAGTCGGCTGCCAGCCACCTTCCCTCCTTGGCATTTCCAAACCCTGACTCAGGTGTTCACAGGGCAGCACTCTAGGAGTACGGAGCAGGTGGTCTGCCCGAGCTTCTAGGAGTAGGCTGGGTTGTGAGGGAAGGGAGGTGCTCATGACTGCTTCCAGGTGCCCAGGCTGTGGGCCTGGAGCACGAGGTGCCGTTGGGGAGAAAGGAAGCATTCTGGAGGAGTGGCAGGCATATGGCCACGACACACAAATGCCAGTGTCAGAGCTGTGTTACCCCAGGGGGCCGTTCTGAAAATTGTTCTTTTGGGGTGGAAAGGTAGCATCAAATGATTTCTTTTTCTTGCTTTTGCCTGGGTTTCATGATGGTGTATGTTTGGTTGGTTGGTTGCATTTTCTGGTAAGTGGGAAAATCTCTGTTGAAAATGGAAAGGTTTTAAAGAGGACAGATACTGAAGCAAGCTCTGGGAAGAAAGGAAGGCTGTAACTAGTTAGGCAAGGGGCAGGAGGCTCTCCAGGGATTAGGCAGTAGAAAGAGAAAAATGATCACAGTTCAGGATTGAAGACTGGGAGAGGGAGCAGGAAGCTTCCAGAGAAGGGAGTAGGTGGGCCAGAGAGATAAGAGAAAGAATGTAAGTGTCAGTGGAGTGTAAATGCTTCTCTATCTGGCCACACCAGTGGAAGAGGATTATTCTAAGTAGTATTATTTTGACTTCTTATAAAGAAATGGTTCTTATAAAGAAATTGGCGGTGGTCGTCCAGCTGTCCAGCGATTTGACAGGGATGAAGAAGGAAAGGCGGATCTGGAAATGTCCGTAGAAGCAGCAGAGAATTTGGCTAAACAGTTTCTATGTGAAACCTTGTTGTTTTCTGTCCCTCCCTGTTCTCACCACTTCTTTCCCACCTCTACGATTGGTTTTTTTCCAAGTGCTCGAGTGTGTATAAATCCCATCACATCTTAGCATTCTAGCCGTCCTCTCCCGGACATTTTCAATCTTGCTAATGTTTGGATGTTCAGGAAATGGACCCCAAAGTTTACCCTTTGGAGTTGGCTGTAATGCAGGAAAAGCGTTCATCTTTTTTTGTTTCCCCCCTGACTACATAAAGCCTCCTGGAATGAACAGACGACTTCCTCTCACCCCCTTCATGTTCCCACTCACATGCCACGTGCTAAATCATCCAGAGTCTTCGTGTATAGGCCCGCCACGTATGCGGAACGGAACAAACACCCAACAAAAGCCATTCACAACAGACGCCTCGAACTAGCAACTTCTGTGTGAGCCAGCAGATAATGTGCCCGATCCTGACCCAAACTGAACGTTGTCGAGGCTCATGTGGAGGTTTCCTGGGGTTTTAGGTTTACCTTGGTACCCTTTTTTGAGTTTGTGGTTTTTTGGGAAAAGCTTAGAGATCCTCAGTAAGCTGGATATACTCTGAGCACACAGATATAGTAGAGGTATAGTAGAAAACTGTCTTGGAAGAAGTATAGCCAGAGTGCTCCTTGGAAGTGAGGTTGGTGAGATGTCGTCTCACGTACTTTGGACACGTTATCAGGAGGGATCAGTCCCTGGAAAAGGACACCATGCTTCGTAAAGTAGAGGGTCAATGAAAAAGAGGAAGACTGTCAATGAGACGGACTGACATAGTGGGTGTTAACAGTGGGCCCGAGCATAACAATTGTGAGGATGGTGCAGGGCCAGGCAGCGTTTTGTTCTGTTGTACACAGGGTCACCATGAATCAGGACTAACTCGACGGCACCTAACAACAGCAACAAGTAGAAAACGTGATGGATGTGGTTGATCTGGGGTTCCACACACATGGGGCCATGCCCTCACTGGCTCTGTGACCGCGGGCAAGGCACTGTCTCTCTCTCTGAACCTCAGCTGCCTAGTCTGCAAAAGGGAGACAATACCTACCTCACAGGGTTAGTCAATTGAGAAGATGTTTGTGAAGGAATTTCTTAGCTACAAAGTGCTACAATAATGTGGTGTTGTGGTAGTATAATGGCCATTTGGTTTATTTGAAGATTGATGATAATTGGGACTACAAGAGTAGGCTCCAAGTGGGGAGAATGTAAATGTTGTGGTTATTATAAAGGCTATTCAGTATATTTGAAGATCGATGATAATTGAGGCTACAACAATAGTTTACAAGTGAGGGGAACCTAAATCACTAATAAATAACTTTAGAAGCAGAAGGAATTTTTATAATCATAGATCCCACCCTCTGATTTATAGGTCAAGATTCCATAGCCTCCTGGTGGTATGCAGAAGTTAGGGTGAGCCTCAGTACCTGGCTCTGGACTTGGGTTTTTCCATCATACCGTACCATTCTAATTTGTTCTGTCCACGAGTAACTTGAAGGACCTTGTTTTATGGTGTCACAAGGATGGCAGATACATCTGCTTGGGCTTCGATTACTTCTGTCCCAGGTTCATAGCTGACTGTAAAGTCAGTCCTGGCTGCTTTTCATCCTGCCATGGAATTCCTGATGTGGCCTGAAGGCAGGCACAACCAGTTATCAGAGTTACCCGCCTACTTTGATATCCCTGGCCTGGGTAAGGGGCAGTAGTTTTTCCAATTAGGAAAGATTGAGGAAGTGGGCCAGAATTGCAGGGTCTGTTTCTGCAGGAAGCCTAGTTGACTGTTAAACATTCTGAAAACTGTATTCTGTTTCTGCCATAGGTGTCTTTGGAATCCCTCATCCTGGATCACTAGAAATAAAATTGTGGGTAGGACACCTGGCCTCTTGCTTTATTAAGATAGAGCTGGACAAGCTCCTTGGAATTTCTTCTTTTTGCCCTCAGAATGTCTCTGAAGTAAAGTGCACCTCCTCTTGGCTAAGGCTGTTCCACACCTACTTTTCAGCCCTTGTCCCACTGGCCTCTTCTACTGTGCTCCAGCTCAGGGCTGAAACCTGTGCATAAAGGATTAGCTCAGCTGGACCTTGCCCAGAACCCCTTCCCTTGGTCCTACAACTCCTCTTCACTAGTCTTCCATCTACAGCCAGACTCACCACCTCTACCTTCTTGTCCTCCTTTATACCTTTCCCCCATAACTTTCTAACTCTATAACCTGGCTTCTGCTTTCATTACCCAGTTGACCTCCTCATTTGCACACCAGATGGCCTTTTCTCTGACTTCTAGTTTCTTGGCCTTTTTACAGCACACAATGCCATCTACACCCCTCCCACCTTGAAAATACCTCTTTTCTTGGCTTGGAGAAAACAACCCACTCTTGGCTTTTGTTCTGTAACTCCCTTGCTGTCTTCTCTGGTTTTTCTTCTCCCTCCTCAAGGCTTACCCCAAACCTCGGCCTTCCCCAGGACTCTGTGCTCAGTCTCTTGCCTCTTCCCTCCCTTCCTAGATTTAAAAACCCATTGTTGTCGAGTTGATTCCGACTCATAGCAAGCCTATAGGACAGAGTAGAACTGCCCTGATAATTTCCAAGGCTGTGAATCTTTACAGAAGCAGACTGCTATATCTTTCTCCTGTGGAACGACTGGTGGGTTCCAGCCACAGACCTTTCAGTGAGCAGCTGAATGCTTAACCGCTGTACCACCAGGGCCCCCCCTCCTAGATTTAACCCAGGTCCTATTTCCACTCTCATCTCTGCGTCCATGACTTTCTCTTCAGCTGCGAGTCTTTAGTTCCACATCCCTGACTGCCTTGTGGACATGTCACCTGGAGGTGTTGCAGGTAACCCAGATTCCACCTGTCTAGAAGGAAGTTTGCACTCCTCCTCTGTACCCCTGAACAGCTCTAAAAACCCCAGAGTCCTCTTTCCCTCGATCCTCTCCATTGAACCTCCCACATACAGTTGCCAAAGTCCTGTGGATGAATTATGGCATCAGCTCATTCCTTTTCATTCGGATTGCCACACCCTGATTGGTCCTTTGACCTGGACAATTGCAGTAACCACCTAACTGACCTTGCTGCCTTTGGTCTCTCCCCTTTCCACTCATTCTAACCTGTCACCTCCAGATTGGTCATCCCGACCCAGACCCCAACCTCTCTGACTGAGAAGCCTCCAACAGTTCCCAGCCCAGGCTTAGTTGTAAGGCTGCCTCTCACGGCTTCCCACTTAGCCTGACACTCCCTTAAAACCCGTATTTGTGGGGTCGATTCTGACTCTTAGAGTCCCTTATACTCCAGCCAAACTGTGGCACTCACTGTTCCCTGGACAGTCAGTGCTCTTACTGGTGCTGTTTTTCTTCCACCAAAAAGGGAGGCTTTTCCCTCCTCTGAGCCTGTTGATAGTCTACTTGTGATTAAAGGTCTGCTGAAAATGCCAGTCCCTCTTGGAGGTCATCTTCCTACCTGCCTTCCTAGGCAGATGTGACTTCCTCGTCCTCTCAACTCTTACAGCTTCCCTCCAGCAGGCCTTTATCATATTCTCCTGGTATTTGTCCGTTTGCATATTCAACCTGTCTCCTTTGGCCAGCAACTCTACCTGTCATCTTTGAATTGTCCACAACACTCAGCAACGTGCCCTGCACACATTTGGCATCCAGTAAACATACTGCATGAACAAAGACCGAGTGACTCTTTTCTTTTACCTCCTTTCCACTGCTGAGTTGGAAGTGGCCATATGGGCCATCAGGGTTGTGGAAATGAAGCCTTACCCTAGTCGTCCTCCCTGGCCCCATCAAGCTAAGTGGATCCCCACTTCTCACTTCCTGACCATGAGGTTATTAAACCCTCTCCAGCCTCATAACCTTTTTTTTCCAATGCTTCCACATGTTCACTCTGCCTGGCGTGTTCTGAGTCTGCTCTTCAGGACTGCATGGGGCTTCACACATCCTCCAAGGAGTCTTGGTGGCACAACAGTTAAGCACTTGGCTGCTAACCGAAAGTTTGGCAGTTCAAACCCACCCAGCATCTCCATGGGAGAAACATCTGGCAATCTGCTTCCATAAAGTTTACAGCCAAGAAAACCCTATGGGGCAGTTCTACTTTGTCACATGGGGTCACTCACTGTGAGTTGGAATTGACTTGATGTCACCTAACAACAACAATAGCAATACACATTCTCTAAAGTGCTTTGAGGGAACCTTAGTTTCTGCCTCCATCCCATTTAACCTGGCTAATTAGAAAGCTCATTTCACATACTTTCCCCATACCAGAGGGAGCTGAATGGGTGATACTAGGAGTGGTGACTCATACACTCTTCATTTCATTAAGTGGCCAGAAGATTAAAAATAAAACACTATGAATTGGCAAGCGCTTGGCAATCTCATTTTCTGTGCTATAGCTGGGCACTTAGAGACTTGTCACTTCATCAATATATTTAATAGTTAAGAGGGGCCAGTTAAGACGATCTTCAGAAAATTTCCTATTCCACCTCTCTTTGTAGCCTTGATGTATTATGTGGAAGTGCAAGGAGAGATGAGTTTTGAAAAATATACTCTTAATTTCTCAATAGTATTTTACAGTCTTTAGAGAAATTTCCCATCATCCCCTCAGTGACCTTGGAGAGGTAGGCATTAATTACAACCATCTGACAGGTGAGGCTTAGAAAGAATCCAGGGTTTCTTTTAAGGTCATAGGGTGATGAGGGAGGGCCAGGACTAGGAACTCAGGTCTTTGGAGTAGGAGTCAAGTGCTCCTTCCAAAACCTAGTGGTTCTGCCTTCCTGCCTAGCTTCCCATCAGCGTTGAATTGCATCTGTAAAAGGGCTTCAGACATTGCTCAACATCTTGGATGATGATAAGTATTGTCTTCTAGTCCTCGTTGGCCCTGGATTAAAAAACTGCAGGATGAATCTGTGGATGGATTAAAAACCCAGTGGTGTGGATGTAAAGAGTGGAAGTTATTGAGAGTGGAACAGTTAAGCTAGTCTTTGGGTTTAACGCAAGCCCTGGACAGGATGCAGTTGCTTGAATTACACGTGCCCTGGGGATTAAAGTAAACCGGGGATGGAGGCCCCGCTCTTTAGTGAAGTTTGGAATCCTTTAGGAAGGAAGTTACCTTCCCCAGTGAGTATTGCTGCAGGGCTCCATGCTGGAAATTGCCAAATTTCTAATTTGTTGTCTGCCTGCTTTAGTGAGGAAAAGGCAGGTCAGTTATTTCCCGAGAGTAGACTTTGATCAGGGTTATTTTCCATGTAGAGGATTTTTTTTTTTGTTTTTGGTTGAGATTCAAGGCGATAAGATAGGGAGAACAGTTTTTAAAATTTGAAGAACTGGAAAATTTAGAGGCCATGTTTTACAAATCCAAGTAGTACTGGAGTAATTTCTTTTCTCTCTAATATCCCCACCGGATTGTAAACTCCTCCAACTCAGGGATCCCTGCTTTGTTTGTTTTTTAAAACCTGTGTACCTTTCTCCCATAATGCCTTGCAAATCGGCGCTCCCGTAAATCTTCCTTGCATCCATTTACTTTTATAGGGCAGTGTTATCACGGAAACCATCCACTTAACGTCCCATGATGGCAGCGTAAATCTGCTGAAAAGACTCCGAGGCGAGCCTGACGTTACGTCTCCCCTCGCTGTGGCTCTGGACTGTTTCCTTTTTCGCAGGGGCCGGGCCCCGCCACGCAGTTGGCGCCCGCGCAGTGGAGACCTCGCGCGCGCCCAGGTGCGCGGTCCTCGTGGCCGCGGGATTTCCGCCGACGCTAAATGGTCTGTGAGCTGCCGGGACCGGTACCTGCGGGGCTTCTTCCCCTCCTGGGCCGCCCGGCTGGCGTGCTCTCCTTTTCATGTGATAGTAATCAGAGACTTTTCCGTTACGCGAGGCTCTCAACAAAAGATTGTAATTCCAGCAGCTTTGTTGGGGAAGGTCGCACGGCGGCGCGTCCGGCGGCGCGTCCTGGGCCCGGAGCGCGGCGCCAGGTGGCGGGGGCGGCCGGTGGGCTGAGGGACCCCGCGGGCCGCGGCCTCCCGAGCCCCTCCTCGCGGTCAGCCCGCGTCTCCTCCACAATGCTGTTATGCTAATCAGGTGACATCACTGCCCAGCACCCGGCGAGTGGCTCCCGATTAAATTACAAACCGGCGGCCGCCGGGGGCAGCGGGGAGGAGGCGTGTGCGCTGCGCCCGCGGGCGCCCGGGCTCGGCGACTGTGGCATGCTGAGGATTGGCCGTATTTAAAACACATTTTAGGGAGGACTCGCGCCTCCCGCCCTTCTCCCGCCCCTCCTCGGTAATTTCTGCCCAGCTTCTAGGCGAGAGCCACAAAAGGAAGGAAAGCAGCAAGGAGTTAGATGCGTGAGCGGTCACTCGTTGCCCGGCCGAGGTGGACTCCTCCGCAGCCAACTTCCCATCGGGCCACCCTGCTGGACTTTCCCATCGGAATGGGACTTGCCTGAGGGCCTGCCCTTCTGGTCGCGGCTTGGAGCCAGGCGCGCGGAAGCAGCTGCGTGGTGGATGGGGGTTGGAGGGGGCGCGCGCGGGATTTCCTCGGTGCAGCCCGCCGGGGCGTTACGCGGGGCATAATGGAATTGCACAGGACGTCCAGCATCTCCGGGCCGCTGTCGCCGGCGTACACCGGGCAGGTGCCTTACAACTACAACCAGCTGGAAGGCAGATTCAAGCAGCTCCAAGGTAAGCCCACTCCCAAAGACCAGGCCTGCTCAGGGGCCGGGCCCAAGGGGGTTCGGAGGCTTTATTTGTGCCTTGTGCTGTGCGACCGTAAGGAAGACGGGCGGCCGCACGGCCCGGCCCCAAAGCCTCCCGTTGGCTGCGAACTCTTTCGCTGCTTTAAGGGAGTCGATTTTCTCACTCCCTGCTCCAGAAAAGCTACCATTTGGAGTCCCCTTCTTGCTTGTCAGGTATCTGCTGCCTGCTGCACACACATTTTCTCATCTTTTAGCCTTCTTTGCATCTCAGGAGATCTGTGCTAATACATGTGTTAGTATGCAGGTATTTGATTCCGGGTCACCTCTGTCTCCCAGCCCCCAACCTCTTACCTCTCCAAAGCCTTAAAGGCGTAAAGTGCACCGTGTGAGACCCGGTGAACAATAGCAAAGGAAGGAGGGAGTGGTCTTTTTTGTTTCTAAGTCTTCCGTAAATTACAGTTTGATTCCTCCGCTTAATTTTAACTCTTTTGATGTATTGTGTTAGAGGAGCGCCTTCCCATCAGTTTAGTGGGCTGTGTAATTTATAATGAAAGCCAGTTATTGTCTTTCCAATGTACGGGTTGGATTAGTGGGATCAATGATAGGTTTTTAAGAGTCTGTATTAGGTTCACTAATTGAACAGATCCAACATTGTAGTGCACATATTTTTAGCCTTCCTGTCCCCTGCAGCCCTGGGTGCCCCTGCCCAGCCAGCAGACCTTGCTGGCGGTGTCTTACCCAGGGCCTACACACGAGAAAGGACTGGTAACCGAAAACAACTCCTTCCGTTTGGAAGCCCCTGGAATCACTAATAGGCTGGGAATGGTTCTAGGGCAGGGAAAAAGCAGCCTCCGCAGACTGTGTGTTTCTTATTTTAACTCTTCTTCGTGCTACAAATGTGGTTCCTGTGAGGAGGAGGAAGGAAGGAAGCAGCTCTGTCCTCGAATGTTTTCATTGGGAAAGGGGGGATATAGTTCATTCGTAGGTTTATTTACCTTGTGAGATAATTGACAGTAATGGCACTTTTCTGGAAAACGAGAGACAGAACAGGACGTGATCTTGTACATTTGCTAGGCTAGGCTGCATTCCTGGGGCAGCTAGCTAAGAGGGAGTTCTATTCAGTTTGGGAATGGTTATGGGCCTTTGGTTCATTCCTCTTGAGAGCTTAGAAGGTGAATTTGCTTTTTAAAAAAGTAAGGGCATCAGGGTTGGTGAGGGGAAGTTGCACGTGGTAAACAGAGAAGCAGGGGTGTGTCTTTTACCCCTGGGTTGATGCTGGGAGCCTCACAGTTTGAGGTTCTGAGAATTGAGAAAGCGCCTGTCCTTCACCCGGGCCCAGGCCCGCCACTTCATTGTGTCGTACCCCCAGGGGAAAGCACCCACAGGGGGCTCCTTGATCTGAAAACCTGTCACCAGTCTCCAGTCAGCCCACGCTTGCAGTCTCAGAAGAAATGCAGGATGAGGAGAAAATGAAAGAAAGTGTGGGGAGGAGCGCACCCAGAGGCGCACCCATAACAAAGGCTGTTACTCTGAAAGGGTTGAAGATGGTTGTAAAACTGCTCACAGAGAAGGGTGGAGCTTACACACAGGAAATGTCTTAAACTGTCCTCTCTGGGCAATGTAAAATTTAAATTAAAAAAAATCACCGCCTACCCATGATATTTTATCTCATAAGTGCTTCTCAAGAAAATCGCTTCAAAAGGGAGCGGACTTCACGTTTCATGGTGCCTTTTTTTTTTTTTTTTTTAAATGACTTTTGTCCTCTAATTCAGCTTCAGACAACCCTTCTTTCTAAATTTTGTGGTCTCGGAGTTGCACAAGTTAAGTGTTGGTGTTTCTGGACAGAAACTCACCCATGTTGAGGAACTGAGAAAGGGCAAATTAACTTTCAAGTATGGCGGCTCCCACGGGAATTGTAAATGTTTGGCAGTGACCGTAGTAACAAATGGAACTGATTGCATTTTAAGCAACCTAAAGAGAATGTTGATATCCGCCCCTTTGATGTTTAGTTTAGTATTTATAGTTCTTCCAATCTTCACACACTTTGATGGCATATAGGTTCTATCTGCTGATTTAATTTCATACATGCCGACAAGGCTGCCTTTTTTTACTCCTCTGTGTAATCATTCTTAGCACTTATCACCCAATATTGACAAAACACTCCCTTGAACCTGTATTTGTTTTCCAATGCCCCTTATACAACATCACTCACGTAGTAGTGTCTGTGCTTGAGGGTGCTGTGATTATGTGGGAGTTATTTTACAATATTGCTAGTTTCAAATATTTTTATACCGGATCCTAAAAATTTCTGGAGAGACCATAGACCTAGCTTTGATGTTCTGGCTAAGAGAGGTGTGATATTCAAATCAGTCTGGTCTATCTAGATAAAATAGTTGGTAGAGATTTATGGGTAAGTAAACAAGAGTAATTCAAACAAAATCTTATTGAGTTAAGGAACTGAGATGTAGACTAGTATCTTTATCACCCTAAGGCTCCTGGCGTCAAACAAGATAGGGCCTTCAACCTCTGAAGGTTTCAGCATTAACCACCAACACTCAGTGCGCGCACACACATGATTTGCTTTCTCTGTATGTACGCTCACTCTTAAATTTTTCATCTACAAAATTAAGTCACCACCTTTCTCAGAGTCAGTTCATGTATCTTATGAAGTTGCATCAGTTGTTTCTGTTTTTAGACAAGAGAGGAACTCTGAGACACGCCAAAGTCAACCTAACATGTTTAGAAAAACGTGTTGATAGTAACAGGATCATGCCATCTCTGTCCATTTTCCTATCAGCCAGATTAACTCCTTATTGGAGAATGTTACTCAGGCACTCAAAAACCTTTGCTTGTGCCTACTGTGTAAATTACATTTCAGACACCTTAGCTTGGCAGCAGCCTTCGGAACTCTCCCCCAAATGGCCCCACCCCACGTACTTCCTATTACACCTCTTAAATTCCAGTAGAAATTTCTAGGCAGGCAGGCTTTCAGCTCTTAAAACTCAACCCTGAGTTTCACCTTCGTTTTCTGCCTTCTGCCTCAAATGCCCCACCTTTTCGTTTCACCTATGGACATGCTTCCTACAGTTTTTTAAAGACTGTGCTTATCTTTCTCGTATTTCATAAAGCCTCTCCTTGTCTCTTCGGAATGAGTTGGCGGGCAGAGAGGTTTTATGGAGTGTTTACCATATACCAGACGTTTTACTAGGATCTTTAAATATGGTGTCTTATCTATTGTTTGTGAGATACCTATGAGGTTTTATAGATGAGAAGCTAGGCAAAGGCACATAACTTGTCCAGGGTCACAAGCAGTGTTGGACTCAGGCTACACACGGCTGTTGTTAGTTTCTTCCCCCAGACTTCTAGATGTTAGGATTACTATTTCATTTCTACCAAAAAAAAGACAAGAAATGACAGGGCGACATTGTGAGATGCCCACCCTACCAGCCTCGAGGCACTGATCTGTGGGTGCTGGTGGTAGAGTTGTGATGAAGACAACCTAGTTGGAAGGTGGCAGATGAACTTTCTCTGCCTTCTTTGCCTTCTGACCTGGACATCCAGGGCCTGGTATTTCTGGAGAAGGTGCTTTCCCTGGCTGTTGTGGCTCTGAATTTTCCACCACTGACCAGGGAGAGCTATGGAGTACTCTGTCTTCGTTGGGACAGAGAGAGGGAGAGCAAAGAATTTCAGGCCATGGGAATGTTTTCCTTTCGTTTATTACGTGCTAAGAGTAGCCTTGTTGAAATTTTAAATTTGAATTTCTTAACTCCTTGGGCAAGAATATTGCTGGTTTTATACATGCAGATCATGAAGAAAATGTATTCTTAAGTTTTTAAGACACTCCCAGTTTGTTACTATGTATACCTAGACGTTTGTCTTGCTGAATTTTGTAAACCTTGGAGAGAGAAGATTGTGGGGTTTACACCTGCTTTTCATAAAGAAAATTTGCTCTTAAGTTCTTAGGAAATTTAAAGTAAGTAGCCCTCAAATATTTCCTGTTTTGAGAGTGAAGAGGGTTAGTGACAAATAATAAACCCTGTTTTTTGAGGGGGAGGTCTTGGGGGCAGGATTTATGAAAACATTTTTGGGTTTAATAGAAGCATGAAAGATTGGCTTTTTGGTCTTGATACCTGTCAGAACTGTCGTTCCTTTAGCCCAGACAGCTTTGTGTAGGATAAGTCATAAATACATACAGAAAAACTCCTTTCTCCAGTTTGCCAGAGTTTCAACTCAAAATTTAGAAATGCCTAACAGATTTGTGAGGTAAAACTTTTTTTGAACGATGTAATAATAACTAGTGTGCACAACACTTAACTTTAGTATCTATCATTTTGGTTAATTAACTAAATGGGATTATGCAAAGCACCCAGCATGGGATCTGGTATTTAGTAAAGTCTAAATAAATGTGCATTTCCTCAGCACCAATAATAATCTTGTGGGGTAGATACTGTCTTACTTTTTGTAGGTAAAGAAACAGATAAGGGCTTAAGATCAGCCAGCAAGAGGCTGGCTTTGCAGAACGCAGGTTTTCTGACTCCAGATTGGATGTCTCTCCGCCAGTACACGAAGTGTGGTTTAGGTGTGGATCACAACACCCGTTACCCAGATGTCATGAATACAGTCCGCTGACATGGAGGATTAATGTGTCCAAAGAACTGCCCAGACCTGTGGCAATGTGCTGCTCTGTTTTTCATTGGCTTAGGAACACTAGTGGCGCAGTGGTTAAATCGATCGACTGCTAACTGAACGGTCAGTGGTTTCAAACCACCTATGGCTCCGTGGGGAGAGATGTGGCAGTCTTCTTCCGTAAGGATTTACAGCCTTGGAAACCCCGTGGGGTCACTGTGAGTCGGAATCGACTCGATGGCTTTAGTAACGGTTTTAGGAACGCTGACAGTATAGTGAACACCACCTCTTACAGCTTGAACCCAGGGTTTGACTGGAAGGATCCTTATAGGGACGCTTGGAGGCCAGTTATGTGGAGGAGGAGGGTGATAGTTGCTTCAGAGGAGAAAATACCACTTTTCTCAGGAAAGTGAAGTAGTATACTTTCTGAGTGCCAAGAAAGCTTTCTAGATGACAAGTGTTCCAAATCATCTGTTCATGTGCTCTGTGCCTGGAAAGGGGTCAGTTCACAGCCCCGCTGCCTCGTCTGTTTTAGTCTCTTTCCGGGGCTTCCAGAAGCACCATTGTGTAGCTGCCCCAGCTTCCCGAAAGCCAGGCCCTGAAAAGACCTCTCTTCTGTGCAGCCACTTCAGAGGGCTGACTCCCCCCTTCCCATCTTCAGCTCCCACTCTTCCTCTGCTCACAGTCCTCACGATTCCCCAGGCCCACCCTGCCTCGTCCTACCCTTGCCCTCTTGGTTTCTTCCACTGGAGTCATTTCTTGTTCCAGGATCATGCTTTTGAGGCTCAGCTCAGATGCTGTCTGTTGGAAGCATTCTAAGAGGGAGGCGAGGTCAGATCCCTGCCTGGATTCCTTCCCTTTAAGATGGAAAGTTGAAGCAGTTGGTTATTCTCCTGTGGTTTTCACAGACTGCTTTTTGCTGCAGGTTGAGTATTTGTCTCTGTTTTCTCTGTATTTCACAAAGTATGGGAACCTGAAGACAAAACTCTTGACATAACCTGCCTTACACGTAGCCCCCACTAAGTATTTGTTAAAAGGGTAAATAAATGAAGTTAATGTTTTGGATTACCTCATTGGCATTGGTTCTCAGAATGAGGCCCTGGGATCAGCAGCATCAGCATTATCTAAGAACTTGCTAGAAATGCAAGGTCTCAAGCCCCTACTTCTCACCTACTGATTCAGAAACTCTCGGGGTGGGGCCCAGCAGCAGGTGTTTTTAACTAGCTTGCCAGGTGATTCGGATGCATGCTAAAGCTTGCGAGACGCACTCTCTCTCTGGATCATTCACATGGTTGTCTTTTACCAGTTTCTTGGGGGGAGGGTGGAAGAGGAGAGCAGACTGCAGAGCTGCTCCCAGATAGGAACAGATATAACTGGTTTTTTATTGAAGAATGAAGAGTTGGAAAAAGATAGTTTTAGAACCCATAACCCATTGCCGCTGAGTCAATTCCAACTCATAGCAACCCTATAGGACAGAGTAAAACGGCGCCATACGGTTTCCAAGGAGCGGCTGGTGGATTCAGACCGCCGACCTTTTGGTTAGCAGCTGAGCTCTTAACCACTGCGCCACCAGGCCTGTATGTTTTAGAACATGCTTTAGAACAACATTGTGTGCTAGTGGAAAAGACACTTAGCTGCTTGGGAATTGGCTCTTTTCTGCTAAGTTAGACGAGGCATCTAGCACGTGTAGGCCACAGTCGCCTCGCCTGCCAGTTGGGGTCCGTTGGTTGTTCTCCCTCCCTCCCTGAGTGGTGTGAGGGCCAGTGCAGAAGGAGATGTAAGTTTAGAAAGAATAGAGAGAAAGATAATATACATGTAGGCTCCAAGGACAGTTCAACAAGGCATGGTTTAGCTCCGTTTAGACTCTTAATAAAGAATCTATTGGATTTATTTCACCTTAGAAACAAAAACCCCAGCAACTTGTCTTGGAGCCCCACAGCTTAGCATCTGGGAGGTAGGAAGTTGGTATCTGACCCTGGCCTTGTCCTGGATGTCTGGACGGCTCTTCCCTTATCTGAACAACAGTCAGGTCTACCTTACAGGATTGTGTTGAACACCAAGTGCCGTAATCCATACGAAGTTTCCTTGAGAACATCCATGTGCTTCTGAAAATATAAAGTCTTGTTATTGTTTCCATAATTTTTTTCTTTTTTTTTTAAGAAAACTTCTACATCTAGATGAACTCTTTAGGAATTCCAGTGCTGTCGATTACTGGTGAACGTGGTACAACACGTACTTACGTCTGGGCTTCAGGGTTTGTTTTGTCTTTTAACCCTCTCTTCTGGAAAATGGAATGGATGGTGACGGCTTTGATTAACGGTAGTTTTCAGTGAAAAATAGTTGAAGAGCCATACTTCTGTTAGTACTGGAATTCCAGTTGTGTGCGTTATCCCAATAAGCCAGGCAGATCACAACCATTTTCTAGATAACGGTGTCCTTTCTCTTCCTCTTGCCTGACAAATTTCTGTCACCCCTGAGATCACCTGCTATAAAAACTAATGACAGGGGAAAATAAATGATGAGGATTTTTCTAAAATTACTTCCGTAATCTTTCCCAGATTGGCTTAATTAAACATTTAGCAGTTGTTAAGCCATTTTATGGGTGCGAAGGACCTGCCATTTAAAAACTCAATAGTTGGTCCCTAATCTAGGCTACTTTAAAGCAAGAAGGATCCTAAGAAGATAATAAAATACTAAAAACAAAAACCCTGACTTTAAAAAATTATAATGCTTGCTCTTTTGTTTATTTATGAACCAATATTTGTTGATTCCCTGCTTTTTCTGTGAGCAGCTGACCCCTAATTGGAGGGAGGAGAGGGTGCCTTGGAAAATGGGTGACTGAGCTCTGCTGGAAGTGCTAGCTGAGCTTAAGGAGAGATTGAAGCAAGTGGAGGAGGAGACTTTTTCCAGGCAAGAGGTGAGGGTCCAGGTGGGGGAGTTCAAGCAGGTGGGTGGTGGCTGGTGTTTGAGTAAGGGGTGAGGAAGGGTGATGGATGGAGGGGGGGAAGGTAAACAAAGACAGGAGACGCAGGGTCTTCTGAGGCAGGTTAGGGAATCTGGAAGTAGGTGGAGCAGTAGGAAGCCACTAACAGATTTTAAATAGGCGAGTGACTTGTTTTGACTCCCCACCGCCCCCCCCCCCTTTTTTTTTTAAAAGAAAAGTCAGTCTGCCTCCTGAGTGTGAGGATTGTTGGTTTTTTTTCCCCTAACTGAAGTATTTCCTTAGGTTTTATCTAACATCCTTTTTCTGTTCCAGGATCCCATCCCAAATAACACATTACATTTAATTGTCATGCCTCTTCGGTTCCCCTTGGGTGACGATTGTTTTGGAGGCTGGGGGGTCAAGGGAGGAGACAGTTAGGAGCCTGTTGCATTTGTTGGGGTGAGAACCTTTGAAATAAAATAAAAAACCCATTGCTGTCGAGTTGATTCTGACTTCCGACTCTATAACTGCCCCATAGGGTTTCCAGGGAGTGGCTGGTGGATTCGAACTGCCCGCCTTTTGGTTAGCAGCCGAGCTCTTAACCACTGTACCACCAGGGCTCCAGAAATAATACAGCACCCTCGAATTTTGAACTGCCGGATACTTGGAACCTTGTAACTCAGTGTGCCTGCAGATTACCTGGGGGTTTTGTTAGAAAGGCAGAATCTCAGGTCTAACCCAGACCTCAGTTTGACAAGATCCCCAAGTGTTTTGTGTGCAAAGTTCAAGTTTGAGAAGCACTGCCTTGGAAATAATCTTCTCTACCTGCTCCCTTCATCGCTGCTGTGAGCCGAGAGGAAATGGTGTAGGTTGTGACCTTTCTGAGGTTTAAAGTTTATGTAGAGAGTGCATTAAAGAAAGAAACGAATTTTTTTTTTTAAGTAAACTGGATTGTTTTAATTAACTAAAAACAATATTCTTGAGTATCTGACTATATAATAATTAAGGAAAGTTTAATATTACCGTGGGAGATTACAGGGCTTTAAAGCATGGTTGGTTAATTCCTTGCTTTGTCTTTGTAGAATTTGGCTGGGATCTTCCTTCTTGCTAATCCTGAAGTTCTAGAAATTTATGAGGTTAAAACACAGTATCTTTTCATTTACTCGTTTGGTATTAATGGAGAATTACAAAAAATACTCTGGGGCCACTTTCTCTAAGTTCTTCCTGAATTTCAGCATGGTTTCCTGGGAAGTGGAGGCTTAATTAGTCCATACCTTCTGTATGGCTTAAATCTTTTAAATTCATTTTCGTTATTAAGGAAATAATAAAGCAGAAATAAAACCTCCTTACCCCATGCTCCGTCTTTGTAGAGTGAGCCTGTTTTCAGTGAATGTCGTTGCATTTCTTGCCGTTGGTTAGAATTTAGTCCAGTTTCATGTGGATGAAACTTACTTATCTAGCAACACTTTCAGGTTTTGGTGTTAAAGGTGGATTTGAGACATGAAATATCTGTTACCTGATAAGTGCTCATTTCCTCTGAGTCTGCAGGTGAAGCTTTGAAATGACTGGTTATTGATTAGGGGAGAAGACATACCTGCTGAAACTTGTTGGCTTAAGTTTTTGCCCCTTAGAAGAAGAAAGAAAAGGGATGGGGAAGATAAGTGACTTCTGTTCTTAACTGGCACCATTCCAGAACCTTCCTGAAGCAAGGGGAGCAGGTAATGAAAGCAGTAGAATCAGGAGGTGACTCTGATGGAGTTCGTTCTTTCAAAGGCAGGGTTGAAGGCCATTAACGGACAAAGTAAAAGTTCTAATTGTTCCTTTGTATTATCCCAGATTTTTTTTTATATGGTTTTAATTTCTTAGCAGTATTATGACAGCCTCAAAATAAATAGAGCAGGACCGGGTTGTGTTTCATTCTGTTGTACATAGGGTCGCTGCGAGCCGGAGCTGAGTTGACAGCACCTAGCAACAACAACAAAATAAATAAAAATGAAAGAATGGTTCGTGTAAGATCCTGCAATCCCGGCAAATTTTAACTTTCCAGTAGTTCTTATCTATACGCATGTTTAATTTAACATTATAATCATGTGAAGGAGCCCTGGTGGTGCAGTGGTTAAAGCGGTCGAGTGCTAACAGAAAGGTTGGTGGTTCGAACCCACCAGTTGCTCTGTGGGAGAAAAATGTGGCAGTCTGCTGCTGTAAAGATTGACAGCCTTGGAAGCCCTTTAGGGTCGCTGTGAGTGAATCGACTCAATGGCAGTGGGTTGGGTTTGGTTGGTTGGTATAATCATAGGGATTCCATTTTGTCTTGGACTCTTTTTACTTAACATTATGTCATAAGCTTTGCATATGTGGCCATTTTTATGCCTCTTGCTAAATATTGCCAAAGTGCTTTCCAAATCGGGGCGGTTTATTTACTAACCTGAAGCCGTTTCCTCATCTGTGGGTTGGGGGTAATACAAAGTCTATATAATGAGGTTGCTGTGAGCACTAAGTAAGGTTGTCCAGGGTGGCTGTGTCTGGCACAGTACCTGCACATAGGAAGTACTGATAATGGCAGCTGTGGTGATTACAAGTCCTAGTTAATTGGCAAAGCAGGGCTCAGCAGGGGTGAGCCTTTTGAACTTGAGTGCCTCAACCCCCACCCCACCCCTGGAACCTGTTCTGGGTGTGGTTTCCTCCAGCAGGTTAGAAGGGTGTTTAGTTTGCCTAAAAATGCACCCAGCTGAAACACTCCTTTCATGTCCTCCTTTAGCAAGATCTCAAGGTGGAGGGAGTTCATTGGGGCCTGGTGATTTTGGTCTCGGCTGAAGGTCACAGCGGTGGTGCGTCAGTCAGCTACTGTGGCTGTACTGACATTAACCACTCTCCATAAATATGTTGAATGCCTCTACTGTGTTTGCCTTTGAAAGGCCTTTCTGTCCCCTTGCTCCCCTCGTTTCTGAGAGGCACAGGACCTTTAAGCAGCAAATACAGTAATCACCGTAGCATGGACACAGGGGATGGCCTATACTTGGTTTCTCACAAAGCCCTTGTGAAAGATCTGGCCTTCAAGTCCCTTTTTCATCCTAAAGGGATGCCAGTGGAAAGTTAATTCGAGGATCACTGCGGCCTGCTTTATTCCTGAAGAATGAACAAAACGTAAATAAAAGGTCCGGAGGTTCTGTTCTTCCTTGGTGGTAGGGAAATTACATAGGTCGTGTCATTATTTGGGTGAATTTCCCTCCCCTCCCCACTAAGAGCGCAATTGGGATGGAATTTTGGAGTGAGAGCTACGTTTTTAAGCATAGACGGATTGCAGACACGTTTGCATGTTTTGCCTGAAACCCTTGTAGAAACCATAGGCATCCTTTTGGCAGTGTTGACATGCACATGGTGGTCACAAGCAAGATGGTAGCGGACTAAACAGTCTTGGGATGTGGCCTTGGCCTTTTGAGATGGCTGGGTTTTTTTAAGTAAGAAACTTTGAAGGTCTAATTCAAAGTGTATGGAGTCTTTGAAAGTCCGTCTAGTCTGTTTGAACTGTTAAACACCAGTAGATTACTGCTCCCTTGAATGTATAGTAGTTGAAAGGTGAGTTGCATGTCTAGGGCAGGATGTGTGCTTGAAAACAGTGCCCTGATTTCTCCTGAGGGAGACGGTTATTCTTACAGAGGTTCCAAGGATTTCCTGCAGCGGTAGAGGGAGATAATGTATTATCTGCCAGTGATAGCCAAGCAGATGAAATCCCAGCTGCGCACAGCCTGTGGTGGAGTGTGGTGGGTGGGGTAGCCAGGGAGGGTGCGAGGAAAGTGATTCAGAACTTGGCGGTAGGGTGTGGAGGGCTGTCAGAGGGTGTGCTCAGTGTTAGGTTTTATCTCTCAGAAACAGGGAGGGTGGTGGAGAGTACATGGGCCTTGGACTTGGGTAAGCCAGCATTCAAATCCTGACTCTCCTAGCAGTGACCTCACCCGGCCTCATTTTCTTCATCTGTTCCAACTAAAAAAAACCCAAACCAAACCCTTTGCTGTCAAGTCGATTCCAACTCATAGCGACCCTATAGGACAGAGGAGAACTGGCCCACAGGGTTTCCAGGGAGCGGCTGGTGGATTTGAACTGCTGACCTTTTGGTTAGCAGCTGTAGCTGTTCCAACTGGGAAGAATCGGTAGCCCTTGGTGGGGAGGGGTGGTTGTGAAGATTCAGTGATGTGTTAATAGGGTGACCAGCTTGTCCTGGTTTGCCCAGGACATCTCTGGTTTTAGCACCAAACGTATCGCACCCAGGGAATCTCCTTCGGTACCAGGCAAACTGGGTGCTTCGTCACCCTAATTGTATATAAAAGTACCTACCTGTTACTATGTGCCTAACACTCAATATCTCTGAACCCCCAGGAGGGCAGGCACTCTGTGTGTGTGTGTGTGTGTGTGTGTGTGTGTGTGTGTGTGTGTGTGTGTGTGTGTGTGTGTGTGAGTGTGTGTGTGTGAGTGTGTGTGAGTGTGAGTGTGTGTGTGTGTGTGTTCCTGTCTTCCTTCCTAGTGCTTGACACTTAAATGTTTCATGAAGGAATGAATGAATGAATGAGTGAAATAATGTCACGCAATAATACAGATGTGGTTGTTTTAAAGTGAGTTAGATAACTTTACTCCCTGTTGCCTCAACTTCCCTGGGAAAAGAATTGGCACCACCAGCTGCTTGACGGGTAATATGTTGAATGAAAGAATGTAAGTCCCGTGCAGTAATGATTTTGTCTCTATAGATGTGGCTGACTTCAGGAACGGCTTAGGCTGGGCAGTGACTCTCCGGTTCTGCTTTCTTGTTGAAATTGTGAGATGACCCTAGGGACTCCCTGTCCTCCTCCCTCTTTTAAAGCACTGACTTAGGGACCTCCTGGGAGCCCTGGTGGTGCAGTGGTTAAGAGCTCAGCTGCTAACCAAAAGGCGGGCAGTTTGAATCCACCAGCTGCTCCTTGGAAACCCTATGGGGCAGTTCTCCTCCTTCCTATAGGGTTGCTATGGTTTGGAATCAACTCAGTGGCAACAGATTATATATGTCTTTGCTCACAGTGATACTGCATGAGTAATGCTTTTCTGGGAGCCAGGCAGTTAAATTACACTCTGGGCAAATAGAGGCAGGGTTTCCGAAATTTAGATACCAGATCCGTGTGCAGACTTGGCTTTTTAAACTGAAGGAAGTATTTGAGAGAATTAATTTTGGCCCAAGGACTACTTCCCAGCCCTCAGCACCTCCCAGTTCCCCTCCCCTTAAAAAAAATAAGTAAATAAAAATAATCTTTGTTTTGTCTCTGCATATATATATATATGATTTCAATTTTGAGATAGGAGTTCACTTATTTGTTTATTTACTTTCACTTGAAATGCAGTTTTTTACAGGTCATACTCATATCCCAGTGGGCTTGACTGCTTGCTCACTGCTCTCTTTGTCAGGCAGAGCTTTGAACTGGTTCGTTCGGTTTGAACCCGTACTGAAAATGTGCGTTTCCACCCCAGATATACTGAATCAGAATCTCCAGTTCAACAAGACCCGCAGGTGATTCTTATGTATAATAAATTTTGAGAACCTCTGCTCTGCTAGTGGTTCTCAGCATTGCTTCCTAACCAGCAGCATTAGCATCACCTGGGGAACTTGTTAGAAATGCAAATTCGCAGCAGGGGTTTGAACTGGACTGAACCGTTTTGAAGCCCTGTTATCTTTCTGGGAAAGGAGAAGGCCGGCAATGTGGCAGGGGCACTAGAGCAGTGGTCTGCTGGCCGTAAGCCCCGGGTGGACCTGAGGGAACGGGGTTCTTGAGGCTCGGTGCCTTTGTTCATGCAGAGTCAAATGGAAAGGTGGGCCCCAATCGCAGCCCAGGCTCGTTTCAGCCATTGTCATGAAGTGATTCTGAAATGACCTTCCTTACCTCATTTTTCTATGAGCTCATAGTTGTCTGCAAGGGTAAATTATGTCATCCGTCCGTGCTCCCTCTCTGGTTGATAAGGAGCAGCTTTTCTGGAAGAGGAAAGTGAGGCATAGGTTTGCTCAGTGACTCAGCAGTTGATTTGGGATCTTCTCTCTTTGTTCCCCCTCCCCAGTGGGAATTCACAATGTGGCTCATTTGCTAAGGGTTCCGTCATTAAAAACAAACAAAACCCGTATTGGGTTAGGTAACCTGATCGTTTGAATAATTACGATTCTTGGCACGACTCAACCTCTGTTTAATACCCTGCATTATGGAGGACCTCTGTTCCCAGCTTTTTGCTAGACACTGAACCTGTTGTCATCGATTCCAACTCATAGTGACCCTATACGACGGAGTAGAACGGCCCTGTAGGGTTTCCAAGGAGTGGCTGGTCAGTTTGAACTACCAACTTTTTGGTTAGCAGCCGAGCTCTTAGCCACTGAGCCGCCAGGGCTCCTTGCTAGACACTAGGTTTCCAAAAATCCCACCTGATTCTGACTCATGGCGACCCCATGCGTTGCAGAGTAGAACTGCTCCATGGGTTTTCCTTGGCTGTAATCTTTACAGAAGCAGATCGCCAGGCCCTTCTTCCGTGGTGCTATGGGATTCCAAACCATCAGCCTTTAGGTTAGTAGATGAGCACAGACCATTTGCACCATCCAGGCACTGGGGTTACGGGAGTAAAAATTCTATCCCCATCCTTATGAAGCTCACAACCAAGTAAAGAAGAAAACAGATAAAATTTTTGAAATAGAATTTGAATGAGTATGTAAGGAAGAAAAAACCAAAAACCCGAACCTGTTGGCGTTGAGTCGATTCTTACTCTTAACCACTATGCCACAGGGCTCCTTGTAAGAAAGAGGGGGTGTTTTGTACAGCTGCAAACAGAGAACACGTGTCTTCTCTACTCTGCCAGGGATGCCGTGAGAATCCGTTACAATAATGTGTGTGAACCCCCTATGAAAAGTACAAATTCATAATCAAATCTAAGGTATTTGGGGGGGGGTCTTTGTCCCCACATCCACTCAATCACTCTGGTGTCCATTGGTGAAGGAAACTGAGACGAGACCTTTCCACTAACAGTGGCCCAAACGTACGTACCCAGACCTGTGCTGTGTTGTTTATATACGTTACCTCATCTCACACTGGCAGGAATGCTGTAGAGATAGGCACAGACATTACCTCTGTTTACAGATGAGGAAACCTAGGCTTGGGAGGATAAAGTAAATTGCTCAGTGTCCTAACTGCCAGTAAGTGGTGGGGCTGGGGTTCACACCTGCCTGCTCACCAAACCCTAATGTGAAACCATTGCTTCACACTACCGCTCAGGAGATGGTTATCTTCTGGGGAGGACCTGGGTGTGGCTGGGTGTGGAGGTGAGCTCTGGGCCAACGTCTTCTGGCAGCAGCCTGCACAGATTTTTGAGTCTCCTTTCAAGCAGCTTCCTCAGTGCTAGCTCAGAAAGCATCCTCCAGCCTGAGTGGTGGCATTTCTGATGTGCTTCCATAGGGTCGCTAGGAGTCGGAACCCGCTCGACAGCAGTAGGTTTTTGTTTTCCCTGGTGGCACAGTGGTTAAGAGCTCAGCTGCTGACCAAAAGGTTGGCAGTTCGAATCCACCACCTGCTCCTTGGAAACCCTATGGGGCAGTTCTACTCTGTCCTGTAGGGTTGCTGTGAGTTGGATTCAACTCGATGGCAACGAGTTTGGGTTTTGTTTGTTTAGGAGCGCCCTGGAGGTCAGCTCTGCTCGCCCAGGGTCAGAAAGCCCATGGGTTGGTGGTAAGCTGTGCTTGAGTCACTCTGCCTGCCCTGTGTTTATGATGGGCCATGCCTGTGCCGGACACGTGCCGAACTAGTGGCGCTCTCAGGGTGGGATCCGTGCAGTCTGGTTTGGAGTCGGAGGTCATGCCCTTTCTACCACTCTGTTCACCAGTGTACTCATTAATGCCTGTGGTGGAAACGTTAAACCACAGGCTTCTTTCTCCTGTACTGAAAGTGGCTTTTCAGAAAAAACGGGGGGGAGAGGGGGCTTTCCAGCATGAGCCAGGTACTTGCACATACACATTATGTATCCTTTCAGAAGGTCTGTGAGGTAGGTGGCATCACATCTGCTTTGTGGATTGAGGAATCCAAGCATCAAGAAGATGAAACGAGGTGCCCAGGCTCCCTTAGCCAGCAAGTAGCAAAATGGATGACTTTGTGAAATTCTGCAGCAAGAGGGGGCGGTTTTCAGCATTGCTTAGAAGTTAAAGCATGTGCTCTTTGTAAATAGATGGAGACATAGCAAGGCAGAGTGTACCGCTGTCCGTCCGGACATGAGTAGATTGTATTGATTATAATTTTTATCTTAAAAACCAAGAGCACTGTGTAGTCATTCTCAGTAGGTATTCAGCCAAATTCATAGGTGTTTTAAATGCCACGTTTAACCTAATACATTGAGTACACAGCTTAAACCACAGGCTCACCCAGCAGGTTTCTCAGATACTAATTTCTGACAAAGCTGTTGCTATTGATGAGTAAATCTGTTCATTAAAAACTCTATGCAGTCTGCTAATTTGCTTATGATTGATATTGCAAGGGACCTTATATTGGGTAGGTGGGGGGACAGGCAAAAACAAACCCATTGCTGTCGAGTTGATTTTGACTCATAGCAACCCTAGAGGACAGAGTAGAACTGCCCCATAGGGTTTCCAAGGAGCAGCTGGTGGATTCGAACTGCTGACCTTTTGGTTAGCAGCCAAGCTCTTAACCACTGCACTACCAGGGCTCCAGTGCCAGGGCTGGGGGATGGGTAACATATCTGCATATCTTGAAGGGCAGACCTGACACCCACCCACGTGTGGATACAGTGTTTGGTAAATCAGTCAGGGTATATTGGGGGATGTTATTTGACCTGTGTAGTAACCTGAATTCAGGTGATACAGAACCTCGGCATATTAGAATCCTTTTGAACCTACAGATACGGACGTAGACCCACTGCCGGTGATGGAGTGCCTTGGATTTGCTGCTGCAGGAGATGGAATATCTGCAGCTGGTCATTGGCTGTGATGCAGTGAGGGAGTGACTCAGTGGTGGCCAGACTGTGTGATGGCTCAGATTCAGGGTATCAAAGACTGATTTCAATCTGTCCACAAACCTCTGAACCAAAAGGAGAGGAAAACACGTGCAAGTACGTTTGGGAAGCTGGGTCCTAGCATGCCTCCACTTAGGCGGTCTTGAGAATCTTGTCTTTCTTCCTTTCTTCCAGGTGAGACAGGAATTAGCCTGTAGTATAAAAGAAACATGTCGGGGTGCATGCTTAGGGCAGCTTTCAGGACTTGGTTCCGTTCAGATTGTGGCAGCAGAGTTCCAGGGAGAGGTGGGTGATGAGGGTGGTCTGTGCTTTGTCTCTCTCGCCCAGTTCTGCTGCCTCTTTGCTGCTGCCTTGGCTCCGTCACTTACAGCTGGAACATTGATGGGGGTGTATATAGGCCCAGGAAGATCGCTGTTGGCTCTAGGTCTTGCTACTATTTCTTTATTCTGCACTTTGGTGAAAAGGCAGTGTTTTCTAGAATTTGCCCTTAAAACTCACCTGGCGAAGCCTAGAAGCCAGTTGCTTAGAATGTGCTCCAGCTGATCACCTTTGCAGACTGGCCGTGGGAATAATAGCAAAGTGCGTACCTCCTAAGTGCCCAAGAGGGAGAGCTATGGATGGTGGCAGAATAATGTTTTAGAACTCTGGTATAGCTCTAGGATTTCTGAAGGAGCCATCAAATCCATCTACCTGTTTAATCAGTAATCATGGGGACCCCATAGGACAGAGTAGAGCTGCCCCGTAGGATTTCCAAGGCTGTAAGTAGACTGCCACATCTGTCTCCTGTGGAGTGGCTGGTGAGTTTGAACCTCCGACCTCTCAGTTTGTAGCTGAGCACTTCATCACCGAGCCACCAGGGCTCCTGTTTAATCAGTATTCAACAAACACATGGCTGTCATGGTGGAGCAAGTGATAATGCCAGTAAGCACACTAGAAACAAAGGTGTGTAACACAGCCACCTACTCAAATTACAGCACGAGGCTTGAGTCAGGTCGGCTCCAACTCCTGGTAACCTTATGTATACAGAATGAAACGTTGCTCGGTCCTGTGCCATCTTCATGATCGTTGGTAGAAGTGGCCTCAGACATGCAAATAACATTCCTTGGTTGTGGAATGTGAGAGAGACTTCTTGGAGAAGGTGACATTTGAGCTGCAGCTTCATGACCAGAGTTAGGTGGGTGCTTGAACAGAGGAAGTCACAGAGCTAGGGGCACGTAAGGGGAATTTCTAGACGTCTACCTGGGATATGATTTCTATATTTTTTTCCTTCATTTTAATTACCAAGGTCCCTGGGTGGCACAGATTGTTTGCACTTGGTTGGTAACTGAAAGGTTGGTGGTTCAAACCCACCCAGTGACACTGCAGAAGAAAAGGCCTGGTGATCTGCTTCTATAAAGATTACAACCAAGAAGACCCTATGGAGCACTATTCTACTCTGTAACACATGGGGTCACCATGTGTGGGAATCGACTGGATGGCACAACACACAACATTTTAATGTTTTTTGATTGTGCTTTAGGTGAAAGTTTACAGCTCAAGTTCGTTTCTCATTCAGAAATTTACACACACATTGTTTTGTGACATGGGCTGCAATCCCCACAATGTGACAACATTTTCTACCCCGGGTTCCCTGTGGCCATTCGTCCAGTTCTGTCCCTTCCTGCCTTCTCCTCTTGCTTTTGGGCAGGAGCTGCCCATTTGGTCTTGTCTATTTGCTTGAACTAAGAAGCACGTTCCTCACGTGTGTTATTGTAGACCTGTCTAATCTCTGTCTGAAGAGTGGGCTTCAGGAGTGGTAACATTTTAATTATTAATGTTTATTATTATTAGTTGGAGTTTTTGCCTCTTTTTTGGTTAGCCAACATCCAGTTAATCCTGGTGATGAATTGACCTTGAGCAAGGGACTTGGCATCTGTGTCTCAGTTCTCTTGCCTGCTGGAAAGGATTGTTGATCATCTGGGACAAATTTGAAGCCCCCTGCAGATAAACACATGGAGGTACCGCTGGCCGTACCAGTGTCACTTTCATTTCACTGAGTGCGCCGTCAAGGCTCCGCTGGCTAGATGGCCATGCTAAAGATCTGTAAGCACTTCTGGCTTCTGAATTCTTTGGGCTCACAGAATCAGTCCTGTGGGATCACTAACAGGCTACTAAGGAGGGAAAGCGAAAGAAAAGGTACACCCTCATGCAGAGAGAGAGGGAAAGTTCCACCCCGGTAGTGGTGGTGGCGGAGGTAATAGTAATAGCAGATAAACTTGTTGTGATGTACCCTGTGCAAGCACTGTTCTGAGTACTTTACATGTATTCACATGCTCCTCACAACGTCCTTGTGAGACATAAGTCGCTAGTACTATCTCCATTTCGGAGACAAGGAAACTGCGGCACAGAAGTTAAGTAGCACTGGGATTCCAACGCAGCCACTCTGGCTCTGAACACTGAATTCCTAACCGCTTGGCTGGGCGGCCTCTCAACAGCATTTCTTTCCTGCATGATGGGTGAGGACCACGCTTTTGTAGATATCAGATTAACATTTTGGTAGGGCCTGGGCAGCCTTGATTTGGTGATAGCAGTTGCTGAAAGGTGGAAATTCATGATCCTGTTCCACCTCTGATGGCACCGTGGTTAGAACGCGTGGCTGCTAACCAAAGGGTTGGTGGTTCAAACCCACTAGCAGCTCCATGGGAGAAAGATGTGGCAGTCTGCTTTTTTAAAATTACAGCCTTTGGAAGCCCCATTTGGCAGTTCTAGTCGGTCCTGCAGGGTCGCTAGGAGTTGGAGTCCACTCGACGGCAGTGGGTTTGGTATTCCAACTCCAAAGGATTTGCAGAAACTTTCACTCTTAATAGGTGAAGAGTGGCCGGGTAAATACACTGTAAAAATGAAGCGTGGCCTAATCTTGGAAGACTTTACTCCCTTTTCTTCAATGGTAGTTGGCTTTGGTGATTCTGGAGAATAAGAGGGAATCAGCTGACAATGCAGACTCATTTTTTCAGTGGCACAAATTATTTGTCACCATATTACAAAGTTACCATTTCTGCCTCTATCAGTATTGAGTTTTTGTTGTTCCAGACTTTTGAGAACCTGATATAAAGGATCCTGTTTTGAAGTAGGGGCCCTGGTAGCATAGTGGTTAAACGGTTAGCTGCTAACTGAGAGGTCCATGGTTCGAACCCACCAGCCGCTCCCCAGGAGAAACACGTGGCAGTCTGCTTCCGTAATGATTACGGCCTTGGAAAACCTATGGGGCAGTTCTCCTCTGCCCTATAGGGTCAGTTCTGAGTCAGAATCGACTCGACAGCAACGGGTTTTTAGTATTGAAGTAGAATTTTAGAGTTAAAAGAATGGTGTTCACCCTTGAGAGATGTTGGCTGCACAGAAGGTAACCTTGGAGCAGCTCTTTCTGGTGATGGCATTACCTAGGAACAAGAATTGGGCCAAAACCCATGTTTTTAAGTTCAGTTTCTTGGAGTTTGCTGCCTTTTCTTGACTTTAAACATTTACAGATGTTGGAGCGTTTATTGGTGTATGTAGGCCAAGTGGCCTTTTGTTCTATGATGTCCATGTGTGAACAGAGTAGATAATCCTTATTTCTGCTTTGGCTGCTGCCAAGTGTAAGTGAAGACTTCCAGCTGCCATTTGCATTTTGTTTTTGGACCACCTTGTAAGTTTCCCCATAGCCCATTGCTGTTGAGTCAATTCCGACTCATTGCGACCCTGTAGGACAGAGTAGAGCTGTCCCATAGGGTTTCCAAGGCTTTAATCTTTACAGAAGCAGACTGCCACATCTTTCTCCCACGGAGTGGCTGGTGATTTTGAACCACCAACCTTTCGGTTAGCAGCCGGGCGCTTATCCACTGCGCCATGAGGGCAGGAATAAAAACAGTTTTTAAGAGGGCCACCACTTCATCCTTACTTGTGGTGTCCCCTAAAACCACAAACTTGATTTTGTTTGCCATCCATTGTGTGCTAAATTTGATGTCAGAGAAGCAAGTTATTTATGCTTATTGTTTATACCCCACCTAGTTCCAGAAGTGATGTAGCTTGGCCGGGAAAGTGTCTCCTGATGATCATTATTTTGTGAGAATAGTTGTTTTGCTCCGAGAGTCTGGAGTCAACAAGACCCATCATAGGATTGTTGGAGTTGGTGAACGCCAAGCTTTGTTCTTGTCTTTGGCCTCTCTGTCTGGAAACATGCAAATGTCTTTCTTAGGAAACCCTGCCTGGCTAGAATGGAAGGCGCCATGTCAGGGCAAGGTCTCTCTTTCCCAAGAAATTTTCTTTTGAGGATGCTGTAGACAAGTTGGAATCAACTTGACGGCACCAGGTTTTTTATAGAGAAATCCTCTTGTGTGGGTGTGGATGTTTTATGTTTCCTTTCTTTTTTTTTAACAGCTTATTTTATGTTTTATTTATAAGCTTTTATGTAGTTCAAGGAGCCCAGGTGGCACAGTGATTAAGAGCTCGGCTGCTAACCATAAGGTCGGCAGTCCAGATCCACCAGCTGCTCCTTGGAAACCCTGTGCGGTCACTATGAGTTGGAACAGACTTGACGGCGATGAGTTTTTTGATTCTAGAGCTCAAGAGATCACCTTTACCTCTACGTTCAGATATAATGTACTTAAGATGTAGAAGGAGCTAAGACACACATGTAGTCAGAATGAATTATAAGTTTCCATTCAACTTGTGGTACCCTCACTGGTGTTAAGAGTATCCCGCAAAGGGAAGATAATGGGGTACCAGGTTATCAAATATTGGTGTGCCCACAGGAGTCAGCCATTCAACAATCTCTGAATGCATGAGTCTTGCCCCACCCCCAGAGCTCTAGGACATTTCCTGAGGTTTCTGTTTGAACTCTTTTTTTTTTTTTTTGAGATTGATTGTGTGGAGATGACAGAGCCAGTGTGTGACCATTATGTGGGTGAATCATAGAATACCACAAGCCAAAAGTTTCGGAAAACACCTACGCTCTCTGTCTTTCACATTTCCCAGTTGGAACTCTAGCACCTACTGAGGGGGAAGTTTCACCTCTTGACAGTAGGATCGACACAGTGTGAGAAAATTTCAGGTTGTCCTGATGTGGACAAGCTCAGATGCTTGCTCACTGGAGCCGAGGCTGAAGGTTGGATATCTCCAGGGAGTTTTCTGAGTTGGGACAATGTGTCTGCTGTGTGGTGTCCTGCAAAGTACCTTTGTGAGTAGCAATAAAGCCCGACTGTTGACCTTTGATGGAGCCCTGGTGGTGCAGTGGTTAAGAGCTCAGCTGCTAACCAAAAGGTTGGCGGTTCAAATCCACCAGCCACTCTTTGGAAACCCCATGAGGCAATTCTTCTCTGTTCTGTAGGGTCGCTATGAGTCCTAATCGACTTGACAGCAGCGGGTTTGGTTTGGGTTTTGGTTGATCTTTGAACCTGGGTATAATGTAAGTCTTAGAGAATTGGTGAGAATGTTGGAACTGGTTTTAGCCCAGTGCGTTAAGACTAAAATGACTGTATTGTTTGTCAGCTCCTGCAGGAAAGCACAGTGTGACAGAGAGATCTTCAAACTGCGAAAGTAAATAGCCTGCAGCAGTTAACCGTATTTACTTTGGAGACAGCCTGTAAGCCCAGATCTTTGTGCTGAACTGGAATGAGTGTTTCTTTCCCTCTTTCCGGGGTGAAAGCTGCTGACGAGAACTGCTGTCTGGTGTTGCTAGGATACACCTCTATGACCTTCTTGATGTCAATAATTAACAGATGAATGTTTTCATTTACGGTAAAACCATAAACGAACGAGAGAGATCCAGGCTGGTTCTGACTGCCTGGAGGCCTCTGGGGAAGGAAGCCAACTCTGAAAAAGTCCATGCTTCCAAATGGCCAGAAGGGAACTTTCAGAGGTGGTCCCTGTGGCAGCGATGGCAGCAAGGCTGTTTTTCTCTGAAGTAAAATCCCTCTTGAAGGTGTTACTGTGATGACTTGACTGTTCATAAGAAGTTGATTTTGCTCCTTGCTGGTATGCTGACTGGTAGAGGTTAAGGGTAGACCTGTATGTGGAACTAAGAAGCTTCTGGCCCAGTTTGGCTGGGCACCTTTCTTTCTTCATGCCTCCACTGGCTCTTTACCAGCTGTTTCTTGAATAAACAGAGGATCCATTCACTTTATTGGAAGAACAGTTTGAAGCACCAGAAGAAAAAAACCAAAACCAAACCCGTTGCCGTCGAGTCGATTCTGACTCATAGAGACCTTATAGGACAGAGTAGAACTGCCCCATAGGGTTTCCAAGGAGTGGCTCGTGGATTCGAACTGCTGGCCTTTTGGTTAGCAGCCGTAGCTCTTAACTACTGTGCCACCAGGGCTCCATTTGAAGCACAGGCCTTGTGAATTGGAAGGTCCAGTACTGTCCACATCACTGCCTTGTTGAGTGTGGGTGAGATATTCAGATTCTTGCTCTTTAACAACAACAAAATCTTCCCTCCCTCATTGTTCTTGACGGAATGTGAAATATGATGTCATTAACTAGTTAATTCTGAAAGGTTTCTGTGCACTTCCAAAAGTGTGAGGCCCAGGGGAGCCAAGATGAGAAGCACACACAGGACAAATTTAGTGACAATGCAAGTGTAGGAAGGCGAGCCAGAGGGGTTGTCCACAGTCGTTAAGGGCTTCTCCTCCTTAGTGAATCACTCTGGTCGTATTCTTACTGTTGGGGTGGTGGGCAGGGAATGCTCTGAAATGATAGTTCCCCATAAGGGCTTCAGCAGGGCCAAGGATGGTGACTGTCCAGCTTACCTGGCACATGGGTGTCCTTTGGTGGGTGTGGCCAGAATTTGGTGTTGCTTTTGAGGGCGTCATCGCTGAGACTGAGCTGCCACTGCCTCTGGGCTACCAAGTTGTTACTCGTCCTGTAGGCCTAGTGGTTAAGAGCTCAGCTGTTAACCAAAAGATCGACAGTTTGAATCCACCAGCCTCCTTGGAAACCCTCTGGGGACAGTTCTCTGTCCTGTAGAGTCGCTATGAGTTGGAATCGACTTGAGTGGGTTTGTTTTGTTGATAGGCTAGTGAGGCAACCCTTGGGATCCCAGGATTCATGCTTTGGTTTGTTTTTTTAACGTTTTATTTGCCTTGGGACCACTTTGAGGCTTTTAAGGGATTTTCCTGGGG
>NW_004443941.1:7527815-7529032 GCF_000243295.1 Trichechus manatus latirostris | reverse complement strand
TGGGACAGAGTGAATTACATTTCTCCCAGGTGTGGGACCTGGGCGGTGAGCACCTCCCTTCTTGATGGGACTTGGAGATCCTGAAGGAACTGTTGAAAATATGGAGGCTTTTTTCTGATGAGGGCTTCTGCCATGAATTTTGTGAAACGCCCGGTTTAGAAGTGGTCAGGAGTTAAGGCTGCAGCATACCTTAAGAAATATATATAGTTCAGTGTCGTCCCTTTGGACGGGGAGAAAGCCTTGCTCTGCGTCCAGGCTTGAGCTTCATTTCATCTCAGTTGCGGCGTTGGTCCTAGCTAGTGTAGAACTCTGTTTAGGGCAGTGGGGTTGTGGACTCAGACCTTGGCTGGAGCAGGGACTGTGACTTGCTTTGTGACCATAGGCTCACCAAGCCTTCGTTTGCTCTTACACAGCACACACTTGACGATAAAGGTACTTTTCTTCACACGGTGGCTGTGAGAATAAGTGACCTAGTGGCTGCTCGTTAGAGCAGTGTCTCGCCCTGGGAAGCACTCAGTGAAGGGGGTGGATGTGGCAGATGACGACTTAATCCCCCTCCCGTTTAGGATTGTGTCTGCAGCACCTCCCACTTGAGTAGCTGCAGCCCCCGGTGGCCTCTGATCTTACCTGTGCTGCTCAAACCTCACTTGTCGCGCTGTCACCCCTTGGTCAGCTGGTCCCCCCATTTGCTCCCTGGTGCTTTGTTCCTTCTTGTTTCATCGCCTGTCTCCTTGCAGTAATTTACCTGTCGATGAGGCGCCGTCTGTCGTTCACGTATAAAGACCCCTTGCACCTGTCTTTATTTCCCATTGGTCTAGTACAGCAAATTGGAAAGTTTTTAAAAATGGAATTTGTTTTTCACCCAGATGAAATCTTAGGTGGAACCCCAGTAAATAAAGGGTATAAAACGGGAGCTTTTCTGACCAGAACGCAGGTGGGGGGGTAGTTGCAGGCTCAGCATTGGGGTCTCCTTTTTGCTGCTTTTGCACCTCTTGCTGGGAACATGGTTTGAAAACTCTTCCCCTCGGTTGCTATGAGTTGGGATCGACTCCATGGCAACAGGTTTGGTTTTTTTTTAAGCATCTGGTAAGAAGCCCTGGTGGTGAAATGGTTAAGTGCTGGTCCCCCCAAAAAAACCAAACCCGCGTAGAGTCGATTAAACTCACAGCGACCCTACAGGACAGAGTAGAACTGTCCCATAGGTTTCCAAGGAGCAT
>NW_004443941.1:7524877-7526627 GCF_000243295.1 Trichechus manatus latirostris | reverse complement strand
TACGCTGCTCTTTTTCCTCACCAATATATTGTGGCCGTCTTTCTAGGCCAGTATATTGCAGATTTCCCTTACCTTTTCAATGCATGGAGTCCCTGGGTGTCTGATGCTTAGGCTGCTAACCAGAAGATGGGAGGTTCACATCCACCCAGAGTGGCATCGAAAGAAAGGCCCGGCGACCTGCTTCCGAAAACCCAGCCATTGAAAACCTCACGGAGCACAGTTCTACTCTGACACGCATGGGCTCTCCAGGAGTCAGAATCGACTCCACAGCCACTGGTTTTCTGGTGGTTTTACGTACATACTGTTCTCTTCTATGGATTACCAAGTTTTGATTAACCGGCCTATTTATTGATACACATTTAGTTATTTCTAGTGTTTTAAAAAATCTGCACTGAGCGTCCTGTACATCTTTGCGTGCTTGCACCACAAGTATTTCTGAAAAATAAATAGCTATAGATGTGATTGGTAGCTTGGAGGAAACCCATGTTTTCAATTTTGATATCGCTCACTCTCCTACCAACCTCATGTGAGCACGCCTGTTTCTCCATGCCTTCAGCAACTGGAATGATTTGCTTTCCAAGTCCAAGGAATAGGTCTATAGTTTATTTTCACCTCCTGCTAGTCCTGAAAGTGTAGTTTCTGCTGTCTGCCACCCCAGCAGAGCAACTGTGAGCCTCCACCCCTTCCTACCCACATCCAAGATTATTATCTTTATGGAGGCTGTTGAGGAGAAACAGCCAAGCTCTTCATTAAACAATAAAATGGGCCTGGAGGGTAAACCAGCCCGAACAGCAGGCTTCCCAGCTCTATCTAGGTAACTGGCACAGTACTCCTGTGACAGGGTTGCCTTACCGTCCCCCAGCAAGCAGGCAGATTTACAAAAAGCCGGTTCCCCACACCTGTTGGAAGCACCCAACTTTATGGAGTGGGAGAGGAAGCTTTGTGTATGTATAGGGGTGAGAGGGAAGTGGGATGGGTGACGCATGTGTGGGTGTACACCCGGGTATGTTATGAAGCTCAGCATTCTGTTTTGTGGGAAGAGATTTGCGTCTGAGTTAAGCAACACCATGGAACAAGCTTAAGTTTCCAAAACAAACAAAACAACAGAAAAACTGATCTCCCCATTTATGCTCTTTGTTGCTTTCTTTTTTGTTTGGAAAAAAAGCATTGTGATGGTGGTTGCTGAGTGTCATTGAGTTGGTTCCGACTCATAGCTACCCCATGTGACAGAGTAGAACTGCCTCATAGGGTTTTCTTGGCCGTAATCTTTACGGTACCAGATCACCAGGTCTTTCTCCTGTGGAGCCACTGAGTAGGTTCTAACCACTGACCTTTCAATTCGTAGCCGAGCGCTTCACCGTTGCACCACCAAACCATACCTCTTGCTGATGAGTTAATTCCGACTCATAGCGACCCTATAGCACAGAGTAGAACTTCCCCGTAGGATTTCCAAGGAGTGGCTGGTGGATTTGAACTGCCGATCTTTTGGTTGGCAGCCAAGCTCTTAACCACTGTGCCACCAGGGCTCCATTGCACCATGAGGACTCCTAAATTAAAGGTGTAGATGACCAGTTATAAGCTAGGAAGGTTCAGTATGACTCAGGTCACTTGACCCATCTCCAGATAAGGAGAAGTGGTCTAATATATTGCCTTCTCAAAAACTTGGTTTAAACTGTTGATTAGTGTCCCTATTAAAGAAAATAGATTTTGGTTTAAAAAAATAAAAAAGCTACTCTAACCCGCTAAAGTG
>NW_004443941.1:7521457-7523124 GCF_000243295.1 Trichechus manatus latirostris | reverse complement strand
CTTAACCCCCAGCCTCCTTCAATAAAAGCCTACCTTTAACGCTTGAAACTGAAGCACAGGATTTTATCTTTACGAGTAAATTTGGTACCACGTGATAGACTTGTTTTGAATATAATACTCATTGCTTCTTAGTTGTTGCTTCGAAAAAAATATCCACCCCCCCCCCGCCACACACACACACATCTCAACTAAACTATCTTCCTAAAGTCCTATTTTCAGTGTACCTATTATGGTTGTCAGAAACCTGGTGGCGTAGTGGTTAAGTGCTATGGCTGCTAACCAAAAGGTCAGCAGTTCGAATCTGCCAGACCTTCCTTGGAAACTTTATGGGGCAGTTCTACTCTGTCCTATAGGGTCGCTATGAGTTGGAATGGACTTGAGGGCAACTGCTTTGGGGTTTTTATTTTTATTACGGTTGTTGCCCTTTAAAAGAATTCTCTCCTAGTTAGCCTATGAATGCTAGCATTCTGCCATGGAAGTTTAATGCATAAGTATATGTTATCTGTTTAGATCACAGCCTTTTCCATCTTTTTAAGGAGACTGCAGGTTGCCCTCAGTCCACTTTAGACTTAGTATTTTTTAGTGCCCTTTCAGGGAGGTTTGGGAGAGGAGAGGTGATGGTGAGTCAAAGTATTACAAAGGAGTCTGCAGCATGCGATGGGAAGTTGGGGCCTCAAGCTACCTGACTCTTCATAATCCTTTCAACATGAAGGTGCAGCCTTGAGTTCTAGCCTGTGCTCACCTGACAGCTCAGGTGACCACTGTTAATACTATGTGTCAAGGTAACCAGATAACAAGCTTTGAACCGGTTTGAACTCCTGCTGAGAATTTGAATTTCTAACAAGTTCCCAGGAAGTTATACATCAGAATCCCTAGGTGGTTCTTATGTATAACTTCCTGGGAACTTGTTAGAGGTGATTCTTATGAATAACTTCCCAGGAACTTGCTCGAGATGATTCTTGTGTATAACTTCCTGGGAGTGTGCTAGAGGTGATTCTTATGTATATCTTCCTGGGAACTTGTTAGAAATGCAGATTCATAGGAGGGAGGTGGGGGGCTCGAACGGTTGGAAGCCCTCTGGATAAGTAGTCCTCAGCTGGGAAGGGGAAGGCCCCTGAGTTCACCCCCTGACTGAACTGACATACGGGCAGAGTGCTAGTAACATAACTCACCAAAAAATGCATGTGGCTACTGAACGTCAACCTGGCTGCGTGTCTAATAGTAAAATTTGAAATGGTACCCAGTATGGTGCCATGTTCATAGGAGCACTCTGTGTGTATTTACTAAGATGATTTTTGTTTTGAAAGTGGAATCTAACAAATGGGGTATGGAAAAATGCTGTTTTTAAATTGTTTTCAACCAGGATTTGGTGCACTTTTTCTGTAAAGGACCACATAGTGACTGTTTAAGGCTTTGCAGGCCATATGAAGTCTCTGTTGCATCTTCTTCTTTTTTGACAACTTTAAAAATGTAAAAGCCATTCTTAGCTCTCAGATGGTACAAAAACAGACTGCAGACTGACATTTGTTGACCCCTATTTTAAATTGATCTTGTAAGTCCTGAAGGGACTGACTTGAGATTGACCTGAGATAGTGGGACAGGATTTTTTTCCAGTTGTTTGGGAGATCGTGTCTTGTTTTCTCAGGCACTGTGGGATGGTGGTATGA
>NW_004443941.1:7518946-7520461 GCF_000243295.1 Trichechus manatus latirostris | reverse complement strand
CATGAACTGCTTAAACTATTAGGGAAAATACTTTTAACTCAAGTTCTATTTATATACTAACCAGCAAACACGAATTAAAGGCCCCCAGACTAATCCATCACAGGGAGTCTTTCAGTCAAGAGATGAGTTTCCTTCCTCTTGCTGCCTCAAGATAACAGTCCAATTCTCTGTTATCAATACAGCCAGTTGCCTGTTTCCGGCTTCCTGCTTTGTGTGTTTTGTGTTGCTCCTGGGAAATTATTTATTTACTGTTTCAAGTGAAGGCACATATGGGACTCCACCCTACCATTTTCTTTTGTTTCAATTGGATTCTTTTTTTAAAAATGCAAGAGTTGAGCTTTGATGGATATATTGTTAAAACTTGGTATAAATTAAGCCTTGTGACAATTGGCCTGTTTGGGTTGTGTTAAAATATTGTCATAATTACATCCTTGCGTATTTTGCAGCTCTGCTCTACCGAACAGGTATGTATGTGGTGGCAGTTGCCCCAAAACAAAATAAAAACAAACAAAAAAATTTGTCAGACTTTTAGGTTGGCGCCGGATCCCTTTTAATCTGAAAGACAGTATGGTCATGCATAGCTTAACGCCCATGATACAGTCTGTGAAATAGGGCGTTGTGTGATCTGGACACTATACCAACATCATATTATATACTTAGCAAAGCTGTGTGGGATGCCTTTTGTTTTACTTCCAAATGCATACTTCTCCTTTGCCTCTTGCTGCTGCTCTCACTAGCACTGGTTTTGCTGTGTTTGGAAGCCATGATGCACTTCTGGGTAATATTTTTGAAAGAAAATTAAACACAGAGATAACGCTGTAACACTCATGGGACACGCAATACACGAGATCGAATGCTGCTGCCTACGAGTCGAAGCATACACTGTTATACGGTAAACTTATTTCTAAGTAGGGAAAGTTCACATCAAAATAATGATAGAAAGTACAGTGCAGTATATACACAAGCCAGTAACATAGGCATTTATTATGACTATCAAGGCATATATGTTATAGGTTGTATATGTACTATACCATTTGTACGCCTGGCAGCACAATAGCTTTTTATACAAGGGGCATGAGATACACGTTGCCATTGGGAAGCTGTTGAGTTCCCTATGTCTGGTTACTTCTACTACGCCCTGTTCTCTGATCAGGATTTCTGAACTCTGTTATAAACTTATGGGACCACGGACGTATATGCGGTTAGAAGTTGTCCCAGTGGACATTATGTGGCGCATGACTGTACTACATCATTGCATATTGTCATTTATCAGACATTGAGGAATAATTGCAAGAGACAATTCAATTGTGAAAGATTTTTAGTGCTGGGCGATGAGAACTACTTGGGGCTTGTCTGTGTGCTTTGGAAATCCTCTCTCTCTCAATATCAGCAGGACCACCACCACCAATAGCAAGATTTATTGCGAGCCTGTTTGTTGGGCACTGGAGGGTTGGTGATTTATTCAGCAAATGGTTTTTATGCACCTGCTCAATGCCAGGCATGTGCTAAGGCTCT
>NW_004443941.1:7516653-7517891 GCF_000243295.1 Trichechus manatus latirostris | reverse complement strand
GACTTTTTGGTTAGCAGCCATAGCACTTAACCACTATGCCACCAGGATTTCCTGGATAGGGCATTATCTTGGCACAATTCAAGAGGAACCTGATAGAAAATGTTCTTGGGTTATACCCACAGGTTCAGACTCCTTGAAAAAGTAGAAAGATTTGCTCTCTCAAGCCAGGTATAAATTCAGTCTTTGGGAGGAATGAATGGGGTCATCTGACAGTTTCTGTTTCTGTTTTTCCCTTTATCTCCAGCCAGAGATGTGCTGTGCCTTCAGGCCTTTCTTTATCTTGGCTCCTGTCTCTTTCCTTCGCCAGACTGTGGCACGGAAATATGATGAATGTGGTTGTGTTTAGCATTCCCCCCGCACAGGGTGTTGAGGAGAGTTGCTGTACAATCATTTCCTTAACACAATGCCCTTATGTTTGTCCGCGCTATTTCTGTATCCTGTAACGTGACTCATGCTAACAGTGTTCGTTTTTTCCAGCCGGAGGAAATTCTCTAGAATAAATAAATGTTGAAGCATTACAGCCTTCCAGTATTGGTGATGGTCCTTCCCTAAAAAGATAAGAAGTAGATCGTATGTATGCTTCTAGAAGGTGATGATGGTGTAGTGGGTTTTCATAGCCCTTTGGTTTAACCATTGAGCAAGTGTTCTTCTCTGTTCTGAGTATCTCATCCCTTTCTTCTAAAAGACCTTCTGAAAATTTCAACTTATTCATCAAATAACAAGAGGCACTTGGAGGAGAAAGTGTAGCTGTGCATTATAACCTCTCCCTCACCTTTCTGCTCTCTTAGAAGTCCCAAGGGAATAGCGAAACAGAAAGAGCCACACCCAAGGACCTTACACACACCAGCCCCGCCACTACTCACTGGTGACACTGTGCAGCCCTTACCCTGAGTGAGCCTGGGGCTTTCCTGGAGATAGCTCCTGTATCCCACCTCCCTGACAGAGTTGCTGTGGTGTCTGGTAAGCTTTGAGAAAGTATAAATTGCAGTTCAGATGCATGATGATGTCATTGTACAGCCAGCATGCTTAGAAGCAAGGATGGCAAGACTTCACATACTTTGGACATGTCATCAGGAGGGATCGGTCTCTGGAGAAGGACATCATGCTTGGTAAAGTAGAGGGTCAGTGAAAAAGAGGAAGACCCTCAACGAGATGGATTAACACAGTGGCTGCAACAGTGGGCTTAAGTATGATTATGAGGATGGTGCAGGATCACTGTGAGTTGGAACCAACTCAGC
>NW_004443941.1:7501029-7516553 GCF_000243295.1 Trichechus manatus latirostris | reverse complement strand
GCTTGAGAGCGCGTTTTCTCTTCTGCTTCTCAGGCCTTCTCGTTACCCAGGTGGCTGGCCAATCTAGCTCTGAACCTATGGTGGCTGGGTCTTCATACGCGGAACCACTTCTGGTTCCCAGGTTTCCAGGGCTTCAGGGAGCATTTTGGTAGAATTCGTGGTTCTGGAAACGTATTTAGAGAAACAGCTTTAGGCTTCCTTCTTCCTGACTCCCATCCCAACATTGCCATAGAAACTGCCCCACCAAGCTCCCTTTCGCGGAGGGCTGCTGGTTCTTTTTGCCCCTTCTTTACTTGGTTCCCCATTCCTCAGTTTTCCCACTTCTGAACTGCTGGAGCTGCAGCTGCCTCAGGTCCTGGGTTGTAGCTGTGGATAATGTGATGTCTGTACTAAGAGGTGGTAGTATCCTCAGGCACAGTCTGTGTTCTGCTCTGTGAACCATGTGTGACGGTCATTGACAAAGAGGTAAGGAATGTTTAAACCAGAAAAGAAAGGGCTGTCCTCAGACATGAAGACCTCTGTGGGGAAGAGACCTCACCTCTGTAGCTTTGAAGGTGGAACAAGCCTTGCTGGATCATGGAGAGACAGATCTAGTTTTGATGGAGCGTTTCCCAGTGATGGAGCAGATTCTTTCACAGAATAAGGACTTGAGTTAGGGTGTTGACATTATGGGTGGTTTTAAATCTTGTATCATTGAAACATGTTTTTCGTTTTTATGCTAGCGCCTAGAGTCATGGTAATTGAGAATCCAGGCTCAGGAGCCAGCCTGCCTGGAGAGGTACTAGTTCCTGCCTCATAGGGTTGTGGTGAGTATTGTAGGGCACTTAGATCAACACCCGGGTTGAAGTAAATGCTCAGTAAATGCTATTACTATTTTAATAAAAAAGGAAGAACAAGCCCTTTCCTTTCTGTGTTAACTTAAAGCAACCTCCCACCAAACACTGTTGCACATGGAGTTTCCCTCGTTCCTGGGATTTTTCAATCGTTTCTTTGGGATGTTGTAGAAGGGAATTTTTGCTTTTGGAAGAAAGTTGATTTAGATGACTTCTGAAGGCTCATTGAACCCTGAGATTATATGATACCAGGATTCCTGGTAAGTTTATTAAATGATTTGAGTGATGGGTTGAATTGGTAAGAATGTGCTTTTTTGCTGGGAAGGGGAAAGGGAACTAGTTTAATCAGCAATTATGACAAGCCAGAGACTTTGATGAGCATGTTACGTAGTCTCATTTAATACCAGGGAAGCCTGTAGGTGAGTCCTTATAAATTAATATAATGTGGGAAGTTGGGACAAACACTACTGAGAGATAACTCACGGGGAGCAGTGGAGACAAGGATGCCTGTTCCTTGGTGACACCACCTGCCAAGTTTTGGGCTGGGCTGGGTGGGAACGGTCCAGTCAGCATCAGGCTCAGCTGCATCAGGCTCTTGGAAGAAGATGCAGGTGTGATTTGACACGGTGAGAGCCAGTACAGGTAGAACAGGAGTGGTGTGGGGACAGAAGTGCCCACCTTCACACAAACCCAGACTGGGTCCACCCTGTTCTGCACGCTGCTCTGCTGTGTGTGACCCTCTGCCCCACAGGGAGGCACACCCCCCCGGCGAGTGAGTGGGCCTGAAGGCAGGGGATTTCTGCTGCCGATGAGCTAGCACGCAAACTAGTGTGGTCAAAACGCCTTTGATGTGGGCAAAGGGAACGGTGAATGGGTGGCACCCCAGCTCAGTGTGCCTCTGAGGAGTGCAGTCTCGGACATTGCAAATGCCTGCTCCAAGCGGCGGAACCCAGGACGCCTAAACCAGGGGCTCCCAGCTTTGGGACTGTAGGTGTTTTGGACTGGTTAGTTTTTTGTTGGGGGGTGGGGCTGTGCATTGTGATATTTAGCAGCATCCCTGGCCTTTACCTGCTAGATGCCAGCAGTGCCCCAGTGTGACAGTCAAGAAATGTGTCGGATGAGAAGGCAGGAGGAGACAGGAAAGCTGGTGATGGGGAGCCCAAGGTCGAGAAGGAAAGAATGTTAACATGTTGTGGGGTTGGCAACCCGTGTCACAAAACAATACGTGTATTAATTGTTTAATGGGAAACTAGTTTGCTCTGTAATCCTTCATGTAAAGTATAATAATAATAATAATAATAAAAAGTTGGCACGTTAAAAGAAAATGTGATGTTGCTGTTTATCCCGTGGGAGCAAAATTGCCCTTGGTTGAGAACCTCTGGTCTCAGTAACCAGATCTTAATACGGAGCTCATAACCAGTTGCCGTCAAGGCGATTCTGACTTGTGGTGACCCCATATGTGTTAGAATAGAACTGTGCTCCATAGGGTTTCCTGTGGCTGATTTTTTCCCAAGTAGATGGCCAGGCCTTTCTTCTGAGGCCTCTCTGGGTGACTTGAACCTGCAGCCTTTTGGTTAGCAGCAGTGCCTGAACGTTCGCACTCCCCAGGGACTCTGTGGGCTGAGTCCCTTTTCACCTCACCACGTTTGTCTTGTACCCGTACAGCTTCCCTCTGCTGCTCCCACCACCACCTTACACAGCTCAGGCACAGTGACAGTGGCTTGGAAACGCGCCTCTGGACTGTCTGCTGTTGTCTGTGCCAACGGCATCTGGCCTTGTCTCCCAGGCCTCACTGGGTTGGGAGCGCAGGGGTGATGTCATTTGCCTTCCCAGGAAGGGTGGAACAAAGGCCGGAGTCCCCAAGGATACACAGCAGCCTCATCCTCAACTAGGCCGCTGGGTGGGTCTTCCCCTCCTTTTCCCTCCCCTTCTTCCGGCTTCAGAGGTGTTTGTTGTTCACCAAGTGCTCCATTGTAAGAGGACACGCCAAGCTGGCCAGCCTTTGTGTCTCTTGAGCCTGTTTCCTGCCCGTTGAGTGTCAGGGGGTATTGATTCTGGTTCCGTCCCTGGTCAGGATCTTCCATGCTGAGAAACTTAGACACCATGTGATTTTTCTAGCACTGTGATGTCACCTGGGGCCTTCCAGGTACTTTGTGGGCCCAGTCCTGCCCCTGAAGCTGTGAGGAGAGGTGAGGAGGAGAGAGGACAGGAAAGCCAGCTTTGTCCTTTTTCTAAACTCTTCCTTCTCCTCCCTTCTTCCTCTTGTTCTCCGAGGACCACAGCAGCCCTGGAGAGCCCTCCCCGCACACATCCTCCATCTGTTTTCTCTCAGCTCAGTCCTTGCTGCTCCCACCGGTGACCTCTGTGTAGGCCTGGCCTTACCTCCTCGTGGGGAGGAGGGTGCGGCTCGGCTGTAACTCTTCAGGACAGGGTGCTGTCGGGAGTTCATTTACTGTCTTTTGAAGCAAATCCTTGGAATCTCCTCGTAAAAGACCTTGTTAACTCCCTGTTGAGAACCTGAGTGGAGGTGGGGCTGCTGCTTCAACGTGAGATAACCCCAAGGGGGGACAGTTGACTGAGAAACACACTTTGTGCTTGTTCATTTAGAGATACCTTAATCCAGGCAGGTGTGCGTTTTCATCTCGTTCCCTTGATAGGCTGGGTGTGGCAGTGACTTGGAGGCCCAAACCCTGAATTAACAGCCTAGCACTCACATTAGTCTTTATTACCCCTGTGTAGTGCATAAAGGATATTATCATTTAAAATACGCATGGTTGTTGACCTTGAGTACTTTTGAGCCTTGGTGCTGGGCAGACATTACCTGGGAAGTGTACCTGGGAGAGGCTTGATGCACCTGTGTCTGCTCTGGACCTGTCCTTTTTGAACAGCCAGCCTCAGGCCAGAACATACCATTGCCCACGGCGCTGCGGTGCTGTGGTGGAGTTACCGCCTGTAGTGATGACTGCATCATGAATAATGCTTGTCATCACCTGTCCGCCTGTTCTTAGAACAGCTCCTTTTTCCCTCTGCAGCAGCCCCTCACCGCCTTTCCTTGTTCCTCCAACCTTGCTCTTTTTCAAAAAAAAAGAAAATTGAGGTGAAATTGACATAAAATCAGTCGTTCTAAAGTGAACTCTTCACCCCTTGTGGTCAAGACGATTGAGACTCACAGCAACCCTAAAGGACAGAGTAGAATTGCCCCATAGGGTTTCCAAGGAGCACCTGGTGGATTTGAACCACTGACCTCTTAGCAGCCAAGCTCTTAACCCCTGAGCCACCAGGGCTTCATTTAAAGCGAACAGTTCAGTGATATTTAGTGCATTCACAGTGTTTGCAGCCACCACCTCCATCTAGTTCCAAAACGTTGTTATCACCCTGGAAGGAAACCCTCTACCCATTCGGCAGTGCTTCCGCATTGCCCCCCTCCCCCAGCTCCTGGCAGCTACCGGTCTGCACTCTGTCTCCACCCTGGCCTTGTTGATCCGTATCTCTGTCTCTTTTGGGTTGGCCTTTGTTCCCAAGGAAAGGCCCCTCTTTCCCTCTGAATGGCTGTTCCCATCAGGAAAGGCTGGAGGGGGGAGCTGCTCACAGCAGCAGGTGGCCGGGTGTCTTGGCAGGTGGCCGGCCGCCTCACCTGCCAGGTTGGCAGCAGTGAAGGATCACCCAGTGCCACCTCCCTCACTCTCTCCCTGTGGTGCAGGGTGATGGAGGCCTCAGCAGAGCCTTCTGGCCGACCTCCCCAGGCTGCTGGCCAGTTTGCTATCCTCTGGTCAACCTGGGAACCTGTCACCCATAGGCCACCAGACAACACGCCCCGTGGGCAAGGGCAGCTTTTTCATTGTCATGCAGTGACTTTGAAATACAGAAGAAATTGTTGGGGTCCGCTCCTCTTTTGTGTAGGTTTACGAGTAAACGTCCTTCTAGGTTTGAGTTTGCACTGAAGGAGTATGTCTTGGATTCTTTTGGTCCAAGTTCATGCTGACGGAATCAGAGGCGGGAAAGTAACTGAGAGGATAACTGCAGAGAACAGGATCGGGGAGTATGCGTGGGTGAGTCCAGGGCACCTCTGGGTCTCTGTCGAAGGTCTTCAGAAGCCTGCGTCTGGAACGTTCTGCAGAGGCAAGAAGATCAGAAGCCTGCTTGTATGGGATGTGCAAGGCTGGCTCTGGGCAGATGTGTCTAGAGTTTTATGTTCTGAATTACTGAGGCTTGAAAAACTTAATACTGTTTCCTGAATGACTTTACTCTGCACTTACCACCATTTTGACCACAAACCAGCGTTTGCCTTTTCAAAGAATGGTAGAATTTGGGGATGATACAGCTGTCCACTCATTGTATAGATGAGCAAGTCTTTGCAAAAGCCTGGGCCCAGGCCCCTGTTCTCCCACAGCCCAGCCAGATCTGTCTGCGCTCTTCCACGCTCTCTGCCATTCTCCCTGCTGTGCACACTGCGCGCCACGTGTGCCTGAGCAGGCAGAAGGGGCCGTCGCGGATCAGGGTCATGAGTGACTTTATCCTGTCAGGTGCTTTTTAATGCTCAATCCTTTGCACATGAGAGCAGCAATCTCCTGCTGCCTCCTGAGCTTCTCCACCCCACATCCATTCACATATCGTACGCTTTCCCCACACGCCTTATGGAGGGATAGTAACACAACAGAGACTCTAGAAACTTCACCAGGCAAATACTATCCTAGTGGGTAAGACTGCAAGGGACCCCACACTGACCTCCCCGCCTCCTGCTGTCTCTTCAGCAGAGATGAGAGAAAGTGAAGTGAAAGAGCGTGAAGGATACACTGCTGGCAGGATGCCCAGGGGCCCAAGGATTGTATGGTCCCTGTGTTCTCAACGAGAGGACTGTGGTTAGGAGGTGCTAAGTCGAGGTTTCACTTGAGTTGAGTTTTGCTGTTACTCTACTGGCTGGTGATAAAGAGAGCTCCCCTCTGCTTGCAGATGAGCGTGAAGCCGTGCAGAAGAAGACCTTCACCAAGTGGGTCAACTCTCACCTCGCCCGGGTGTCCTGCCGGATCACAGACCTCTATACTGACCTTCGGGATGGGCGGATGCTCATCAAGCTGCTGGAGGTCCTCTCTGGAGAGAGACTGGTAAGCGAGGGCGTTATACCGTGGGTGGGAAAAGATTTCCGAATAACCAAGTCGTGGACTTGACTCCTCTTGAATTCCGCAGTTAGCGGTTGATACTTCTAGAGAAGGAAAATCTTGATAAGTGAATGAGGGGGTGCTTTGGAGAAAGCTGCAGTGTAAGCTTCCGGGTCTGTATGATGTTCTTGAACTGTGATAAGCGTCCTCGTTCTGGTAGTTTGTGGGGTTACTGCCTCAGGTCAGAAAAAGATGTTGGCTGGTGTCCCCTGTTCAAGAGGGCGAGTGCTGGAAATGGAAAGGCCAGGCTTGGGGGCTGGCTCCAGGATGATCTTGTATTCCAAGAGGTAATGATTTCTAAATTTGTCTCTTATTGATTCTCTGGAAAATCTGAGCGGCCATTTTTTTGGTGGCAAGAATTAAATTCAGTTGCCTTTGACTTTTCTGTTTTGTTTTCTTCATGTATGCTTTTTATTTTGGGGATGGAGAGGGAGGCTGGTGTTTTATCTTCTCCTTGGGAATGAAGCTTCTGATGAATTCATCATGCATTTTCTGGCAGGGAAGTGGTCAGCCCACAGTGAAAGTCCCATCCCCACTGTGTTTCCCAGAGCTTCTCCATCACCTAAGCCCGAGCAGCTTAAAGCAGCCACCGTAACTGACCAACAAGTTTGGTCTCGTCTTGGTTTGAAAATGGATGCTGTCCTCCACCAGAGCCCCGGCGGTTACATAGGTGGTTGCGGGGCTGAGCCAAAAGCTGACTCCCAGGGAGAGAGAGCCCCACATCTGTAGTGACGTCACTAGGAAAATATGATGGTGGGGGCCAGCAGGGCTGCCAGAAAGCCTCGTTTTTAACTTACTCCCCACCCTGTAACGTGACAGCCGCAGTGGGTCTTCATGCAGACCGACCATACACCTCTGACCGGAGGTGAGAGGCTGAGGTGGTACCCTGCCCAGTTGCTAGCCCCAAGGGAAGAATTGTCTCTTTGAGCCCGAGTGAGAATGGGAGTCAGTTTTCTCTCCCTGCCCCTCCGTTCAAGAGCAGGGTCCTCTGGGCTGGTGGGGCCCACGTCAGCCGGAGTGTGCCTTGTCCGTGCACTTTGTTCCCCGCGTGCAGGTCTTGTTTCCTCATTTTCTGTGAGCATTTGTGGGTCAGACTAGACAAAAGCTAAATAAAGGTGGTGCCTGCCCAGAACCACGCTGGCTGCATGAAGGTGGTTTGTGGGGTGTGTGTTTTTGTTTTTTTTAAATGTTGTAACTCGTTACTGTGGAGTTGATTCTGACTGATAGTGACCCTATAGGGCAGAGTAGAACTGCTCCATAGGGTTTCCAAGGAGCAGCTGGTGGATTCGAACTGCTGACCTTTTGGTGAGCAGCTGAGCTCTTAATCACCGTGCCACCAGAGCTCCTAACACTTATTTAAAAAAAAAAACTACAGAGGAGAGATTTGGATTCAGAAAAACACAAAGAATCATATACAGAAACAAAATATATTGAACCAAAAAAGGAATAAAAAGACACCATGGGCATTGCAGAAGGGAGGCGGGACCACACAGTGAACATGGGCAAACCACTCATTGCATTTTGATTTGTTTTCTAAACCGAGTCTTGTTTGGGAGCTTGGGCTAGAATTATTGTGATCTGCAGCTTTAAATGTGATTTTCGTAACCAGATTTTTTTTTCCTGACCTCTCACCCTCCCCCTGGCCCGATGACTTTTAACCTAGTACGATTGTTTATCGATTTTTTTGGAATGATGTTTTGAAAGTGACCCGACAAAATCATTAAAGGTCATGGGGACAGGAGTTAGTTTGAACACTTATTTTCGTTCCAGTAGGGTGCAGTCTTTCCAGGCCTTAGCGAGTAAATTGTTCACCTTTGGAAGGCCCATAATTCTTTTCTGCTAAGAAGATTGTGTCTTTGATAATGCCCACGTAATAAGTGGGACCAGGCCCATGGCCCTTTATTCTGAGCAGGGTGACAAAAGTAGTGGAGAGAAGAATACAAACCAGCAAAGCGTGATTCTTAGTTGTGTGTGGATACCTCTTATGTCTCTCTGTTTGCTACTAGCAGTCAATATTTTTCTGTGACCCTCAGACCTAAGAGGGCAGGAATGGAGACAAGGTAAGGTGGCAGGAATGGAGACAAGGTAAGGTGGCCACCATCTCCCACCTCTTAGGCAGCCAGTGTGAGAAATTTTGTTCAGCAATGATGCAGCACTTTGTAAAACCCCCAACTACCTTAGCTTTGTTTATGATCCATTCCTCACAGCCATTCTTGATAAGTCGGGCAGTCTTAACTAATCTTATTCCCAAAATGAGGATATGGTAGAATGAGTTGAGGCTCTTGTTCATTGGGACTGGAGACTTTTGGCCTCCTTGGCCCTGTTGTTTATTTGGTTCATGGGACTTTCTGGAAGAGACACAAACCACAGTCCGCCTTTGGCTGCAGAGGCCGCCTGGGCCTCAAGTTAGGGACCCTCCCTCCAGGAGACCGCCTCCAGGATGACTTGCCTGAAGGATCCTTGCGTTTTCAGATTCCAAGGCTAATGAGGTGGTTAGAAGTTCCAGGCCTGGGTAAATGAATGTCCACAGCTAAACATGTGTTGTCAGATACCGTTCAGTCAGCGCTGGGCTTTCCACACTGGTGATCCAAAGCCCTGGGTGACGTGAACATTGGAGATCCACCTGGAGCCGCATCTCTCGGTGGGTGTTTTAGTGCCAGCACTTACACCAGCTGGGCAGCAGGTCACAGATAAATGTTTGAGGGACTAGACTCTACCACATTTACTATATTAGTAGATTCGTACAGCCAGTTCATCCCTCTCCTTTTACAGAGAAGGAAATTTGTGTGTTTTTTTTTTTTTTTTAAACTGAGTGAAGCTCAAAGAAACATTAGTGTAGAGATCTGACAATTCCACTCCAACCCCACCCTGAATTTTGGCTCAATAAAATTTGAGTTACATTTTAGCAGGTTTTTTATTTTTATTTTTTAAATCAAGGAACTTGAGGTGATCGACTGGGGAGCATTAGAAGGCAGAAATCCCCTTGTCTGGTCCTGTCTGGCTTGGAAACCCTATGGGGCAGTTCTGCTCTGTCCTGTAGGGTCGCTATGTGTCAGAATTGACTCCACGGCAATGGGTTGTTTTGGTTTGGGGTCCTGGCTTGGGCAGAGTTTGTGTCCAGAAGTGCCCCTCCTTCTGCCTCAGGTGTATCAGCTCAGTGGAGCAACCAACACAGCAGGGGCAGAGCCAGGAGGTTGCTGCTAATTGGGATTGGACTGATGAGGAAGAAGACCACTCCTTTCCAGTATCTTATTCTGAAATCACTATGGACTGTTAACTCTTCATAAAGGTCTCACTTTAAAATTCCCCACCAAATAATAAACTTTTTTCTTGAACGTCAGATTAGCAGCTGGAAGCGTAGGCATAGATGTGTGCTGGTCACTTTCTAATTGGACCCAGGTCTCAGGGCTGGAGTTAGGATATGATTGCAGGGTGACTGTGGGTTGGGGGCAGCACCAGCCTCTGGAGGGAGTGGGGCCTCTGACGTGTTATCACTAGGCCCAGATTTGGGTAGGGAAGTGTTGAGCCCACCGATCACAACCCACGTTAGATGCTCAGCTGTGCCTGCCACCTGCCCCTTGTGGACCTCAGAGTAAAGAATGATTCCAGTGAGGTGACCAGTTTTCTGCCTCCTCCTGCCGGACCGGGCCCTAGCCTCTGACCGACACGTTTCTGAACACCTCTCCCCTCCTCCACCCCGTCCCGCCCCCCACCATTTCCAATCACAGGTATCACCGTGAAATTATCACAGGATAAATTGTCCTGGGATTCAGTCTTCTTACTATGTTAATTAATCTCTAGGAAGCGAAAGCAACCCCCCCAAAAAAATTTTTTTTTTTTTTTTTTTGCCACCATTAATTCCAAAACAGGCCAAGCTAGGTGGAGAAGTTAAATTCACCATGAGGTTTGTTAAGCCTTGAATCCCGCGTTGAACTGCTCTGAGCAGGTTTTTCACAAAGCCTTTGTAGGAGAACCATGCAGGCTCGTATTGTTGTTGAAACAGGGTTTTGTGAACGGGCCACAGGACCTAGCCGTTATGTGGGAGAGTTTATTTTTGTTCCACTAAACAGCCAGCCTCAGAAGAACTCAACCTGTTAAGTTGGGGCCTAACTGCACAAGTATGAAAAGTGAGGTAGTAGTGATAGGTACCATATGACAAAGTACCAGATGAATGATCCCACAGCCCTGGAGTTCAGAGAAGCAAACGAGCCCTCTGGATGGGGAGTCAGAAAACCTTAGCAGTGGGGTGGGGTCCCAGCTGGGTTCAGGGGAGAGGGTCAGATGTGGCTAGCCAGAGAACACCAGGGTGGAGCGTCAGCTGTGAGGACAGGTTTGTGCTAAGCTCAGAATTAGGGTTAAGTGAAGGGAGCATCTGGGGCTGGGCACCAGACTGTGGTGTTGGGAAAGGCTCCTGCTAAACTGGTGAGTTCGTGTTTTTGAAGAGGTGATAATGTCATATACATCCTTAACAGTTTACAGAGTAAACACACATTATCATTTAGTTCTCACAGTCTAGCGAAGTGAGCACCTTACTATTACCTCCACGTTGTAGAAGACACAGGCAGCTTTACCAGTGACTTGCCCAAGGCTAGTGTTTCCAGTAAGTAATACACCTGGGACTTCAGCCCGCCTTCCTGTCTCTTGGTCTCCTTCCCACTGGACCCTGCTAAAGAGAAAATGCTCCTTGGAGCGGTGGGTCCCAGCCAGGAAGGAGGCAGTCAGGAATTAATGGAACACAGTGTGTTGTTCCCTGATTAATCTTAATTGGGTAAGAATCACTAATACTCTTCTGGAAGCTCAAAGTTTGATGTGTATGGTGTCTAGGGAGGACATTGGGGACTTACTGTGAAATTAGTTTGGCTGCATATTGTATTATGGAGCCCTCGTGGTGCAGTGGAAGAGCTTGACTGCTAACTAAAAGGTCAGCAGTTCGAATCCACCAGCCTGTCCTTGGAAACCCTATGGGACAGCTTTACTGTGTCCTGTATAGGGTCTCTGAGTCAGAATCGACTCAACGGCAATGGGTATATTGTATTAGAGAAAATTTTCGAATTAGTACTTCCCATCCTACCTTTGTATTAAATTAGAGGCATTTTTGTTTTGTGGTAGCAAAAAATCCATTTTTTAATTAAAAGACAGAAACATAAGCCAGCGCCCATTGCCCTGGCTGCCTGATACCTGCCCTGATACCAGTTAGTGTTTTTTCTGTACTTCCTCTTCACCTGAACAAGAGGGATCAGCAAACATTTTAAAATTCAACTTACATGCTACTGAGTCTTCCACCCGGCAGTGCAGGTGTAGATTGCATTTTACAGCTGGAAGTGAATTTAGTGGCTACTGAGTGGAATCCTTTCATTTTGTAGAAGCAACCAAGATTCCGAGAGAATAAATATGTGGCTGGCGAGGCCTTGCAGCTGGCGTGTGGCAGATCTGGGTCTGGAGTCCATCTCTCCCGACTCTTGGGGTGGGCACACTCAGTCCACCCTGCCTATACTCAACCTTTGGAGAGCTGTCCCTCCAGGTGGCTTCAGGGTTACTTTGGACACCTGTGGAGAGGATCATAGGGAGTGGGGTTTACAGGATGGAACAGTGACCACACCCCCAGGGGCCTCCCAGAACACCCTGCCAGGAGCCTTCCCCATATCTCTCTCCCTTCTGGGTCTCTCTCCTATTCAGGGAGCCAGATCGGTTCAGGAAGCGTTTGTTTTCTCTTTTCCATCTCTGTTGTTGTTGTGAGGCTGTCAAGTCGATTGCTACTCACATGAGTATTTCCATTTCTAGGCTTTGACAAAAAGCCACCATTACGATTGATTATTCTATAGTTTTGCGCATCCTGATACCCCCAGAGTGTAACTGGCCAGGCTCAAGGCTGGGATGGGCCATTGGGGCAGAGAGCATGCAGCTCCCTGGTTCCTCCCCCCACCCCCCGAGTGAATTTGCCCAAGGCCGCCTGCTGATGTCACCTTGAGGACTAAGTTGTGCCTGACCCAAGCTGTGGTATTTTCAGTTGCTTCATGTGCATGCAAAAGCTCGACAATGAATAAGGAAGACTGAAGAATTGACGCCTTTGAATTATGCTGTTAGCAAAGAATATTGAATATACCATGGACTGCCAGAAGAATGAATAAATCTGTCTTGGAAGGAGTACAGCCAGAATGCTCCTTAGAAGCAAGGATGGCGAGACTTCGTCTCACATACTTTGGACATGTTATCAGGAGGGACCAGTCCCTGGAGAAGGATATCTTACTTGGTAAAGTAGAGGGTTGGCAAGAAAGAGGAAAACCGTCCACAAGATGGATTGACACAGTGGCTGGAACAATGGGCTCAAACATAACGATTGTGAAGATGGCGCACGAGCGGGCAGTGTTTCGTTCTGTTGTACATAGGTTCGTTATGAATCAGAACCGACTCGATGGCACCTAATAACAACAACAGCCTGCTTCTCAGAGTAGAACTTGGCCTAGCTGCTCTAAGAAGTAACTAGAATTGTGTTGTTGGGTCCTAGAGGTGGTTATTTGGCCCCAGAATTCCCACTCTTCCTTTGGAATCAGAAAGGATGGGTCTGGAATGAGGCCTGGGATTGAGGTGTGATTGGTGTAGATTTGGGACTGGAAAGGGACCGAAGGGACCGAAGGGACCTTGGGAAGGGGGACAGGAAAAGAGCCTGCAAAACAGGAACACAGACCGCAGTATGGGAGGAGAAGGGAAGCTTGTGGGAATGGTTTAGAGGAGGAGAACGCTAAAATTGGCATTTCCTCAGAGGAGCTGCCTCCCTGCCTGCAGAGCTGCTCTTAATACTGAGTCACATATGAGGCTGGTATTGATCCTTGTCTCCTCATTAATGGCATTTCAAAGTATTCCATCAGAAATGACATACAGGTCAGAAATGCACAAGTTGCTGTGGGAACAGACCTGCGTCACACTAGGAATTTGACGATAATTAATGAAGGCAGGGCTGGGAAAGCTCCTTTCCTTGGCAGAATCAGCTACTCTGAGGCGAGGCTGAAGCGAGTGTTTATTACTGAGAGATGCGCCCCTCCCCCAGTTCCACTGTTTCCTTTTCTCCTTTGTTAGCTCTTTGTCCTTTTGAGAAGGTGAAATTCAGTAACGTAAAAATAGCGCTTGCAATAAGTGAAAATCGTCCCCCAGGTGGGAGCTGAGTCTCTTACTCCTTTTCACGTGGAAAGGCATAGCACTCTTCCTTATCGGGTATTTGGTGAGTATAAAGAGAAGGGAGCCCTGGTGGCACAATGGTTAAGAGCTATGGCTGCTAACCAAAACGTCAGCAGTTCGAATCCACCAGCTGCTCCTTGGAAACCCTACGGGGCAGTTTTACTCTGTTCCAGGTAAGGTCCCTATGAGTCGGAATTGATCCAATGGCAGTGGGTTGGGTTTTTTGGTTAATAAAGAGAAGGAATTTTGGAATCCTAGTCCACAGCATACTAACTAGCTGGACGGATTACTGAATCCCTCTGAGCTCCAGTTTGTCTTCATCTATAAAATGATGATAATAATAGGAATTATTATTATAATTATAATAATACAGGGTTATTGTGAGGATTAAGTGTGAGAATAGATGTAACTCGCCTAACAGAGAGGTTAACATGCAGTCGTTGCTCAAAAAAGGCAGATAAGAATTTTTAGATCTTGAGAGCTGTGCAGTTTATTTTACCAACATGTACTTCTGTGTGTGGCTCTGTGAGATCATTAACGTCTCTTAAAATTAATTTCCTGTGAGTATTGCCTCCTAAACGTGTCCAAGTATTGTGTCTTAAACATTTTAGAAGCCCTCTCTGAAGCAGATGAAACACAAGACTTGGGAGTTAATGTACTTGAGTTTTAGTCTGGAATTTTACTCTCCCTCATGCCGTGCTGCTGGTAGGTAAGTCATCGAACCTCAGCACGTCTTCTTTATCCTGTTAGTTTGAAAGGCATTAATATTCCACTGACGATGAGTGAGATCCAGTTGAGATGATACATGGGAGTGTCTTGGTGGCCTGAGGTCCTTCCCCTCTCTGCTCGCTTTTCTGTTTTGTATCTTGAAAGATTGACTCAAGATACAACCTCATCCTGTAGATAGAGACCTGCCTCATTAACATCATAGAGGTTAGGATTTACAACACATAGGATAATCACAACAGATGACAAAATAGTGGACAACCACACAATAGTGGGAATCATGGCCTAGCCAAGTTGACACACATTTTGGGGGGAGACAGTTCAGTCCATAACAGGAAACATAATGATGTCCGGCAGTGTGGCTGACTTTAGGAGGATGCTGGGTGTACCTTTGAAAGCAGGAAGGCCAGTGTCAAACTATGTTGACAGAATCAGAATTCTAGAATTTTAGATTCAGCCCATCCCTTTGAATTTTATCTCTAACCTTCTTTTCCCTACCTCATTGATTGCATGATTTTGGTATATTATCACCTGGCATAACATAAATAACAAACCCTCGCATTTCCCACATATCCAGATTGAATTTAGTTTTGAAGTTTCTGAAGAGAAAAGGCCTTTTTAATTTTAAAAAATTTCATTTATGTATGTATTTATTTGTTTTGGAGTAAGGAAAGTTATAATAGTATGAAAAGCTTGATGTTTAGACAATTTCTTTTTTTCCATTTTTTGAAAAGAGAATTTGCCGCTTGTGTGTAAGACATCTGCTTGTAGTCTTATTTCCTCAGAGTCAAAGCACATTCTTCCCTTTTTGGCTGCCCTTTTTGTAGGCAAAAACGAAGTCAGGAATAAAACAACACTCTGAGACAGGACAGACTTAAAATGGCCCCTTGTCACCCAAGTTTTCTTCCCTTTAGATGTTTTCCACCTAGCAAATAACTAAGGATCTTAACTACAGAGGGAAATGGGGGAATTGACAAGATGTTAACAGAAGAATGACCTCGGGTCTTAATTGAGTGTGTCTAGGTGGCTCCACATGTGGCCGCCTGGCCTCGTGAGACTGCCTCTTGGCGCACACTGAGCCCCGCCTGTCCACGGACGTTCACTACATGTGTGCCTTGCGCGCAGAACTGAACTGGAGGCCACCGAGAACAGAGCAGAAGTATAAATAAAGCATGCTCCCTGCTCTCAAGAAGCCAACGGTCTCCTTGGAAGTAATGAGAACGATGCATGAAGCAGCAGCAGAAATGCAGGACAGGATGTGATTAGGTCCTCAGCTGTGTGACGTTTAGAGAACATACCGTGTAGAGCTAGGGGAAATGGGGAACTGGAATGGTTGTGCATGTCGCCTAGAAGGAGGGACGCACCTTGACCTGAGCCTGGAGAGGGGTGTGTGTGGTGAAGGAAGGAGCAGAGGTCATTGCTGGAGCGGGGACAGCAGCCAGCGAGCTGAGTGCGTCCCTCAGACAAGCGGGGTGTACACATGGTGGTATCTTTGAGACGGCAAGATCAGCCCGAGAGAGAGTGTGGGAGCCGGGAGCCGGTGGTGGAGGGCATCAGTTTGCTTTTGACAAAGTGGGAAAATAGAGACCCACTGAAGATTCTGTGTATTTGTATTTCTTTATAGATATCTTTTGCT
>NW_004443941.1:7498318-7500391 GCF_000243295.1 Trichechus manatus latirostris | reverse complement strand
TGTTAGAGAGCGTGGTCCTTGGAGAGAATGAAGGCACCTCTTTCTAGCGTTTTCATTTGGGTGAGAGAGTGCCGCGCTCATGGGCATGCGGAGTTCTGGACTGTCTCTGTCCGATTGGCTGATCTGTTTCCACCTTCTGCTCTCCCGTTTCTAGCCGAAACCCACCAAGGGACGGATGCGCATCCACTGTCTGGAGAACGTGGACAAGGCCCTTCAGTTCCTGAAGGAGCAGAGAGTCCACCTGGAGAACATGGGGTCCCACGACATCGTGGACGGGAACCACCGGCTGACCCTCGGCCTCATCTGGACCATCATCCTGCGCTTCCAGGTGAGGAATTTGGCCGAGGGGTGCTGACGATGCTCAGAGCTTAGGCAGACCTTCCAGGTGTGAGCATCCCCGGGAAGCTGGCCTTCCCACTCCAGTGGGACCAGAAGGACCATCTCAGAGTCAGGTGTGCAGAGCGGTGTGTCACCTGCAGCCTTTGGGACTGAGCACTGCCCTGTAGACACATGGCAGCTACAGGATCTGCCACAGTTTTACAAGCCCCTGGCAGTTTTGGCGCCGGAGCCCTGGTGGCATAGTAGTTAAGAGCTCAGGCTGCTATCCAAAAGGTCAGCAGTTCAAATCCACCTGCTGCTCGTTGGAAACCCTTTGGGGCAGTTCTCTGTCCTGTATGGTCGCTATGAGTTGGAATCGACTCGACGGCAATGATTTGGTTTTGGGGTTTTGGCAGTCTTGGCTGTGGGGTCAGATACGACTCAGCTGTATGGGGGTCTCCAGGCTGCATCCCCCTGGTGGCTACTCTAGACATCTGGTCTCTCCCACTGGGCTTTCAGGAGCAGAGGTGGAAGGACGTGGCTGGGGCTGTGTTACTCGTGCCGTCTGAACTTCACCAGTCCGTTCCATGTATTAGAGGATATTTTTAGGAGAGGCCATTGGGGTCATGGCATGTGTGGGGTCTCCAGTCTCACCTCATTGTCCTTTGGATGTGGGGAAGCACTTCTCCGGGAGAAAGTGCAGAAGCCTCGTGCTTGTCTGAGGCGATGACGGTTTTATGGGTTGGTTGTACTTCAGGAGAAAGGTTCTAAGGTTACAGAAGCATCTGAAGCCGGAAGGTACCCTCAAGGTCCTTTTGTCCCGTTTCTTCACTTTACAGAGAAAGGAAGGATGTAGAGAAGTTAGAAGGCTCACCTGCGATTCCACAGCCTGTTAGGGCTGGGGTGGGTGCTTCTGACCCCTGAGAGCCGGTGCTCAGGACTCCCAGGATTTCAGGGCTGTGAAGCCCCTCCCGTGGGGTTCCTGGCGCTCTCTTTAGGTACATGCTTCGTGCACCCTGTGCTTATTGGTTAAAATTGGAAATGCTGGAAGGACTTTTTACCACCATGTCAGGTTACTGTGCAGACTTATGTCCTCCCAGTCCCGCCTCCTCCCTACCTTTCCTTCCTGCTCCGCCTCTTTGAGAAAGACCTGATGCGTTTTTCTAGGTAAATGAGAGTCTCACGTGAAAAGGGGAAAACGAACGCAAATGGTGACTCTCTTTGTTTTCTTATTAAAACTGAAATTGGCCTCAGCCCAACCTCCTCTCCCTCTCATGTCCCTTAGGATCACGTTTGCGTTTACGGTGTTCTGGGGGCGTGTGAGGGAGGGGGAGCGGAGTGCGCTAACACACTTGGGTGGGTCCCAAGCCTGGCCGATCATTTGACTCCTTAGAAAAGCTTTTTAATAATCCAGATGCCCAGATCCCTGCCCACCGGCTCTTAATTCAGTAGACCTGAGGAGGGAACCGCGTTGATGATGATGTCATTAATGGAGCTAATTACCATAGTTGGTGGCTTTTTTTTGTGCAAACAAAAACTGTCATGCAGCTATTTTCATTTGGTCCCTAAATGATTTGAAAGTGGAGCACATACCTTTAAATTCACTAGTTATTAGTGTGATGTGGTCTTGTGCCTACGTGAGATGAAATGAGCAGGATGCCCCTCGAGCTCCACCCCAGTATTGTGGAGCTAAAGGTTCTGTCTCTATTATTGCCTTTGGTCTGTAGTAATCAGAGCGTGGAAGGCATTCTGATC
>NW_004443941.1:7490906-7496502 GCF_000243295.1 Trichechus manatus latirostris | reverse complement strand
TTTTGGAGGCAGAAATGACCCCTTATAGGTGCTGAGAAGTCACGCAGGTGACTGGTCTTCGCTTCAGCATTGTCTGTGTGCAAAGCAGAAAGCCTGGTTCTGGTCGGTGTTTCCAGGAGTTGACCACTGGCTTCGGAAGACGGTTTTCCTTGACGCTCAGAGCTGATCGTCTTCAGGGCTGGGCTTTGATCTAAAGCTTACTTTCTCTGTATATGCAGACTTGCTCTTCTGTGGCTGTTGTTATTTCGTCTGATATTTCTTGTAAATCTTAGATCCAGGATATCAGCGTGGAAACTGAAGACAACAAAGAGAAGAAGTCTGCCAAGGATGCATTGCTGCTGTGGTGCCAGATGAAGACAGCTGGGTGAGTGTGGGCTGAAAGGTTACCAGGGGCTGCTGCTTCCAGGACTAGGTTCCACTGAAGTCATCACTTATAAGGTGTTGACAACAGTCTCTCCCACTGGCTTCCATTGAGAAGTCTCGTTAACACGTGAGCAGTTGATACGTTGACCTTTTAGCTAGCTTTCAAAATGGAAGGCGTTCTGATTTATGTGCTGGACCTGACATATCTCCCCCATCACCTTCCTTCTCTTTACTAGGGAAGCTCCAGAGAGCAGTATATTTTGAATTTAAAACTCTGGAAGCATTTTTAGGAATCAAATCCATGATACATTCGTGTGTGTGTGTGTGTGTGTGTGTGTGTGTTTTAAAAAAAAACAAAACAAAACAAGGGTTTTCGCTTCCCTTTAATTTCTCCTGACCTACGGAAGCTTTGCTCAGTAAACTTAAGAGTAATCTTTATATATTATCTGTCCAAGTTTACCTTCCCTTTATTCTTAAAGTGAAATTTTAGTGAAGATAGTTTTACAGAACTGCATGTTTTTTGTTGCTCACTGAAATTATCGAGGTTCAACTGATTCCGACTCATAGCAACCCTATAGGACAGAGTAGAACTGCCCCTTAAGGTTTCCAAAACGTTTAAAGGCCTCATCACATCAATTTAGGGTCATGCAGCCCCTAAGTGTTTATTAAGAGCTTGTTTTGTACCAGGCTACTTTGGACTTCTTATCACAAGGACATCATGCTTGGTAAGGTAGAGGGTCAGCGAAAAAGAGCAAGACCCTCAATGAGATGGATTGACTCTGGCAGCAACTGTGGGCTCAAGCATAACAACAATCATAAGGATGGTGCAGGACTGGGCAGTGTTTCGTTCTGTTGTGCATAGTGTTGCTATGAGTTGGAACCAACTTGATGGCACCTCACAACAACAACAATTAGAGTGTTACTGTCAACACTACTGTGAGTACAGGTGTGGCTGTAATGTACACGATCAGTGTGGTTTGAGGTGATGTCAGAGCAGCATTCTGGTTGTTGGAAACCGTAAAGAACTTACAGTGTAATAAGGAGGTCAAGTCAGGTATGAACCTTTAATTAACTACAACATAAAATTACTAATAATCAATATGGTGTAGAATAACTGATTTAAGGGTAAGTTTTCGGCACAGGCAAATTTTCCAGGGAGGTAGCTGCTTTACAAAACTTTATCAAATTAAGCGGCATGAGGAAAAAGAAAGCTGAGTGTCACATAGACAGGTAAGCCCAGCATCGTCCTGTTCTGAAGTAGCATGTGAATTCGGATCTCGGTGATTGCAGGGTCCTGATATGTTTGCTGGCAAAGTAGGGAAGTGGAAGCCCATAGGCCTCAGAGCTTTCTGCGTGCTGGTCCCTTTTTCCTAAGTGAGGGTTGCGTTTTAATTCTGGGACACAGTTTACACCTTTCATCGGATTGAATTACCAAGTGAGAAAAGCCACGTAGCTGTGAATTGTATTTTAATTTTATAGCAAGCTGAAGTTGAGTGATGTTTGCTCTGATTTGATTGTCCTTATGAATATTAAATGCCTTAGATTTTAGAATGCTTAAAAACTTCCTCACACTGCATTTAACAAAAGCATAAACCTACAGCAACCTGTGTTTGGTAATTCTGCTGCTTTTCTCTTGTCCTTTGTCCTTGGCAGGTACCCCAATGTCAACATTCACAATTTCACCACTAGCTGGCGGGACGGCATGGCCTTCAACGCCCTGATACACAAACACCGGTAAGTCCTTAGGAAATGTGCTGAAAGCTTTGGGGGAGAATGTTGCCATTTCTCTGTAGCAGATTTGGGTGACCTTCGATCCTCAGATCCATTGCCTTCGATGTTGCGCCACCGTGGAAATTCCTGCATTCCACCTGAGAGAAATTCGGGAGAATATGTCAGTCTCCCAAACAAAATAGCAAGGTCACTCGTTTTCTCCCATTCTGTTAAAAAGCTTTGATAGTGTTTGTCTTAGGCTGGGTTCTCTAGAGAAGCAAAACCAGTAAAGCGTATAAATACATATAGAAAGAGATTTATATCAAAGAAATAGCTCATGCAGTTGTAGAGGCTGGAACGTCCCAAGTCTGTGGATTAGGATAGAGGCTTCTCCCAATTCACGTAGCCACAAGGGCTGGCGAACCCAAGATTGGCAGGTAGGAAAGCAGGACTCTGCTCACAGGCTGTGAAGATCGACAGATCCCAAGATCAGCAGATAATCTGATAGCTCAAGTCCCAAGAACTGGAGGTCAGACGAACAGGAGGCAGCTGCTGGATCCAGAGCAAGCAAAAAGCCAGAATGTCTGCTTATGTTCGGATGCATGCCGTACCCCCAGGGAAATTCCCTTGCAACTGATTGGCTACTCACAGCAGATCCCATGATGGGAGTGATTACATATAAACACTGAGAATCATGGCCCAGCCGAGTTGACACACACTCTTAGTCATCCCAGTGTTTATTCAAAATCATGTTTTGTTATTTGATGATTAAATAATATGCCAGCGGTGTACTCCTCTAGATGGTGATTCTAATATTTTTTGGAGTAGTGATCCTGTTGTGCTGGTCTCATGATGGGTTTTCAAGCCATGATTTCTGTTGTGTTCTGCCGTTCTTCGTAGGCCTGACCTGATAGATTTTGACAAACTGAAGAAATCCAATGCACACTACAATCTGCAGAACGCCTTTAACCTGGCGGAGCAGCACCTCGGCCTCACTAAACTCCTGGACCCCGAAGGTAAGGATTCAAGGGATACGAGGTGGAATTTTTAGCATCCCCAGTGTCAAGTGGTTAATATGAAATCTGTTTGTATCGGTTTGTTTTTATTTGTACAGCCTGCTTTGGGAGACATCAAAGGAGAAGCGGAGCTCAGATTGGGTTGTTGGAATTGACATAAGGATTTGTGGGAAGGCTGATGTTCAAATAGGCTCGAAAGATGGGTGGGTTTTAAACAGACTTTCCAAAGGAGAGGGGGTGCTAGGCAGAGGGACTTGTCTGAGCAAAGGTGTGGAACCAGGAAAGACGTGTTTGTTGACAGACGTTCAGCCAGAGTTGGCGAGCAACGTGGTTTGGAATGGGTGGAGCTAGAGACAGGGGCCTTGTTAGGAGGCTTTTTGGTGTTGGCTTCTGAGCAAGAAAAAGAGCCTTGAGGAAGCACAGTGTATTCAGGAAAGGGGAGAATGCAGGTGGTGGAAGGAATAAGAGAACGCACAGCCCTTCCCAAGGCTGGCCGCTTGGAAGCACAGCATTCATCTTTGTGTGTGAAACCAATCCCTCTCTCTGCTCTGTGGGTCCCCACAGCAGGACCCCAAAGACTGACTGCAATGACGTGGAGCTGGCCTGTGTGGGGCAGTCCCCCAGCTGTAGCTCCCTGGCCTTAACACAGTCCTAATTCTTGGCTTTTTAGCATGAGCTGTCATAGGAACTTTTTCTAATTTGGATAAACATTTACAATATAAGAGAATTCCCCCCCACCCCACCCCCCATAGTACTGGAATTTTATAGATTCTAGGAGCTGTGAGCAAATATTAGAGAGAAAACAGTGCATGTGAGCGCAAGTTCAGAGTTCTTTGATGTAAATATAGAACAGGAAGTTTAACTCCCCAAGGGTGGTTAGAGGTCAGGAGGCTGCCAAGCAGACTTCTTGCTTATTTTCCAGCGCGTGAGATTCACTGATATGCTCGCTGCAGGAAACAGAGATATAATTATCTTTGTGCTAGCCCATCAAATGATTTCTGAGTAGAAATAGAATGCTAAAATTCCTCGGGCTGTGATAAATCTCGTACATAACCCCCATCTCACCATGGGAAGGAGTTCTTCCTTAGCCCCTAACTTTTTGTGCTTCAGTAAAGAACCTTTTCTTCCAGTCACGCCATCGTGACGTATTTTTAAAATACTTACTCGGTAGTTAATTTTTCTAATCATCACCCAGTATGGAAAGGGGATTAGTGTTCCTCAGATCATAAGACAAGGACTTTAAAAAGGCAGCCGATGCCACTTACCCTGAGGGTTTGATCTTGCTTATTAGTTGCTCTTAGTTCCAGTGCTCCAAGGAGCATCAGTTAAAATACACTCATAGACAAGTTTTTAAAAAAAAAAAATTTTTTTTTTGCCTTCTTTTTCCTTCTCTGGCAGCTCGATATTTTGTGTTTATGAAGTTGCATACAAGACTGGCATCTTTGCTGGCCTTCCTCCAGCTCCCTCACCTTTGGGGACACTTTGACGGGTTGAGCAGACATGAGAGTTGACCTCAGAGGCCTGGGGCAGGAGCAGTAGCTAAGATTCTGGTCCCTACTGCTCCTGGCTGCCTGATGAGACCGGGCAGGGATGTCTCAGCCCTCTGCCCTGGTGTTCTCATCTTTAAAATAAGAGAAACAGTCCTGCCCCACACAGGGTCGTCAGGAGGATAGAAATGAAGGCGTATGTGTGAACGCATATTGAAAACTATCTCTACCAAGAGCTCTCCTGTATGATCCCTCCTCATCCTAGCCTGAGTTGGGTACTTCACTCAGTATCTCCTTACCTCAAAGACTTGCCATTTTTACTTGCTTTTCTCCTCACCAAATATTTACAGGTAGTCCCCGACTTACAATGGGGGGTTCCCTTCTGACAACTCAACTGTAAGTCGGTTCTGACAAAATCCAATACCTCTTTTCTTTTCTTTTTTTAGTTTTCATTATTAATACCTTTTGTTATCAGTATCATTATAAATCCAATCTTTATTTATCTTTGGCAGTTGGAAACATTACATATAAACTGAAGAGATATATTTTAATACATCGCATATATTAAAAAATACGCAAATCGTAAAAATTTACTCCACCGATGAGTTGGACGACGTAAGCATTTTGTCAGTTGTGGTAATATCTCCCCTTTCAGAAGGTTTGGGGTCATCTGGATTATCCCCTGGGAGTGGACCTGGCATTTCTAGTCAGAAAGTTAGTGAGAGTTTTCTCTGCAGTCCTTTCGTTTGTTTATTTTTCCCCTCTGTATATTTTGCAGCAACGTCTCACTACTTCCCGAATCTGCCTGTCAAAGCCATCAGCATTCGGGTTCATGTTTTCAAGCAACAGAATCCCCTGATTTAGTTTAGAAAACTGAATCTATACAGCAGCGTTTCAGACAGTTAATCATTAAAATTGAACATCTGAGAATGATAACATCAGCAAATTACACACTACAACATTGTATGCAGTACATATTACTAACGGTAAGATGTGCTGCCCCCCCCCCCAAAAAAAAAA
>NW_004443941.1:7461104-7489529 GCF_000243295.1 Trichechus manatus latirostris | reverse complement strand
CTTCTTAGGATTGTGTAATGCACTGATGACAGAAATCTCTAGTACAAAAAATGGAGACACTGGACTATCCAGTATTGTTGAACAGCCTCGTGGGCTGTTCCTGCGCCTGGGTGGCGGCACTATGAGCCTTGTGCTCAACGAGTCTTCTCTGTGTTACAGATATCAGTGTGGACCACCCTGATGAGAAGTCCATCATCACCTATGTGGTGACTTACTACCACTACTTCTCTAAGATGAAGGCCTTAGCTGTTGAAGGGAAACGAATTGGGAAGGTGAGCTGACACCAGTTTCCTAAGTTGTGAGTTGTAACTGAGGTTCATGTCTTCAGGTACTGTCACCCAGCACCTTGTTCTCCCACATACTCATACATTTCACCAGTTGAAACTCATGGCAGACCCTCCAGGGGGCAGGGAACGAGGCATTGAGGAGATAGTACCTGTGGGATTCCAGGAGCCTCTTCATCCCAGAGGGTAGCAGGAGGTAGGAGTAGTGGCTGAAATGTTCAGATAGGGACCTAGAAACACAGCAACACACCTCTCCTCCTCAAGCTTACCAGAAAGTTGGGTGTTGAAAATCGTTGATTTGGCAGGTGTCATGGGCATGAAGTCCTCCTAACTATGGTAGAAGAGGGCTTCTTATCTATCATGCTTTAAATTTCTAGTTTGGCTGATGTTCACCTGCTGTAGTTTTTGAAACACTAGATCTGGTGAAGTTGTCCTCTCAGTGGGATGGAATGGAAATTCCTGGGCATTCCTGGGACAGGACCAAGCAAAGCAGGGCCCTTCTTATTCCTCTGGGCATTCTGGAGGTTAGGCAGTAGGAGTTGTCCAGAATCTTCAACCCTTCACCTAGGGCTTGGGAGGTTACAGAACCAGCGACGGTTGAGCTAAGCTGTCATTGCTCACAAGTGGTAGCCACAGCCTTGAATGCCTATTAGCAGATAGTTCCTTGAGTTGAAACGCTTGTGCTGAAGGAGCACAGAAGCGTCTGCAAGCCAGCCATGAAGTGTGTGTGTGCTCATGGAGAGTGTAATCGTGTTTCTCTTAAATTGGCAACCCGCCTTTCGCTTTTCTGTTTTTCTGACCTCCGTTTACAGGTGCTTGACAACGCAATTGAAACAGAAAAAATGATTGAGAAGTACGAATCACTTGCCTCTGACCTTCTGGAGTGGATTGAACAAACCATCATTATTTTGAACAATCGCAAATTTGCCAATTCACTGGTCGGGGTTCAGCAGCAGCTGCAGGCGTTCAACACCTACCGCACGGTGGAGAAGCCGCCCAAGTAAGATGCAGTTTGGGACGCGTTACATTAAGACGGCAGGAGAGGTCATGACAGCCACCCGCTGTCTGACTTCCGTGGTCTCATCTTTTAGCTGAGTGCCCCTCACCAGGGACCCTTCTTATCCTTGCTTGTCGGTCCTATATTTCTGAAATGTATTACAAATCATGCCCCATTTCATCTGAGCCTTTTCCAGTAGAAATACGCTGCTAATGTACAGGATCCATGAGAATCCTGGTGAATGATACAGGCCCCTTATCCCATATCCAAAACCCTTGTTTCCAGTGTGTTTCAGAATTCCGGTTTTCTGGATTTAAGAAAGGTGGTTGTTGCTGGTGCCACTGAGTCGATTCTAACTCATAGCGACCCTATATATAGGACAAAGTGGAACTGCCCCATAGGGTTTTCTAGACCGTAATCCTTATGGGAGCAGATTGCTGGGTCTTTCTTCCGCAGAGCTGCTAGGTGGGTTCAAACCACCATCCTTTCGTTTAGCAGCCAAGTGCTTAACTGGTGTGCCACCAGGGCTCCTTTTTAGAAGGGTAGTGCGGTGCAGATGTTGTATATTTTAACACTCTCAGTGGATCTGAGGCAGTGATCTATAGTCAAGCCCTTTAACATATCTGTAGCAAAATATGTAAATATTCACACTTTGTGCAATAAAGACAATAGTTTCATATCAGTTCAGATCAGGCTTCGCAGCCAAATAAATGAGTTGCCAAAAAAGTTTGATTTAAGATCTTTTTTAAATTAAGAATAATCGAGAAAGGATTATGGCCTGTTATTTCTTGCTTAACACAGCCCACAGTCGGCAAAGTCTTCCCTCCTCTTTCTGAAAACTCTATTTAGTTGTGAATTCCTTGGTGAGGTCTCTGAGGCCCACTGGAAGTTATATTAGGTGGACATTTGAAATAACCTTTGTTGAATGCATTCAGCCATGCTCTGAAATAAGTCCATTGTCCAGGACTTATGGTTTAAACCCTTCTCACCGCCCAGTATAAATCTGAGCAACAACAAATAAATAACTACCAAAAAAAAAAAAAAACCCACGTTTAGCATAGTTTAGGTTTATAATGGCCAGTAACTAACCCACCGCTGTGCCTCTCACATGCATTTCACACAAATCAGAGATGAATGGCTTTTAAAACTGCATGACTGGGTGAAATATTTTTCTTTCTTCTTTTTTCTTCAGAAACGAATGAATTTTTCCCCTTGCAGGAACAAAAACTAGTAAACAGTGTTTATGGCTGTTTTTCTGTGTGTTTAGGTTTACTGAGAAGGGGAACCTGGAGGTGCTGCTCTTCACCATTCAGAGCAAGATGAGGGCCAACAATCAGAAGGTCTACATGCCACGGGACGGGAAACTCATCTCTGACATTAACAAGGTACAGCTGGCTCCGTGCTTTGTTTCTGGCCCTGACCTGTTGTCAGCTTCAAGCTCTGTCACTGGGTCTTGATTGCTGAGAGTGCAGGAGACTCAAAGGGTGCGTCCCTGCTTGTTCAAGTGATAAGCTGGCAGCTGTTGCTCAGACATTGCAGAGATTCAAGTGAATGCTTGCGGTCGATACCTGAAATTGGGCAGTCTGTTGGAGCCTGTTGGTGAAGTGATTAAGAGCTCGGCTGCTAACCAAAAGGTCAGCAGTTCGAATCCACCAGCTGCTCCTTGGAAACCCTATGGGGCAGTTCTACTCTGTCCTGTAGGGTTGCTAGGAGTTGGAATTGACTCAGTGGCAGTGGGTTTGGTTTTTGTTTTTTCGTGTTGGGGGTCTTGGGGCAATGCTAGATTTCGTCCAACTGTCCTTGTCTTGGACCGTTTACTTTGTTGTTATTCGTATATACTCAGTGTACCTCTGATCTGTCGGAGGCAGTGGACTCGAAACCTTACTTTATGTGTTTGGATTCTCTAGAGGTTGTGGGGCTTGGGGTTTTGGCTCCTTCTGTCAGAGATGCTGTCAGTTACACAGTTCCTGTTGCGGCGTCTGCTGTATCTGCGGTTATAGAATTGCACAGTGAGCATTGTTTTCCACCAGAAATTTGAAAAGTCTGGAACATGAGGGTTGTTGTACATTCGTAGATTCTTTTGCATGTGATGTTTTAATTTTTTTTTTTTTTTTTTAAATGGGAAGTAAGATATATTTTCTAGGAGTGAGTTTTGTATGTTGGTCAGGATGTTGAAAAACATGCCCGGATATGTGAATTTAGAACGAGTGGCCCAGGGTGGGATGAATGGGAGATTTGTAATCTGATTTCTTTCTAAGAAAAAGTCGTTTATCTTTTTTTATATGATCAGGGCCGTTTGAGGTAATGACTTTATTTCCTTTCAGAGTTAAAGCAAGAGATTTATAATTTTGTTGTAATGCTCCAGGGATCACACTCTGACACTGTTTTGTTTTACAAATCCAACATGGGATCTTTAGATTTAGATAAGGCAGAACGTTCCCATGGGATTGCACTTAGTGAAAAATAAATGTATTTCTTTTCCTCAAGACTAAATTTAGAGTCAGTGAAGGTGGGAACGGATCTCCCTTTTATGTTCTTCGATCTTTTTGAGACATGCTGGCTGTCGAGTGCAGCCAAAGCAGGTTCCTTGAGCGTCTCTTTCTCTTCTCCAGGCCTGGGAGAGACTGGAAAAGGCGGAACACGAGCGAGAATTGGCCCTGCGGAACGAGCTTATCCGACAGGAGAAACTGGAACAGCTCGCTCGGAGATTTGACCGCAAGGCAGCTATGAGGGAGACCTGGCTGAGCGAAAACCAGCGCCTGGTGTCTCAGGTTCTGCTCTGGACATCACTAGAGAAACTTCCTGGGGTGACCTAGAAGCGTAGACCTTGCCCGGGGACCCAGGCTGCAGGACTCCCGCTAATTCCAGGCAGTTCAGGAACTCTGAGTTCATCAGCATCCAGTATTCCAGAGTCACTTAGAGACGGAAATGTCCAGTCATCTTTTTCTCTTTTAATTGTGTTTTAGGGGAACATGTACAGCGCAAATTAGCTTCTCATTCAAAGACTTATACACAGATTGTTTTGTGACATTAACTGCAGTCCCCGACGTGTGTCTGACATTAACTGCAGTCCCCGACGTGTGTCTGACATTAATTGCAGTCCCCGACGTGTGTCAGCGCTCTCCCCCTTTCCTTTTAATCCAGGTTTCTTGTCCCTTCCTAACTTTGGCTTTTGCTTTTGGGCTGGTGCTGCCCGTTTGGTCTCGTGTACTTGACTGAACTAAGAAGCACGTTCCTCAGTCCCTCACGTGTGTTATTCGTTTTATAGGCCTGTCTCACCTTTGGCTGAAAGGTGGCCTTCGGGAGTGGCTTCAGTTCTGAGTTAGCAGGGTGTCCAAGGGCCATAGCCTCGGGGGTTCCTCCAGTCCCGTCAGGTCATCTCGCCCACCTAGGAGGGTGTTTATAGTCTCCACTCTGCTTTACCTTCCACTTATCTAACTTTTTACGGATTTGGAAGCAGCTCCAGCATTGTTTGCCTAGAACCTATGAGTGTGTGTGAATCAGTCACACTTAGAAATAAGTGTGTAGAATTTCACTCTTTCTGTCAGCCTTTGATCACCTAACACTGAGCCAGTTAGACTGGTTGGAAAATAAATAGAAGCGGCTTTGATGTCTACCCCACTTGACATAAACGATCACCTGCAGTCTCTCAAGTCAGGTGCTGGATATGAGTTGGACCCCTCTGCAAAAGGAGAGGGTACTGATTTGCTTTTGGGAGGGATCTGAGCTCAGGCGTGAAATCTTCAGAGCCCTAGGGAAGGCAGAGACCAGTGAGGGGCAGGAGGAGGGGGACCCGAGGGCCGGTGTTCAGCTGTAGGACTACACATTAAGGTACGCTGAGGATCCCACCTCTGTCTTTTGTTTCTTTGCTGCAGTTAGATGATCTTCTTTATTTTCCGTTCCTTTTCCCTCCATTTCTCTGCAGGACAACTTTGGATTTGACCTTCCCGCCGTCGAGGCCGCCACGAAAAAGCACGAGGCCATTGAGACGGACATCGCCGCGTACGAGGAGCGCGTGCAGGCTGTGGTGGCCGTGGCCCGGGAGCTCGAGGCGGAGAACTACCACGATATCAAGCGTATCACGGCGAGGAAGGACAATGTCATCCGGCTCTGGGAGTACCTGCTGGAACTGCTCCGGGCCCGGCGGCAGCGTCTGGAGATGAACCTGGGGCTGCAGAAGATTTTCCAGGAAATGCTCTACATTATGGACTGGATGGACGAGATGAAGGTAAAAGTCGACTGAATGGAAAGGAGACCAGAGCTGAGCCGATCTAGCCTCTCTGCTGGGATCCATCCGCCAACCCCGCTATAGACTGTCAAGTCTCTCTTGTCTTAGCTACCCACCCTGTGAAGCCAGAGAGGGGCTACGTGCCCATGGGAAGACAGTTAGCTCACAAGTTAAATGTCACATGACACTGTGACGAAAACCAGTTCAGTAGCTGGAGGCTTGGGACCGTGATTTACATCTAATTTAGATACATTCTTCTATAGGGAATCAGAGCCCTGGTGGCATGGTGGTTAAGAGCTCGGCTGCTAACCAAAAAGTCAGCGGTTTGAATCCACCAGCCGCTCCTTGGAAACCCTAGGGGGCTGTTCTATTCTGTCCTGTAGGGTCGCTATGAGTTGGAATCAATTCAGCGGCAATGGGTTTGGTTTTTCGGTTTGGTTATAGGCAGTCAGTTGAGTTGTGGTTTTGTTTTTAATCCTTTGGAGTTGGACTGACTTCTTGTCTCGTCCATCTTTCTCTGTGTGAGTGGTCCTATTCTGGGGAGGGGGCACAGGTCAGAGAACAGTCGGCAGTGTGGACAGGCAGCAGGTCTAGAGCCAGGCGCCCAGCATTCAAACTGTGGGTGCCTGAGTCGCCTGATCTGTTTAAGTGGGGATTGTATTTCCATCTCCCTCATCCCGTTACTGTGAGGATTGAGCGAGATAATGTACGCACAGATCCTGGGGCAGGGCATGTTGGTAATGGCCGCTAATGCCGCCTATGCCTCCCCATCCACGACTGGCAGGTCTGAGCGTAGAGTCCCCAGCTCTCCCTCCACCTGGGAAGAGCCCTGCTGTCATGCCAGAGCCCCATGCCTGTCATGTCCTCTGGTGCAGGCCAGGGAAAGATATCCGCGTTGAGTCCTTCACCTGGAATCCGCTTAGCTTTGTAGATAGACCAGAACAGGGCCTTTACCAGACTGCAGCGAGGCCTCCTTCCTCCCGGTACACTCGGTGCCCAAGACTGACCTTATGCAAAGGATAGCCTTCCCAGGGTACAAGCCTCGGCTTTCAGTTGCCCCTTGAACTGTTCCTGGCACAGGGGCAAGGTCACCTGATGATGTCAGCTTTCCCTCCTGTTGTCCCAGATTTACAGTGTCCTTAGGTATAGTCTGTCTCAGCCTCTTAAAATAGACAGGCCCGTAAAATGCAGCAGAGAGGTGCTTGGTGTTCTAGAAATCATGGTGTATGTTATAACTGAGGCCAGGCAGAGGCTTCATCTCTGACGGGAAAGTGAAGTAGAAGTTCCATCTAGAGAGGGCGAGGCCCCCAAATTTGGCTGGCTGGTGGAAGAAACAGAAGAACCATCAGTGGGTTCGGACTCAAACCCCAGAGTTTGCTTGGTGTCTGCTAAGCATGCCAGCCACCTTATTTGGTTGAAGATACGGTTTATAAGCTTTTTAACCACACTCTTCTCCCGTTCATTCTATGCCTGTGTTGTTGAGGTACACCAGTAAACTCTTTAACCAAGGAAAGCATTCATGTTGAGGAGTCAGTGACTTCCTTGTGATTTCTTTTCATATTCAAGGTGAAACAAACTCTATTACCTTTGTCTCATTTTCTTGAATAGTTGCTGCTGCAGCATTTTTTTCTTGGAGCCTCTTTACATATTGGAATCTGTCATACCAGGCTCCCCCATCGCCCTGCCCTTTTTTCTGTTGTATACTTTGTAACATAGATTTGACGTGCTTACTCTATGGGTTGCCAGTTGCCATCGAGTCGGCTCCAACTCATGGGGACCCCGTGTGTCAGACTAGAGCTCTGCTCCATAGGGTTTTCAGTGGCTGGTTTTTTGGAAGTAGATCACCAGGACTTTATTGCAAGGCACCTCTGGGTGGACTCAGACCTCCAGCCTTTTGGTTGGCAGCCAAGCACATGCGCCGTGTGCACCACCCAAGAACTCGGAACTCCAAAGTAGACGATCCTTGGTTGAACTTGGCCTCTCCTGATGCCGTTTTCCTGTCTGTCCTACTCTGTTTGCTCATCATTCTCTTTCCCTGAAGGTGTAGGGAGAATGGCCGGCTAGAGGCAGGGGCCACTTGGTTGCCACCTCTCAGCGTGTCCACAGATCAGGTGATGCTGAAGTCAAGGTTGTGCATCTCAGTGTCCTTCCTACTGCCTCTCATGCACAGGTGCTATTACTGTCTCAAGACTATGGCAAACACTTGCTCGGCGTGGAAGACCTGCTGCAGAAGCACGCCCTGGTCGAAGCAGACATCAGCATCCAGGCCGAGCGGGTGAGAGGCGTCAACGCCTCCGCACAGAAGTTTGCAACAGACGGGGACGGTAAGGACGGGCCGTCCAGGCGTTGCCTGCTGGTCACCTGAGGTCCATGTTTGGTTTAGGGCAGACGGAAAATGAGCCCAACTGCAACTGGCTGGTGTTGTTTTCATTATTTTAGGTTGTTTGTAGTGGTGGGGTGATGCGACTCTTGAAGTTACTGCACCATTGTAGGTTCTTGGTGGGTTTGTCTGCCGCCGTGTTGCGAGGCTGTGAGATGCTGTGGAGTAACCTGAACACTTCGATGCGGCCTTGTTTTTGTGAAATGAAATGGGCAGGCCTTTGACCTCCAATGCTCAAATGCTGCTTGGTTTTGGGCGGCCTTCTGTCTGGCAGTGCGACTCTGCCAGACCACACTGCATGTGGCCCGGTACCAGCGACCTCATGTGGCCGCCGTGGCATCACCCGGCGTTCACATCTGGCCGCACATCCCTGTTGAGTGCAAACTGGAAGGATTTGGTTTAGCTTCTTGTATGGGAGAAACAGTTCAGTCTAGCCCCCCTCGTTTTGTACGATTCGTGTGTTTTCTTGGTTCCTAAGTGATCACTTTGTCTGTGGTTGGGACAAAAAAAATAATGCTCATCACTGCTCCTCCCTCCTGTTCCCACCAAAGAGCCTGGAAGTCACTCTGTTGCCTTTCCCCATAACATGCCCCTGCACCTAGAACTGAACCGGCAATCTGATAGTAAGAAGGTGGGATGTTGCTTACTGCCTGTGCACGGACAGAGCTCATAGTAAACCCTAAAACATTCTCGTTCCCTTTTTCCTGTTACACAGGCTACAAGCCCTGTGACCCCCAGGTGATCCGAGACCGCGTGGCCCACATGGAGTTCTGCTACCAGGAGCTCTGCCAGCTGGCGGCCGAGCGCCGGGCCCGCCTGGAAGAGTCCCGCCGCCTCTGGAAGTTCTTCTGGGAGATGGCAGAGGAGGAAGGCTGGATAAGGGAGAAGGAGAAGATCCTGTCCTCCGACGACTACGGGAAAGACCTGACCAGCGTCGTGCGCCTGCTCAGCAAGCACCGGGCGTTCGAGGACGAGATGAGCGGTCGCAGCGGCCACTTCGAGCAGGCCATCAAAGAGGGCGAAGCCATGATCGCCGAGGAGCACTTCGGGTCGGAGAAGATCCGGGAGAGGATCCAGTACATCCGGGAGCAGTGGGCCAACCTGGAGCAGCTCTCGGACATTCGGAAGAAGCGGCTGGAGGAGGCCTCGCTGCTACACCAGTTCCAGGCGGACGCCGACGACATCGACGCCTGGATGCTGGACATCCTCAAGATAGTCTCCAGCAATGACGTGGGCCACGACGAGTACTCCACGCAGTCTCTGGTCAAGAAGCACAAGGACGTGGCGGAAGAGATCACCAACTACAGGCCCACCATCGACACGCTGCACGAGCAAGCCGGCGCCCTCCCCCAGGAACACGCGGAGTCTCTGGACGTGAGGGGCCGACTGTCAGGCATCGAGGAGCGGTACAAGGAGGTGGCCGAGCTGACGCGGCTGCGGAAGCAGGCACTCCAGGACACCCTCGCCCTGTACAAGATGTTCAGCGAGGCCGACGCCTGCGAGCTCTGGATCGATGAGAAGGAGCAGTGGCTCAACAACATGCAGATCCCGGAGAAGCTGGAGGACCTGGAGGTCATCCAGCACAGGTGAGCCGGGGCGCGGGTGCCGGGGGTGCCGGCCCGCCCCTCACTACCTCCAGCGATCGAGGAGGTGATGACCGTGTTGAACTGCCTTTTCAGATTCGAGAGCCTAGAGCCAGAAATGAACAACCAGGCCTCCCGGGTCGCGGTGGTGAACCAGATTGCCCGACAGCTGATGCACAGTGGCCACCCAAGCGAGAAGGAAATCAAAGCCCAGCAGGACAAGCTCAACACGAGGTGAGCGGGAGGCAGGCAGAGGGCCAGGTGCCTTCCATGGGTGGGGCTGAGGAGGCTGAGGTTGTTCACTGAGCCTCGCAGCCGGGAATTCCCTGGATGGGTCACTGGCCTGTGGTGCTGATGTCATGGTGTTGCATCTGCCTTTCGACACCTAGTTCTGTGGGATGAGCCGAGTCGATGGGCACCTGCTCCCCACCCCATCAGAGCAGAGGCCTTGGTGCTCAGGTGTGGTGGGAGGTGTCAAGATGTCACCTGTGCTACCCCTTTTAAAATTATTTCTGGAACAAGGTTTTAGCATATTTGAGACTTCACTGGTTCTGTGTAAGTCCTGATTACAAAAAAGGTGGACCTTTGTTCCCATTCTTCTCTCTCTGTGAATGAGTCCTCTGGAGTAGATGGGACGGGCAGGCTGGTTACTGTCTGCCTTTGCGATGAGTAAGCGTCCGTCCAGAGATGAGTAAATGTGTACTGCGACATGGTTAAGCTGGTCCTTGGCAGGGCAGATGGTTGTAACTACTCACATTAAAGCCCCTTAACAGGCCCCTCTCCACATCAGGCTTTTTCCAGGTGGTGGTGCAGCGGTTAAGAGCTCAGCTCCTAACCAGAAGGTCGGCAGTTGGAATCCACCAGCTGCTTCGTGGAAACCTTATGGGGCAGTTCTGTCCTGTCCCGCAGGGTTGCTGTGAGTCGGAACCGACTCGATGGCACCTGGTTTGGTTTGGTTTTTTGGTTGGGTCCCCGAGTTGTCTCCGTAATACTGGGTGTCTGCATACCTAATGAGATCATTTACTTTCCAAAACGCACGTAGTTTACGGAAAGCTGGAGTGGGAAAGAAATGCAGCTGTAGCCCCTCTCACACTGCTGTCTCGGCCCCCCCCACGTTCACAGGTGGAGCCAGTTCAGAGAGCTGGTCGACAGGAAGAAGGATGCCCTTCTCTCTGCCTTGAGCATCCAGAACTACCACCTGGAGTGCAATGAGACCAAATCCTGGATCCGGGAAAAGACCAAGGTGATCGAATCCACCCAGGACCTGGGCAACGACCTGGCCGGCGTGATGGCACTGCAGCGCAAGCTGACGGGCATGGAACGCGACCTGGTGGCCATCGAGGCGAAGCTGAGTGACCTGCAGAAGGAGGCGGAGAAGCTGGAATCAGAGCACCCCGACCAGGCGCAGGCCATCCTGTCTCGGCTGGCCGAGATCAGCGATGTGTGGGAGGAGATGAAGACCACTCTGAAGAACCGCGAGGCCTCCCTGGGAGAGGCCAGCAAGCTGCAGCAGTTCCTGCGAGACCTGGACGACTTCCAGTCCTGGCTGTCCAGGACCCAGACGGCCATCGCCTCGGAAGACATGCCCAACACGCTGACCGAGGCGGAGAAGCTGCTCACGCAGCACGAGAACATCAAAAACGAGATCGCCAACTACGAGGAGGACTACCAGAGGATGAGGGACATGGGCGAGATGGTCACCCAGGGACAGACGGACGCCCAGTACATGTTCCTGCGGCAGAGGCTGCAGGCCTTGGACACCGGCTGGAACGAGCTCCACAAGATGTGGGAGAACAGGCAGAATCTCCTGTCCCAGTCGCACGCCTACCAGCTGTTCCTCCGGGACACAAAGCAAGCCGAAGCCTTCCTCAACAACCAGGTAACGTTCGTCACCACCTCTGCTTGCTTCCAGTTAGAGCAGGCACTGGGCCTTTTGAATCATTTTGGCGGGGACTGTGGATTTAATCTACACCTGTGTTAAGTTCAGTGGATAGCTTATAGAGACAGATTTTCCTGACTCCTAAGGCATTGTAAGCCATCCATAAGGAGGGCAGGAATTGAGGATTTTCAGGGGGAGCTGCCTTGCCTTTGCAGGATCTGGGTGGTGCAAACAGTTCGCACGCTCAGTTGCTAACCAAAAGGCTGGAGGTTTAAGTCCTCCCAGAGGCACGACGGAAGAAAGGCCTGGAGATCTGTTTATGAAAAATCAGCCATTGAAAACCCTATGGAGCACAGCTCTAGTCTGACGCCCCTGGGGTTGCCGTGAGTCAAAATTGACTTAATGGCAACTGGTACTGGTGCCGGATCTTGCCTTTGCAGCACGGGTTGGGTTCTCTTTCAGCATCTTTGAGGCCCTCTCATGTTCCTTGTGTTTCCTCATAATATCTCATCAAATTGACAGCATTCTGTGAGGTAGGTATTATCAAGTCCAACTTAAAAAATAGAGTGAAGATTTTTAGTTTTCTTTTACTGAATGCTCTGTCTTCTTGCTGTAGAAGGGTCAGTGATACTCATATGTCTTTACCTGATGGCACAAGGCAGAGAGCAGACAGACGGCTGAGGATGGCCGCCAGCATCAGGGTTGTTGATCTCTCTTACACGAGAGTGTCTGAAGGGTATGTTGCTATTGCCGTCGGGGCTCATGGCAGGCTCTGGTGGCTGGCACACAGAGCTGTGGTTACTTTCCTCACTCACTTTGGGAAGAATTTAGAGCATTTAACTAGGGTAGTTTAGTCACTTACGGTGTCCCGCTGGATTTTTTTCCCCCCAAATTTTTATTCTGTCTGATTCAGTAGATTATTTCATACAAATGTAATGAAGCAAGGGTTGTAAAGTATGTTGCTTAGAAGCCTAGAGCATAAGAAGATTTCTCTCGTTCTTTGGAAAATGAGATGTATTTGATATATCATACTCTTTTTTTTAATTAAAAAAAAAACCAGGAGTACGTTTTGGCCCACACTGAAATGCCCACCACCTTGGAGGGAGCTGAAGCAGCTATTAAGAAGCAAGAAGACTTCATGACCACCATGGACGCCAACGAGGAGAAGATAAATGCCGTGGTGGAAGCCGGCCGGAGGTTGGTGAGCGATGGCAACATCAACTCGGATCGCATCCAGGAGAAGGTGGACTCCATCGATGACCGGTGCGGTTTTCTGAGCTTCTTTTATTTATTGTTTTAATTGTGCTTTAAATGAAGGTTTACGGAACAAGTAGTCTCTCATTAAACAGCGCCCATATTGTTTTATGACGTTGGTTAACAACCCCGTGACTTGTCAACACTCTCCCCTTCTCAGCCTTGAGTTCCCTGTTACCAGCTTTCCTGTCCTCTCCTGCCTTCTAGTCCTTGTCCCTGGGCTGGTGTGCCCCATTAGTCTCATTTTGTTTTATGGGGCTGTCTAATCTTTGGCTGAACGGTGAACCCCAGGAGTGACTTCAGTACTGAGCTGAAAAGGTGTCTGGGGGCCATACTCTTGGGGTTTCTCCAGTCTCTGTCAGGCCAGTAAGTCTGGTCTTTTTTTGTGAGTTAGAATTTTGTTCTACATTTTTCTCCAGCTCTGTCTGGGACCCTCTGTTGTGATCTCTGTCAGAGCGATCGGTGGTAGCCGGGCACCATCTAGTTGTACTCTCTGAGATTCTTAAGGGAGTCTTGACTCGAGGACTCTCAAAGACTTGTCAGTAGTTGGCCAGAAGTCCTTGGGAGTGTGGGTATGAATGTCCCAGTGGGTGAAACGTGAACACTTAGCAGTATTTAATCTACCTGTCGTAGGAAATTAGTGAGCAGTACGTGGCTGCCTGAGAATGTGGTGGTTATAGGACATGCACAGGTGTCCACAACAGAAAACAGAACCTGGAAAGACAAACTAATTCTAGTCAAAGACCACGTGAGTCCTAATGCTGAGTAGCTGTCAGGTATAAGCCATGCTCTTCGAGAGCTGACACAGAGCATGTTGCCCAATGGGACCCTGAGACCCAGACACCTCCGCAGCTGAGCTCACGTTCACCTGCATCCACACAGGGGCCCCTCTGAAGCCTCTTGGAGGCAGAGGGAAGGGTGGGGTTTGCTTGTCCTGTGTACTTGGCAGAACAATTGTTAACTAAGGTAAAAACGAGTGTTATCTGGCTTTTCTTAGACAGTTGGCTCAGACGATGCTGAATGGAATCTTCCTCGTAGTCTGAGGAAGGGCTGTTTTTCTGCTGCCAGGAGATTTCTAGGTTTGGGTGCCTGTCTCAGTTACCTGGTGCTGCTGTCACAAAAAATACCCTAAGTGGGTGACAGGAACTTATTTTCTCCCATCTGGGAGGCTAGAAGTCCAAATTCAGGGTGTGGCTCTAGGGGAGGTCCTTCCTTGTCTGTTTCAGCTTCTAGTAGCTGCCGGGGATCCTCAGCATTCCCGGGCTGGTAGATGCGTCTGCTGTGTGCCTGTCTTCATGTGGCACCTCCCCCGTGTGGCTCTGTGTCTGTTCTGCTCTTTGTAACTCGGACGTCACTGATATTAAGTCATTAACACAGCAAAAGAAAGCCCCCTGTTTCCAAACAGGTCACATCCACAGGAATAGGGGCCAGGACTTCAACACATATTTGAAGAGGACACAGTTCATCCATAACGGTGCTTTTCTTTCCCGTTTCTGAAAGACGTTCTCTCTGGCTGAAGGTTGCTTTACCCCCTTTGACCCTCCCCGCTAACACCCGTCCTGCTGTGGTTACTGAAGCAGGAGATCCGAGGCAGAGCCAGGTTCACACACAGTGGCACAGGCTGGTTGTGGGCCAGCCACTTCCACCTGGTCTGTCCCGCCTGGGTCAGCCTCTGTTTTAGCCGATCCTTCCTGGTTCCCAGTGGCTGGTTGTGAGAGCGATGCCATCTAGAGACAAGCTGTTTCTCAGGGCTCCTCTCTGGCCTCCAGGGGCAGTGCAAAGAAAGAACTCTGGCTGAGGGCACCCATTGGCTCCCCACGTTCCAGAGGGTCTCCTGGGACTCTGGGCCAGGTTCACTTAAAATCTATTGTTGTCATTAGTTGCGGTCGAGTCAGTTCGGACTCATGACGACCCCATGTGTACAGAGTAGAACTGCTCTGAAGGGTTTTCAAGGCTGTGACCTTTCAAAAGCAGATCACCAGGCCTGCCTTCTGAGGTACCCCCGAGTGGGTTTGAACCGCCAGCCTTTTGATTCGTAGTCAAGCGCTTAACTGTCTGCAGCACCCAGGGATTCCTAAAATATACCCCCCCCCAAAAAAAAAAAACCAAACCCATTGCCGTCAAGTCGATTCTGACTCATAGGAACTCTATAGGACAGGGTAGAACTGCCCCATAGGGTTTCCAAGGAGCAGGTGGTGGATTCAAACTGCCAACCTTTTGGTCAGCAGCTGAGCTCTTAACCACTGCACCACCAGGGTTCCTAGGATATGTTAGGGGAGGAGGATTAATTCTTTTCCCCGTTAAAGATTGAGCTCCTGGCTTGAGCGCCTCCAATCTTATTTTTTCACTGATTCGGGGCCTAGGCTGTATATTCTAAGGGTGGTGCTGTGGAATAGGACATAATTTGTATTAATTATAATTTTATATTTGTTGATTCTAAAACAACCACAAACAAAGAAAAAAGAAAGTCGTTTTCAAAACCCTTTTAAACGGGTGCGAGAGAGAGGATTAGGCAAGACATTCTTAACCGAGAAAATAAATAATGACCTTTTTTCCTAACGTTCAATGTCCTGTTATTTTGTAAATACGCTGTCTAGCATTGGTGGCGTTAGGTGGACACAGCTGGCTTCCTGAAGGCAGGCCTGGCCGTTAAGGACACGTGCACGTGGGCAGGCCTGCAGCTGCCTTGTGCTTCCTCGGTTTATTTATGTCCCCAGTGCCACAGCTGCAGGGGCTGTTAGAAGCAGGTGATACTGTCAAGGCAGGAGGATCCTGGACGGAGAGCATTCCAGCAGCCCTCACTTGTGGCTTAAACTTACATTAGCCCTTGACTGGCTGGGAGCTTGGGTGCTGCAGTCCCAGAGCCGCCTTAGGGTTTCTCCGTTTTAAAAAAGGAGAGAGTCATGTGCTGTTGAGCATGAGAGAGACTCGAGGGTGATGGGGGTGCTTTCTGTTTACCCCTCGTCAGGAGAACGGTGTTTTATTGTTTTTCTCTGCTGGTGCTAACCGAATTCTGGTCACGGCTTAATATCCCCAGAGGCCGCAAGATCTGAAACTGACCCCAGAGGATACTTGTCTGTTATTATAAAAATACCCAAATCTCTGCATTCCAGGTGTTGTCCTGTGCACAAGCTAAGTAAACATCTAAATGTTCAGATCTCATTCCCTTGTCCAGAACCATTCCGGCACCACTGTGGAGCTGTTCTTGTGGAGCGCGAGATCATTGTAACCTGCTTGCGGCCCAAAGTCTCTTCAGTTACTGTTGAGTTTATTGAAGAGAAGAAGTACTAGGACAAAGGTGTTGAGTCCTAACAGATGTGGGTGGGGTGGGCACTGCCTCTGAGTGCCTGTGACTGAGTGGCAGCCTGCTGCCCAAGCAGGTGGTGTGAACCTCCGAGCTCCCGGCTAAAAGGAAAATTCCAGCTCCACACAGTCCTGAGCGAGTGAGGAACAGGATACAGCTTTATAAAGCAACATTCTCTCTCATAGGGGGAAAAAAGCTTAAAAACTACCAACCAGTTTATTGAGGCGCCTATTTTACTCGGAGTCCCTAGGTTATGCAGACGGCTGCTAACTGAAAGGTTGGAGGTTCGAGCCCATTCAGGTGCCTTGGAATCTAAAAGGCCTGGTGATCTACCTCCGGATAATCAGTCATTGAAAATCCTACGGAGCACAGTTCTGCTCTGACAGACACGGGTTTGTCACGAGTTGGAATTGGCTCCATGACAACTGGAGTTTTTGTTTGTTCGTTTGTTGGGTTTTGTTTTTTAATTTTATTCAGGCTCACAGGAACCAGAGTTAAACCCAGCTCCTTCTTCACATGATGAGGGAACTTTTGAGTCTTGGAAGTAGGAGGTGAGAGATGGAAATAAACCAAGAGATTTAACCTTGCCCCAAGCAGAGAGCACTCTCAGAACTGTGGGAAGCTGCAGCCAAGTTTCAGAACTCCCAGGTCCTTCCCTACAGCTGGATCCATGATCCAACCTTGAGAGATCTTCCTATAGCTTCTTCCCGTGAGGGGTGTCAGGTGCCACGAGTAAGCGGTGAGTGTGGCCAACATTGCTCTCGAGGTCGCCTGAGTTGGCGATGGCCTCAGCGGCCTGCATAGCCGTGTTTCCCTCCTACCAGCACACCGCACCAAGACCCTTCACCGTTCCTCTTGTAGACCCATGTCATTTGGACCTGAGGTCCTAAATCACCAGCCACCATGTGGTTTTTCCCCACTTCACAGTCCCCCTACAAGAGAAAGATTTCCTCAGCAGAAACCCATTGGGTATGCCTGAGACTTGATCATAGAAGAAATCCATTGAAAATTCTGTGTGTTTGTATTTCTCCCCTACTCTCCTCAGATGGTGGTTGAAGGTATTTTTATTTTCACTATTTCCATGAACATCGAGGATGCGTTTCCTAGCACTTTTGTGGAAGAGAATGAGATCTTTTATTCAAGGCCTTGGAGTCGTGCATTTTGTTACTAACCCCATCTCAGGTGTCCTTCCTCTTGTTTCATTTCTTTCAAACCTCCTAGAAATAGTAACTGGGATTTGAGGGTAGAGGACTTCAAGGACTTCTCTTGACATTTCTTCCCTCCTCACATTTTTAAATGATTAATTTCTTGGTCAAGTAAAGGTTCAAAAGGGTAAGCTCAAATTCACTGACAATCTTAAAAATACATATTTTTGTTTGTGATGAAGGCTAGTGGGGAAGTCAAGTGGCTTTGACCTTTATTATTTTTTGTTATCAAAGGAATAGAATGTCTAAAATTTTGAGGAAAAAAGCTGCTACCTTTTCAACCCACCTCTAGCACAATGCCATTTTAACTTTTTTCTAATACGTGGCTTGGCATTTTTGTGTCCTTGAATACTCCTAAGCTCTTTCCATTTGGCATTATATAATAAATATTTTGCTATCTTTGTATTTTGTCTTAGTGGTATAAGCATATTAAGACCACTTTTCCTGATGCTATGGAATTCCTTTCAACTAAAAAAGTTAAAAAGTTACTGTATTTAAATATCTAAAAATTAAAATAAGATGCCCCCACTGTGCTCTGCCACCTGACAGTCGTATTTCCTTTTGTGATACTCCATTTCTCATTCTGACCTTCCATAGCCATCGGCACCTGTAGGAGCTTTTTCCTGCGCTTCCCCAGGCCGGTGATCACTGCAATGCTGCTGTTGTCACTTGTTTTGTTGGCACTCTGTAGACACCCATGCAGCACATGGCATCATGGTAGACCTCTCTTGTTGACACCCTTTCTAGGCATTGTGGAGGTTCTGACCTTGTCTTCTTTCTCATCCCTGCCATAGGGGCCGCAGGGATTGGCGAGGGACTTTACCCAGGCACAAGCAGCAAGAGACTTCTCTGAGAATCAGAGTGAAAACCCAGACCTCCTCACTCGCACTGTGTCCCTTCCCCACTCTTTGTGCCCCTCACTTTGGCTTTCTTGAGTAGGTTGCCCGGGACTGTCAGGAAGCTCGCCTTCTTCCTCAGTGCACTCAGCTCGTGCCCGTTATGGGGGAGCCATTTCAAAGCAGTCCTTCGCACAGCACTTAACAACATTCACGTTGGTGTTCTTCTCAGTTGCTGGTGGAGAACCTGAGCTGCTGGCACGTGAAGGAAGTTGGCTGGCGAGTGCGGGGACCTCTGCATGTGCGCAGTGTGGGCACTGACAGCGGAGGATGAGAACCCCGTTTCTCTTCTTCTCATCCCCAGGCTCAGGGGTCCTACAAGTCTTTTGTTTAATGTGTTATGCTTTAATGTCTTTGAACCCTAGTTTACCTCATCTATTAATAAAGAGTTGGGTTGAGGAGATGTATATTGTCTTAGTTATCTAGTGCTGCTATAACGGAAATACCACAAGTGAATGGCTTTAACAAACAAATTTATTCTCTCACAGTCTAGGAGGCTAGAAGTCTGAATTCAGGGCACCAGCTTCAGGGGAAGGCTTTCTCTCTCTGTCGGCTCTGGAGAAAGGTCGTTGTCATCAATCTTCCCTTGGTCTAGGAGCTTCTCAGCACAGGGACCCTGGGTCCAAAGGATGGACTCTGCTCCTGGCACTTCTTTCTTGGTGGGATGAGGTTCTCCTCCTCTCTGTTTAATTCTGTTTTATATCTCAAAAGAGATTGACTCAAGATACAACCTAACCCTATAGATGGAGTCCTGCCTTATTAACATCATAGAGGCAGGATTTACAACACAGAATAATCACATCAGATGACAAAATAGTGTACAACCGCCCAATACTGGGCATCATGACCTAGCCAAGTTGACACACATTTTGGGGGGACACAATTCAATCCATAGCATCTGTGATCTCAGAGGTCCAAAAACGATCGTTTCTGAGGTTTTACTTTCTGAGTGAGTGTGTGTGTGTCTTTTTCTCAAGACAGGAGGACTCTGTTCACATTAATTTAAACTCAATTATGTGATTGTATACATATTCTTAGTTCTGCCTGTGTTCTGTCAGCCAGTTGGCAGTTTCTTGGAAGACAAGTACCAGCTTCACCCACAGTGCCTGAAATGGGGACTTGTACACAGCGCGTGCTCATTTTTCCCTTGTACCAGATTAGGAAGCAGCACGTTTGTCTAGGTGGCTGGACTGTGTCTTTGGCTGGTTGTGTAGCTCGGGCAGGGTCACTCCTGTGCCATGGATGACGCACTCGGGGATGCTAAAATGTCTTATTTATCTTGACTCCCCCACATAATTGAGAATCGTAAGCGAACTTTCAGCGTGTATGGAAGCTCAGAGAAGGAATTGAGCTGCAAATTTTGTATTTTAAGATTCACTGCTTGCCTTTCTTTTTTTAATTACCACAGACACAGGAAGAACCGTGAGGCAGCCAGTGAGCTTCTAATGCGCCTCAAGGACAACAGGGACCTCCAGAAATTCCTGCAAGATTGTCAGGAGGTACGTCATCCTTAAATCCCTCTAGTTCTGGCTCCAGTGATAGCCAGCCAGCATTTGACAAAATAGCCACCCCTTGAATCGTAAACTTAATTGAAACCAAAAATTCATATCTCCCATTTGACTTGGGGTAGGGAGATAGGGGATTTTGTTTGTTCTCCATTTTACGAGTTACCACTTAGAGTAACTAGATTATTGTAGTAGAATATTATGGTCTGGAACTGCACTGTCCAGTTCTACACCATAATATTCTAGTCACATGTGACCATTTCAGTTTAAATTAATTAAAATTGATAAATGTAGCCCCTGAGTTTCATCACTTTAAATGGTCAGTGGCCACCATATTGGACAGTGCAAAGTTCTGTTAGGCAGTACCGTTTTAGAATATCCTACAACGTTTTATATTTTAAGTATTTAAGCAGTGTCCCATTTAAATGGCATGGAAGGAAAAGAACTTAAAAGGAACCAAAACTGGCTACCAGGTGAGAAACAGATTAAAAAAAACACATTTTCTTACTCACTTAAGACTCTAAAATATCCGTCTTTGAGTCTCCTTAAAGTTGGGTCTAATGGGCAGAGAGTGGTAATCCTGATTTCACACACCGAGTTTTAACATGTGGTATTCATCTGATGGTTCTCATATTTTTCATGTCCCCCTGCCCCCCAACACATGCATAAACAAACTTTGAAAACTAGAGTCGGCCAGAAAACTCCAGTGTTCTCAGCAAGGTAGCTGGAGAGAAGAAGCTAGCTGACTTCTATGCATGAATTCTGGAGCACATCTTATTTCTCTGTCTGCCAGAGAACGATGATGAGGCTCTGTCCTCTCAGGTTTAATAGAGCAAATCCCCTAGAAGGCAAGTGGGAGGCGGGACATCGAGGGAAGCTGCAGAGACCCGGGGGTGTGGGGTGTGCGGGGCGGTATTAGCTCGGGCGCTGAGAGAATGACTTGGGTCATCACAAACACCTCGCCTGCAGTCGCGCGGCTGTGTTTAAAGAAATGTGGCTCTAATGACAGGCCTGTTAGGTCCTCTGTGGCAGGTCCTTCATGTTCATTAAGCTCCTGTCTTACTGCGAGTCTTGCAATATGTTCTAGCAGCTAACCCTTACAAAGGAAAGCCACTGAACTATGTAGCTTAGGGTCTGTCAGCTTTCAGCACGATGTTGATGAATCTAGGTCTCTGGGGATTTGCCTGGAGCCAGACAGGCTGAAGGCAGGAATGCCTCTTCTAAGTGGCATCCAAGCATTAACAACCATTAAATAGCATGCTCATTTAAAGAGGCATTCATGGCGCTCGATGGCCGCCGAAGAGAGTAATGGGATCTTAAATCTAGCTGTGCAGAGTTGCCGGTGGTGCTGCAATGAATAAATACCGAGTGGCCCTTTAGCATTGGAGGGACTGAAGGGGATCAGGGGATGTTTGCAGGCTCGGTCCTTGTATCACCTTGCTCCTTCCCTTGAAGCACCACCAGTGGCTCGATTTAACCTCAGGCCATATTCCTGGCAGTGAGGAGGACTTCACTGGGATCCCATACCCTTGCTTTAAGGGACAAGTGAATGAGATGAAATCCATTCACCACACCCTGGTGAAGCCAGGGCTAACGCGAAGAGAAAGAATGCCAGGAAATTAGCAAGAGGCGAGTGGACAAGGGGAGCCCTGGATAGAAACCCAGTCATATCTGAAATTGCCAGTGCCCTGTTTTCCACTCACATAGTTAAGGATTTATAAATAGAAGTGTGTGGAAAAAGTAAGTAGACAAACGATAGTCCTGCCCAGTGATGTCACAGGAAATGTTCAGTCTTAGTAGATCTTTAGCTTTTTTTCCCCCCTTTTGTTTCAAATTAACATCCTTGGTTACAAGCAGATCACTCTCTAACACAGCAGTGGCTTCCACTGTCCGTTACAAGTGCCCGAGGGCTCAGTCCTTCTTGGCTGGGATTTTCTTATGTTGCAGAGATGATTTATGGGCAGGTCTCCTTGTGCCTGCTGTGCCAAATCCCCCTGGTTTATCCTTTCTTCCCCTGTTCGGCCAGACTCTCCATGAGCCTTGTCCAAAGTTAGTACAACCTGAGAATCTTCTGGGGGCGGGGGTGCCACGTCTCCTGCATCAGCATATACACACAGCCTCTGCCTAGTGACTGAATTCAGCTCCATTTGGGGGGCACTGAAACACTTGGTGTGGAGCCCTGGCGATGCAGTGGTTAAGAGCTTGGCTACTAACCAAAAGGTTGGCAGTTAGAATCCACCAGCTGCTCCTGGGAAGCCCTATGAGGCAATTCTACTCTGTCTTGTAGGGTTGCTGTAAGTCTGAATCCACTGGACAGCAATGGGTAAAACACTTTGTGTAGACATACAGCCAATTTTGTATTCTTTGGCTGTAAACTTTCAGCCTCATTAAAATACATCCCTTTTAAGCCAGAATCTCCACAAATGGAGTTCTTGTGCAGAGCAGCCCTACATTTGAAAATCCATCTGTTGTGCCAGTAGGTGTTTACAGAGCGCCCAGAGGTCAAATTTAATACGGTTACTGACTTTCAGGGTCCCTGGGTGGTGTAAACCATTAACACAGCGGCTAACCGAAAAGTTGGAAGTTCAGGTCTACCCAGAGGCACTGCAGAAGAAAGGATCTGCTTCTGAAAAATCAGCTGTTGAAAACCGTATAGTGCACGGTTGTACTCTGACACTGTGGAGTTGCTATGGGTCAGAATCGGCTCTACACCCACTGGCACCAGTCCTGACTTTTGGTATTGTTCAAGAATCAGGGAGCCAGAGACTTGGATTGTGAGATCTGCCCTTGTGGGCCACCCAGTAACCACCACCTGGGTGGGGACAGGTATTGCATTAGCACCACGATGGGAATGAACAAGGATCCACCTGTTCCCGGTTATAGACGGGAATACAAAGAGCATCATAGTTTTTGTACTATGGTAATGCAGGATCCTGAAAAATGAACGAATGATTTAAAAAACATTGCTTTTCGTTTTATTCCCTCACAGTACACCTCCTGTTTTCTGAAAGTTTCTTTTTTAATTAATTTTTCCAGAAGGGCGGTGTGATTAGGCATGTCTGCACAGGGATGGTGAGTTCAGTGCTTTGCTGGTAGCTTTATTCAGTGATCAAAGCATTGTCTCTATCCTTTTGCGATCTGCACAGCGTTCTTTTCTGCAGAGAATAGTCTTAGATGACCTTTGTAAATGCCCACAGATAATGACTGTAGCTCTGGTGGCAGAATGCCGACGAAGGGCTGATGAGCTAGCACGGTCCACGGGCCCGTTTCGTCGTGCTGCCGCGCGGGATGCTTTATCTGTAGGCTGATGCGTTCAGCAAACAGCAGATTTGGTTATAAGCCTCTGGTTTTTATGGAGCGCCCTTTTTTTTTTTTTCCTAAAAAAAAAAAACAGAAAGTCCTCCTTGTGTAGTTGGTTATGAATAGAGAAAATATCTGAATGTCCTTGGCGTTTTCAATAAGTACCTTCTATTGTGTTTAATCTCAGTGTGCATATAGAATACAGGGAAAAGCTTTATCGTTTGGTTTCCTTTTGGCCTTTTTCCCCCAGATTGAATGCCTGGCCATGGTGTTTTTCAGATGTTGATAGCTGAAATACAGAGAATCCTTTTTGTATGGTAGATGTGTCACCAGTTGGTGGTACTTGCTTACAGAGAGCTTTATGAGATATACTAGTCTTTTCTTCAGTAAAGGCAGAGATCGAGGACCCTGCTACCTTTTGCTCTCAGCTCCCCTTCTGTCCCGTGGTGTGATGAATAGCCTGAGAAAGGTGGACATGGTGCCTGGAGTTCGCCCATGTTCAGAGCTGGGGTGCTCCCGTGATCTGCATCACCTCTCCTTGACCTTGTTTCCAAGGAACAGCCTTTCTGTTGTTTAAACAAATTTCTGGTGTCCAGAGCACTGTGACTGGCCTTGGGAATGTTCTGTAAGGATTTCCTGTTGGTTTTCCAGGCCATTTCTGAAGCTCTGGAGACAGTATCACGAAGGGGTCCGGGTGCCGATTATAGGGACAGCAGTTGGTACAGTAAACACGGCTTCTTGTGGTCACATAGAAGAAGGGGCGTGTTCCTGAAGACGTTTGTTTCTGATGCTGGGCCGACTCTGCATTCCTTTGTGGGCCTTCTGGCTGGTCACAGGCAGGCCGTACTGAACTGGGACCGAATCTTGGTAAAAGCCGAAGGAGAAGCGGGCCCAGGGCCTGGTGCTTGGCTGACTCCCACCCCTGAGCCTCAGAAGAGAACTCCATCTCATCTGTCAGTGGCTGGGCAGGTTCTCTGTGGTTTCCCGAGTTCAGGTCCAGGAAAACACGTTGAGTCTCAAAATCAAGTCCTGTGAAGTGTTCTTGGTCTGAATGGAAGGTTCTTTAGGGAAATAAAGATAGAGAAAATGAGGCGAGGGTAACTGAGACTTGAGGGAAACAGTGAAAGAGCATCCTTGTTGCCTTACCCCACAGTGAGCAAGTTATTCATGCCTTTTGGGATTCCCATGGATTTGCCTGTGGAGGAGGGAGTGAAAGAGTAGATTTGTTTTTTTCCTTTAAGAAAACTAAAAGAAAGATTGCCAAATGGAGTAAAAGAGAGTCAGTCACGATTAACGTGGCGTATCTGACACAGGTGTTCAGAAAAGAAAAATGATGGTGACTTGAATTGGTTAGGGCCGAATTTTAAACACCAGCCTTTCAAACAGTTTGAAAGCTGGCATGTGAGAGCCTTTGTACCTCCGGGTTTCACATGGTTCCAGGTGCAGCCACCGTGGAACGGATAGCTGTCATGGTAGGTCAGAGTCGTAATGTTAATTTGGTTGTCTGTTGACATGGAAACATGACACAAACACAACCCTTTCTAGGCAGAAGAAAGAGGGAAGTCCATCATCACGACCTCTGAAGGCTTCCTGACTTGTTTTTTTCCCCTAGCTGTCTCTCTGGATCAATGAAAAGATGCTGACAGCCCAGGACATGTCTTACGATGAAGCCAGAAATCTGCACAGTAAATGGTTAAAACATCAAGCGTTTATGGCAGAACTTGCATCCAACAAAGAGTGGCTTGACAAAATTGAGAAGGTGAGTGAGCTGTTTAATAGGGAATCCTGTTCAGTGGCGTGACCGTGGTGAGAACAAGCTCCTGTATTTGTCTTTCTTAATTTTATTGTAAAAGTGTTGACCATTTCTAAGTGTACAGTTCAGTGACATTAATTACATTCGCAGTATTACACAATCATCACCACTGTCTATTTCCAAACTTTTCATCATCGTAAATAGAAACTTAATAATACTCCTTCAGCAATAACACCCGGTTCCCCAATTCCCCCAGTGCCTGGTAACCTCTAATCTTTCGTCTCATGCATTTGCCTCTTCCAGATATTTCATTCAAGTAGAATCATACAACATTTGTCCGTTGTGTCTTACTGATGTCACATAGCATGTTTTCAAGGTTCAATCCGTATTGTAGCATCTATCAGACTTCATTTTTCTTCACGGCTGAATAATATTCCATTGTATGGATATACCACACGTTATCTGTTCATCTGTTGATGGGCACTTGGGTTGTCTCCACCTTTTGAGTACTGTGAATAACGCTTCAGTGGGCTCTTTTTTATTTAGCATGTTTGCCACCGTGTTTGAGTCATACCTGATCATGTAACAAAAGTCACACAGCCCCTAGCTGTCCCACTTTGACATACCGATTCCTGACTTTATACCAACAGAGGGGAGAAAAGCAGAAACCTGAGCAGGTGGTACAGAATTGTTGATTTATCTGACGGTGAACACCAGGGGTTCAGTCTCTGTCGTGCCTCTCGTCCTGCAGGGAACTGGCTGTGAGCTTGTGGGACAGGTGCCCACAGTCTTCATCAAGTGAACGTGGGTCGCTTTGTGAGGGAGCTTTATCACACACAGCTGCACAGAACTTTAAAAACATTATGTACTTAAAAAATCCTGTGCTTTAAAATTTCCGTTTTTCCTGGGACTGCTGTTAGTCAGGCACTGTAGTAATTGCTCGGACGTATTATTTTGGCACAGGGCGACCCCGTACAGCATGGTGGAACCTCGGCGTGAGATTCTCCATGTCTCTCCACATCTCTCCCTTCACACTTTTTATAACATTATCAGACTCTTAACTGTTAAAATGTTGTGTTATGAGGTTTTTCTTTGGCGGTGGGGGGGGGTGTGGAATGGAGGGGTCGAAGGCTTAAGTTCTTAGCGTGCAAGGTCCCGTTGCTCCAGTTGTAAAGGAATTTCAGCGAGCGGCGAGCACTCACCGCTCAGCCTCTGTGAAGTCCATATGTGCACAGGCTTGGCCGTCGTTGATCTTCCTGAGCAGTGAACTTCATGTGGAAAGACTGTGTGTGCGTGTGCGTGCGTGTGTGTGCGCGTGTGCGCGCGTGCGCGTGTGCGTGTGTGTGCGCGTGTGCGTGCGTGCACGTGTGCGTGTGTGTGCGCGTGTGCGTGTATGCGCGTGTGCGTGTATACGTGTGCGTGTGTGCGCGCGTGTGTGCGCACACGTGCGTGTGGGGTGAATGAACGGGTAACTCACGGATCAGGTACGTTAGGTTTGTTGTTCACAGTGACATTCATTGTCTGCAGACTGTTAGTTTCTAACTGCTGTGGTTTGTGTTTTTCAGGAAGGAATGCAGCTCATTTCAGAAAAGCCCGAGACAGAAGCCGTGGTGAAGGAGAAACTCACCGCTTTACATAAAATGTGGGAAGTCCTTGAATCCACCACCCAGACCAAGGCCCAGCGGCTCTTCGATGCCAACAAGGCGGAGCTTTTTACCCAGAGCTGTGCGGACCTGGACAAATGGCTGCATGGCCTGGAGAGTCAGATTCAGTCTGATGATTACGGCAAAGACCTCACCAGCGTCAACATCCTGCTGAAAAAGCAGCAGGCAAGTGGGCGAGGCGGCCCCGTCCTGGGCCTGTTCCTGCGCTCACCACCATGTGCCCAAGCGCCCGCGGTCTCTGGGAAGGGATTCGAACCCTGCAGAGTGGCTTCTCTGACAGCATCAGGGGGCATTTCCAGAGTCAACGGGACAGATACTGAAATATTGTGAAGTATTGGGTGTCTGTCCATGGGAGTAATTTTTATCCTCTTCCTAGCTGATAGGTATTATCAGTGTTTGACAGTTAAGGAATGTTATTTTATTCAAGTTTGCATTTTGCATAAAGGAAAGTAATCCTATTTGCATACCTTGCTATTTGACATCCAGCTATGTGGCAGTAAGGAGCCCTGGTGGCACAATGGTTAAAGCACTTGGCTGCTAACCGAAAGGTCGGCAGTTTGAACCCACCAGCTGCTCCACGGGAGAAAGATGTGGAAACTCTATGGGGCAGTTCTTCCCTGTCCTGTAGGGTTGCTATGAGTCAGAATCGACTTGACAGCAGTGGTTTTGGTTATGTGACAGTTATCTGAGTTGTTCAAGGTACTTTACAGATAATAAAAGAAATTAATAGTTTTTTGCATCATGATAGAGTGGCTCTAAGGGCAGGTGAATTTACAAGAAAACAGGACCCAGTGAGGTCGAGAGAGCAAGTCAGTGGCAGATTTCTCTGCTCGTCAAGTTATGCACGGAATAGGTTTTTTTTCCACGGGTGGTTTTCAGTCAGCACTGTTTCCCTCTCCTACCCAGGAAGGGAGTCACTTAGTCTACTTCCAGATTCTGAGCCCCTTGTTTATAAGCTGTCCATGTATGGTCTACCCAGCATGGTGTTCCCAGAGCGGGGCACCTTTGCCTCCTCCGTCAACTGCTTCTCCATGTAGTTAAGCCATTTGTATATTGTTGGATGATTGTTCAGTGTGTACAAAGAGAGTCTTTCAGCTTTCTGACTGAATTGAGGGAGCATTAGCCACCCTTTTGGCCTAAGAGAGCTGAAACCTGGAGGCCTTACTCTATCTGGTGATAAACTGGGTTCCAACATTGTTATGGCTTCTTGACAGGCAAATGAAGACTGTCCTTTTCCTATAACACTTTTTTTAAAATTATTTTTTAATTTTATTTTGCTGTAGGTGAAAGTTTACAGTGCAAGTTGGTTTCACATTCAAAAGTTAATACACAAGTTGTTTTGTAACATTGGTTGCAATCCGTGCAATGTGTCAGCACTCTTCCCCTTTCCCTTTACATCCCAGGTTCCCCGTGTCCATTCAGAACTCTCCTCTTTTCCCTTCGGGTTCCCTGTGTCCATTCATCCACGTTTCCCATCCCTTCCTCCCTTCTTGGCTTGGCTTTTGGGCGGGTGTTGCCTGTTTGGCCTCGTATACTTGATTGAGAAGCACGTCGGTGTTATTGTTTGTTTTATAGGCCTGTCTAATCTTTGGCTGAAAGGTGGACTTTGGGAGTGGCTTCATTTCTGAGTTAGCAGGGTGTCTGGGGGCTGTAGACTCGGCGGTTCCATAATTCTTGTTTTCCACTGGTGTTTCCCTCCCCAGTCCCTGCATAAACTGGAGTATTACTCCCAAGTTTAAAAACCCTAAAAGGGGATTTAAAAAAATAATCAGCTGTTGAAGTGGAGGGCTAAATGGTAGTGTGATAGCCATTAGAACCATTTCGTGGGCTGTGCTGTATAAATTCATATCCCTCAGCCTTCCCTTTGGCCAACGTCGAACACAGATAGGGCGGTGTCTCCCGCGCGTGTGGTGCGAGGTTAATCTGTTTTCCGCCCCCAGATGCTGGAGAACCAGATGGAAGTGCGGAAGAAGGAGATCGAGGAGCTGCAGAGCCAGGCCCAGGCCCTCAGCCAGGAGGGGAAGAGCACAGACGAGGTGGACAGCAAGCGCCTCACCGTGCAGACTAAGTTCATGGAGCTGCTGGAGCCGTTGAACGAAAGGAAGCATAACCTGCTGGCCTCCAAGGAGATCCACCAGTTCAACCGGGACGTGGAGGATGAAATTGTGAGTGGGCCCTTGCCGCACGCGCGGC
>NW_004443941.1:7458211-7459212 GCF_000243295.1 Trichechus manatus latirostris | reverse complement strand
CTGGTGGTGTCGTTAGTTGCCACCAAGTTGATTCTGACTCGTGGCGACCCTGCGTGTTGCAGAGTAGAACTTGCTCCACAGAGCTTTCAAGGCTGTGACCTTCCAGGAGCGAACGGCCAGGCCTTTCTTCTGAGGTGCCTGTAGTGCCAGCTAGTAGTGAAGCGCTTAACTGTTGGTGCTACCGGGGACCTCCAGCTTTTTTTTCAAACAGAAATTTGCCAGGGTACTTCCTTCTTCGTCTAGCAATAGGCTTAGCTAAACTTTACAATGTGCGCAGATACCTTTAAGACTCAAAAGCATTTTAAGGTTCCAGGATGCTGCTGCGTACCTACCTGGTAGACTGAGGAGTTCCAGCCAGCCAGGGCACGTGGGGCTTGCCTGAGCTTTCCCTTACACCTCAGAGGAGACGTCTTGGTCATTCTGTGCTGTTCTCAGTCATCCTGCGCTGTCTTCGGTCATCCTGTGCTGCCCTCGGTCGTCCCACGCTGTCTTCGGTCGTCCCGCGCTGCCCTCGGTCATCACGCGCTGTCCTCACATTGGTCTTTCACAGGGGCCTCTATGGTCCAGTCCCTACTGATGCTCTTGGGAGGCTTCTGTGTCTCCTGCTGCCTGTGTCACCCGTCTGTGCTTCCTTGCTGGTGATCCTTTGTCCTGTCCCACCAAGCAGTCAGCCTATCCCTCTGCAGGGTTACGCCGAGGTGGGCGGCTGTGGTGTGACGGTCCCTCTCTTCGCAGGATGAGCAGAGCGCGGTCTCCATGTTGAAGAAGCACCAGATCCTGGAGCAAGCCGTGGAGGACTACGCCGAGACAGTGCACCAGCTCTCCAAGACCAGCCGGGCCCTGGTGGCCGACAACCATCCGGAAAGGTGAGTGCCGTTCTGGAGAGACAGAGCTCTTGTGTACCCAGGAGCATGGCGGCGCTCATCCTGCGTAATTGGTGAGGTCGGTGTTTGGGAAGAGTTTTACGAACTGGCCCGACAGGCCTGTGCTGATCAGGAAGG
>NW_004443941.1:7453755-7457290 GCF_000243295.1 Trichechus manatus latirostris | reverse complement strand
CTCTGGCAGCATGGTGCTCCAGAATGGAGGACATCTCCCTGACTGCCGATTTTTCATTAACTTTTAATGTTGAAGGAAATCCTGATTGCCAGAGCCAGCAGTGCAGAGAGTTGGGGTTTCCCTCCCCTCCATCTGTCATTACTCAGGATGGCCTTCAACCTTATTTGTTTTGTTTACTTGTTTAGCAACCCTGTGTACAACGGAACAAAACAATGCCCCATCCTGCACCATCCTCACAATTGTTGCTATGTTTGAGCCCATTGTTGCAGCCACCGTGTCAGTCCATCTCGTTGAGGGTCTTCCTCTTTTTTGCTGACCCTCTACTTTACTAAGCATGATGTCCTTCTCCAGGGACTGATCTCTCCCGATAACGTGTCCAAAGTATGTGAGATGAAGTCTTGCTATCTGCACTTCTAAGGAGCATTCTGGCTGTACTTCTTTGTTCTTTGTTTACTTAGGAGCTTCTCATTCCTTGAAGTTCAGGTCCAATATGAGGCTTCTGTTTTTCAGGCCCGACAGGTCAGCCAGCAGTATCCTTTGGGGAATTCCATGTAACGTGTTCTCTTGGTATCTCCGTCTCATTTGTTTCTCCCCGTGAGGGAAATTGGCATTTACGATCCTTTTTGCCCCCTGCCCGCTCTGTCTCTTCCAGCGAGCGCATCAGCATGCGGCAGTCCAAAGTGGACAAGCTGTACGCCGGTCTGAAGGACCTTGCGGAGGAGAGAAGAGGCAAGCTGGACGAGAGGCACAGGCTCTTCCAGCTCAACCGGGAGGTGGATGACCTGGAGCAGTGGATCGCCGAGCGGGAGGTGGTCGCAGGGTCCCATGAGCTGGGCCAGGACTACGAGCATGTCACGGCAAGTCCTGGGGGGGTGCTCGTGCAGTGAGTGTTGGGTACGGGAGGCCGTTTGCATCCCTCGCTGTTGAGCAGATAAACACCCTGGCCTCAAATCAAAGGTCATGGGTTTGAACTCAGAGGTTTTATCACCCAGTGACTTTGGCTTAGGTTGGTAACCTCCTTGCTCCCCCCCTCCAGCGGGAAAGGAGATGGAGGTGGTGCCTTACTCTGCCCAGTGAGCCAGAAGGAGCCCTGATTGATAGAGGTTTAAGAGCTGAGACCTCTTGTTCCTAGGTCAAGTCATGTGTGTTACTCATCACCCTCCGCTTAGGGGCACCTTCTTCCAAAGAGCTGTCATGTGATCAGGAAACACACTCTTCACAACAGCTTCACTGATTGCTGTACACTCACCGTTTCAGATGCTACAAGAGCGATTCCGGGAATTTGCTCGCGACACAGGGAACATTGGGCAGGAGCGCGTGGACACGGTCAACCACATGGCAGATGAACTCATCAACTCCGGGCACTCGGATGCTGCCACCATCGCCGAGTGGAAGGACGGCCTCAATGAAGCCTGGGCCGACCTCCTGGAGCTCATTGACACAAGAACCCAGATTCTCGCTGCCTCCTATGAACTGCACAAGTTCTACCATGACGCCAAGGAGATCCTTGGCCGCATACAGGACAAACACAAGAAACTCCCTGAGGAGCTTGGGCGGGATCAGAACACAGTGGAGACCTTACAGAGGATGCACACCACATTCGAGCACGACATCCAGGCCCTGGGCACTCAGGTGGGCGGGGGCACCCAGGTGGGCTGGGCACTCAGCTAGGGGTACTCAGGTGGGTGGGGGGCACTCAAGTGGGGGAGCTACTCAGCTGGGGATACTCAGGTGGGCAGAGCCTCTCAGGTGGGCGGGGCACTCGGGTGGGCAGGGTCACTTCACTGGGGGTACTCAGGTAGGGGTACTCTGGTAGGAAGGTGGGAGGGCACTCAGGTGCGCAGGGCACTCGGGGTAGGCAGGGAGGTTTCCTTTCCATGTGGGCTGTTTGTGCCTCTCTGAGCATCTTGCCATTTCTTGGTTCCTCAAAACATGCCTCGGAACTGCCCGAGTGAAACACACACATTCGCATACGTGCGCACACGTTGCTGTGGCCCAATTTGGGGGAACGGATCCGTCCATAAAGTTCTAAGTTTGCCACATTTGTGAATGTTGCTAGGTGAATGTCTTCACGATTAAGGTATTAAAGCCCACTGCTGTCGAGTCACCTTGGACTCATAGCGACCTCATAGGGTCCCCAAGGCTGTAAATCTCTGCAGAAGCAAACGGCCACATCTTTTCCCACGGAGCCGCTGGGGATTTTGAACTGCCGACTTTTCGGTTAGCAGTTAATCGCGTTAACGACTGTACCACCAGCGCTCCTTGATTAGAATGTAAACAAGCATATAAGCCAGACGCACACACAAAGGATCGCAAGTTACAGGCCTTCGCAGCAAGAGTTTATATTACGTTAGCGTATTTAGAATCATTTCCACAATAATACCTTACTGTTTTCCATCAAGCAGGTTCTGAGTTATGTATCTGCAAAGAGGGAAAACAGGTCTAATGTTTTAATGCGCCTGGCCTTTTTTCCCCAACATAAAATGGCTGACACTCAGACTTTGTTGAAAAGTTTATTATGAGCGAGTGATAAGGTGACAGTAAGAAGCTGTTGTGGAGTCACCTCCAGCTTCCTTTCTTATCTCTGCACTTCCTTGTTTAGTCTCGTGTCTTTTAGTTGAAACATCATTTTTTTTTCCCCTTCTGAATTTCATGATCCTAGATGAGGCAGTTTTACTAAAGATATCAGCCTTGGATGTATCAGGGGTTTTATTCTTGTCTTTGAAGAGCATATTGATTATGTAGTTCAGGGGTCAGCAAACATTTTCTATAAAGAGCCAGTTAGTTAATATTCCCAACTTTAGGACTCATATGGTGTCAGTTGCAACTACCCAGCTCCGTACCATAAAGCAGCCCAAAACCCCAAATCAAACCTGTTGCCGTCACATGGATTCGAACTCCATGGACAGTATATAAATGAGTGGGTGTGGGTGTGTTCCGGTAAATCTTTATTGACAAAAACAGGCAGCCCAGATTTGGCCCTAGGCTGAAGTTTGCTGGCCCCTGATGTGGTGGGTCAGCCTTACTGTTCTTCAGTGTACCCAGGGGTGTTATTCCCTGGAGGTGCCCACAGGGCGGAGGAGAGGCCCACCATGTGTTGTAAGGCCTGTTCCTAGAGCCGATGGACTCCCCAGCTCTGTGAACAGCTCCATCTGAAAGCTCGTCAGCTTCCTTTAAGTGACTTGCATCCCACGGGAGGTCTCAGAGCCCCACGCGGCAGCAGGAAGTGTAAGGATGCAGTCCCACATGCGGTGAGGAGCACGGGGCTCCAGGCACGGGCAGACCGTCTGGATCTGAGGCCTGTGGCTCTCTATCTGTGGCTGCAAATTTGATTCACCTCTCTAAGCCTTGATTCCCTAACTCTTTGAGGATTGAGACAGTGCTTGCAGAACGTAGAACGTAGGACATAGTAAGAGCTCTCCAAAGTAATAGCGAGTTTTCTGATTGCTGTTACATAATAAAAGCTCAGGGGAACTTGGAATGCCTAGCAGCGAGTTAGAAAACAGCTTCATAAGCTGCACGTCTCTCCTTCGCA
>NW_004443941.1:7450824-7452182 GCF_000243295.1 Trichechus manatus latirostris | reverse complement strand
CCTGGCAGTCTGCTTCCAAAAAATCATCTATTTTTTTTGGGCATATTTCTACTCTGACACACATGAGGTCACCATGAGAGGCCTTTTAGGTGTATTTTGTAATATTTTTAAATATTGTGTTTTTGGTGAAAGCTTACACAGCAAATTAGGTTCCCAGTTAACAAGTTCTATACATGTTTGTTCAGTGACATTGGTTACATTTTCCACAACATTCTCATTATTTCCGTTCTGGTTGTTCCATTTCCATTAATCTGGCTTCCTTCTCCTGACCCCCCCACCCCCTTCTTTGCTAGGATTAATGTTGACCATTTGGTCTCATATAGTTTTTTTTTTATTGTTTGTTTTTTAAAGGCACACATTACTCTCAAGTGATATTGTTTATTTTATGAGCCAGTCTGTTATTTAGCTGAAAGCTGACCTCCGGGAGTGGTTTCAGTTCACAGTTTAAAGGGTATCTCAGGGCGATAGTCTCAGGGTCTCCTGTAGTCTTTACTGGACCGTAAGTCTGGCCTTTTTTTAAGAATTTGAGTTTTGTTCTACAATTTTATCGCATTCTCTCGGGGACCATCTGTTGTGTCCCTGGTCAAAACGGTTGGTAGTGGTAGCCAGGCACCATCTAGTTCTTCTGGTCTCAGGATAGATGAGGCCGTGGTTCGTGTAAGCAGTTAGTCGCGTAGACTGCTTTCTTCTTTGAGTCTTTGGTTTCTTCCTTCTCTTTTGCTCCAGATGAGTAGAGAACCAGTAGTTGTATCTTAGACGGCTGTTCGCAAGTTTTTTAAGACCCCAGACGCTACAAACTAGGATGTAGAACATAAACTTTATGGACTGTGTTGTGCCATTTGACCAAGTTGTCCCATGAGACGGTGGTCCTAAGCCTTCAATCCCATTAATCCTGTCAGGTGTTTGGTTATATCTGGGAAGGATCCGTGACCTGTGTCTGTACGTGCTTTATTATATATGTGAGCATACAGGCAGTCCCGACTTACGGACAACTAGTACTTGTTAGTGCTTAAGAACAGACTGCCATAAAGCCCATTATATTAAATATTTGAGTTAAATACAATGGTTTGTAATAACGAATGCGCACACTACCTTGTGACACTCACGAAAACATTGCTTAGTTTGGAAGTGTTTCTTAAGCGTATTATATGCACAGAAAGGTAAAATATATACTGTATGCTAAGGCGAACATTTGACTGACTGACTCTAAATCAGAACCGTGTGTACCTGTTCAGACTTACTTGCAAATACAACTTAAAAACAGACTTAGGAACGGATTTCGTTCTTCTCCCGGGGGCTGCCTGTAGATGGAACACACGCAAACATGTATGTGCATATGCTTACGAATATACCTATAC
>NW_004443941.1:7446062-7447315 GCF_000243295.1 Trichechus manatus latirostris | reverse complement strand
ATCTCCTAAAAGGGGGTATTATTTGTGTAATTTCAGGGATGTGTCATCTGTTGAACTATTGATGAATAACCACCAAGGTATCAAAGCTGAAATTGACGCTCGTAATGACAGTTTCACAACGTGCATTGAACTTGGGAAATCCCTGTTGGCGAGGAAACACTATGCTTCGGAGGAGGTAGGATCCCCGCTTGCTCTGGGGCTATGGGGTGAATGCAGCGGGTGCTAGGATGTACAGTGGCTTTATTTTATGTGTGTAGATGTGCGCACATGCAGAGAAATACGTATCTATATACCATATACACGTGTGCACACACATATGTATACTGATAAAGCTGTTTCAGAACCCCTGCTTCTTTTCGTAGGTCTAGAACAAGGCAGTTACCCTAGGCTCTAGGCCCAGAGCTGTTAATGGGCAGCTCAGAAAACAGTTTTGAGGGCCCTCGGTTCAAACGGTCGGCACCTGCTCTGCCCCTCCATCAGCACCCTTCCTGGGTGACACCCCTTCTCCCTCACACGTGCCGTGGATTGGGTTCCTCTGGGGGAGCGTGGTTGTCGGTTCCTATAGGGTGGTGGTAATCAGAGCGAGCTGACCAGGTCGGTGTGTGGCCCCCTCCAAGGGAATGAATGTCCTCTCAGTCCAGGGCTTTGCCCCCGTGCACTGCCTCTCTGCCTGAATGTGCTCACTGCTGGGAGCCCCAGAGTCGGCTGGGGGTCAGTACATTGTTGGCCTCCTATGTCACAGCGGCTGTGAGAGCCCCCTTCCTCTTGACTCCTTCTGGAAGGCCCCTGTTAACCCTTCCGCGTTTTTCTCTCCTCGTCCCCCGTAGACAGACTAAACAGCTCTTGGGTATTCCCTGGCTTACTGGCAGTCTCTACAGACAAGTGTCTTTGTCTTGCATGAGATGACCAGTCAAGGGGACAACCAGGAAGATGTGATGTGTATTCAGATGTCCCGGGCTTTTTTTCTCACAGATCAAGGAAAAGTTACTGCAGCTGACAGAGAAGAGAAAAGAAATGATTGACAAGTGGGAAGACCGATGGGAATGGTTAAGACTGAGTAAGGACATGCTTTGTTCATCTTTCTGCCCTTCCTGGGTGTCCAGGGAAAGCATATGAGCTTATTTTCCTGCTTTAATTAATGCTGTGTTACTCGTTCATGAATTTCGTAGTTGTCAGCGCTTCATGTTTGAATGCCCTGTTTCACCATTTCATGCTAAATGCTATTTTTAGAAAGTGCCCTGTGGCACAGCCAG